>NC_134710.1:113788616-114123616 GCF_043290135.1 Rhipicephalus microplus | reverse complement strand
AAACGACCATTTATAACAAAATTTTAGCTCAGAGACAGAATGCGTTCTAGATGGGAGAGTATAATGTGGACTCAAACGCCTTGTGCGGATTCACATATTTTCCGGTCGGTTCAGCCCTAAGCTAATGACAGCGTATGAAAGGGTGGAACCGAAATCAATGCGAACCTTCCTTTGTTATGCGCGTGTTTCTATACCGTTGCATTCATTTTAGCGTAAAACTAAAGACAGTTTGGCTAATAGCTTATTGCAACATGATGCAGGTTGCAAAGTTAATGGCACAGAGAAACCTCACATAATACTTTGACAGATTATGGTTATTACGTCATGTGCTTGCCCGAATATTGGGGGCTGAATCCACAAAGCTTTGTTTTTTCACTGTCTGTCTTTCAGCAGTTGCCCCCGTTAAAAATATGTTCGCTATTGCATTTGCCCTGTGCCTGTGCTTACAAAATTGTGTTGCATATGACAGCAGCCCCATAGATACTAGAATTGATGCCTGTTTGTCACAAAGCGGGATTGCCATCGTGTATCAAGGCAATTGTGATGCTTTGTCTTCTTGTGTTTCGTCAGTCAGTCACCCGTGAGGTTATAGGTGTTTACGTTATCACCTCGATCAGCAAGTTTTCAGCCGTTAATAACAAATGAATAGAATCGATACTGCGAAACCGCTGCATTATAATGTCCCATATTAAAAAAGCGAATTCTTTGTGCATTCCTGCGTGCTAATTTCAAAATCAAAGCAGCAAATTTATTTCCAAGTATTGGTTGCAACTTTTAGGAGTCCTTCAAGCGAAAAGCTGTTGCAACCAGCTTTAATGTTTCTTAATGCCTTTAGTGGCAGCACACCAGCCAGCGCACATGCATGAAATAAGGTTAGCGCAAATTGATACAATTGTTTGAGTGTATTGAAAAAAAGGCTGTGTTTAAGAGCTCCCATCTCACAGAGTTGGGGTTAGTAGAACACAATGGACAGCGCAATTTCACGTCACAACCAAAACACGCGTAAGTACAATAAATGTGTAAAGAAATGAGAACAATAAACCAGTAAACCGGTATGACAACTTGGCCGCGCAGACGAACGGGACAGAGGCATAACTCAAACGCAAACGAAAGGAATAACTCTTGTGCAGTAAATCAGTGACAACGTTCGAAATACATACATTTGTTTTTTCGTACAGGCATCAATTGTAGTTTATACATATATGCCCATATTATTCCATATTTTACCTGGAAAATAATCGGCATCTCAAAAATGATCTTGCAGGGAATCAATGCGTCTGCAATCTGCAGCTTAATACCACGTCACTCGGAATTTGAAGATTCCACTAATGACGGCCACGTGTGCTCAGCTTATGTTGGGAGAGAGGGCTTCTTTATTCTTCAAGTTTAAACACGTGTCCACGAGGCACCACTTCTTGGATTACTAATGAGTATGACTGTAAAGCCGCTACGTTTTTTGACTGCACGCTTCGACTTTAGTTTCTTTTTTCTATTCCTTCTTTGCTTATAAAGGGATCGGCTGACGTTATTTGACTCCGGTAATACGTCTTTTGAAAGTCCTTGCTTTTATTCTGTGACTCTCGCAAGTGAGGATGGTCATAATACTGGCTCCATATTTAGCTGTGAGGGGTGACATATGTTTGCCCACGCCATTTCCCAGTAGAATCGAGTGCAGACGAATCCTCCCTTCACCCGTCGAGACCCCTCATCATTATCGCTTTGTGAGAACTGATGCAAAGATACCTGATCATGCAAATGGGGAGAGAATATAATAGAAAAAGATATATCTACGAATTGACGACGCCGCTTCTCTCATCGTCTGGGCTATTCAAATTTCCATGTTCCCCAATTGCACGCGTAAAAGAAAAAAAGAGGAAGAGAGGAGTTTATTGTGACTGGGAGCTAAGAGCCACTATCCCTGACGCCGTCTCATTTCACTCCGAGTCTTAGCAAACGAGCGTAATAACACCCAACGAAATCAACAGCTGTTCCTCAAGCTCCAAATCATTAAACTTTTTTTTCGGTCTTGGACTGCGCTCAACGAAAATAGAACAAGGGTTGCTAGGGGGCGCGCGTTCTTCCTGGAAAGTTTCACAACTATTCGCTCTTAAGGGACGGGAAACGCAAACTAAGAAACACGCCAGAATTTCTGAAGCGCTGCCGGAGCGTAACTTGTCTAGTTGAACACCTCGGCTCGTATACCGAAAAGATTGAAGCTGAGCTTAATTTCACCACAGAGAAAAACATAATTTTGACGCTGCCTAAACGATGTATACACCTGTCCACGTTGGTAAATATTATGCGTCAAATGCGGATATATCCATCGTGGCTTTCAAATAATCCGCTTGCGTTGAAATTCCAAGTCGGTGGTTTCTGAAAAGACGATCTGCACAGCAGTGTGAGCGTTCGTGTCTAAATTTCTGTATTGCTTCCTTGTACGTTAAATCAGCGTGCTACCGAATCACCGTGGCAACGTAAGCTGGCTTTCATCGCAGTTATGCCATATGCTCCTTAATGTGGTCGTTCGCGTTCTTCTCGTAAAATATTGATCATGAATCCCCAATTATATGTTTATAAGAGCAGGAAACTTGAGCGTTTTGCGTTTATCGTCACGTTTTTTATAATTAATAAAGCGAAACGAAGCGCAAGGGTTCTTTTTTCATGAAGGAAGAACGTTGAAGGCCGTTTGAAAGATCTCTGCATATACGTGCGCCGAAAGAGTGCATTCATGGCTGTGAGGAAACTAAAGTGATTTGTTCAATAGACAAAAACGGATGAAAAGTAAAGCGCACGGAGGTTAAACTTGGTACAAGTAACCGGTTTGATACGCGTGCTTAGTTTATTTGTTCGCTAATGCCACTGATGTTTCGTTGGTGCGTAAGCCAGACATCTTATATAGTTCCTATAGCGCACAAATTGTTTTTTCTTACGAGATGAATGTAATATACTATTATTATATTAAGTAGTAGTAGTAGTAGTATAGTAGTAGTAGAAGCAAGAGGAGATGGAAGAGGAGTAGTATCATTTTGATGGAGCATCTTCACGTGCATATTCTTAGAACATTGCTCGCGCTCGTAAATAATAATTTTTTGTATTTTAACACTATCGCAAACACGCTCGAATGCCTTCGGTCGAAAACCATTAGGTTTAAAGGCGAAGGACGAACGTCTTGCCTGTTATCCTCGCGTGGTGTTTTTCCTCACTCCTGTATTCAACGTCGAATCGTTCCGGCTCCCTGAAAGCCTCACCGCTTCGCCTTTCTAGTGATGCGTTATATTGAAAAGCGAATGCCACAGCGAGCGCGCGGCACACGCCAGTGAATGGGAAAACCACAGTGCGGGCACCGTTCTCGGTAATACGGCATTCTCTTAGTCGGCTCCTTTGGCGGAGCTTACGCCACGCGTACACGCTATATAATCACGTCGAGTTGAAAAAATAACGCTCAATTAAAATGTGAGGAAACCACAACTTTATGCGGACCACGATACTGACGTGAATTTTTCTGGCACCATTCATGTACGTTAAGTTGGTGCAGCTGCTATAGGGCGGTGTTGCAATTACGACAATCAGTATCACAAAATCAGCAGACGCCGTGTCTAATATAAACGCCTCATTTTCCTGCACTCTGTAGCCTTGCTGCTCTCTATTCAGAATTCACACCTGTGCTCCACAAAAGCTCAAGAGTGGACGAATCTACTTAGCTCGTCTAAGCTATTTCATTTACAAATAAATAGCCCCGTGATTTTTCAGTGTTGTCTGTTTCACCTGCGACTGATTGTGTTCGAATAGGTCAGGCGACAAAGGTGACTGTACATGTGAGGTGTCTTGGAAAGCATGATGTACGTGTCACCTCGCTGAAGCAAGCAGCACTGGTAGGCAATCTGACAGACAATTTCATACTCAAATGATCAGCATTTACTCTTCCTTTCTTTCCTTCTTTCTTTCTTTCTTTCTTTCTTTATTTCTTTCCTTTTTTCTTTCTCTTTTTTATCTTCATTTCTTTTTGTTTTCTAGAACATACATCTACCACCTACTACGGCTATTATGCTAGCATACCGGAAGGTGCTGTCTAAAAGTGAAGCCCACGTGCAGTAGCGCAAGCTATTGCGATAACGTTCGTTCGTTACATGATGCTTTTAAGCAATACACGAAAGTTACACAATCACGATTATTACAAAATTTGAACATGCTTCTTAAGTGAAGCAAAAAAAAAGAAAAACCTTTTGTCTCTTACAACCAGAATTCGCTGAAGTGGACCAGTCCAAGGCTTCTTACTAATCTGTAACTGAACGTCCCCAATTGCTCTTAGCTCCAAAAGTTCTCCGGGTCTCTATTACGGTGACACTGACCATTTTTCCGATGTTTTCTCAACCAAAATTTGTCTAAGCGGCGTTCGTCTCGTACTGTCCCTCTCATTCCCACGAAAAGAAGGTTCCCACGGCAGGCGCGGCCACTTAGCTGCTGCGCACGGAGGCAACGATGGCGCCCTGCAATCTTCGCTTTAACGTGCGATCTTGACCGTAATGTCCGTAGTGACAAGTGGCCTCAATTAGCGAGCGCTCGAGATAACGGGATGGTCTACGGCTGTAAGAGACCATAAGGCCCCATCGAGTTTTTTCGAGCCATGCCGCTTATCTTCGCCAACGTCGTCACAGCGAAACCTAATGGCGCGCACTGGCCATGCGTCTACATGCGGTCGCTGATCAAAACGCCCTCGCCTCCCCCCGATGGGGGAGCCGTGATAAATGGTGCCACTGAGCCACGTGTACCGTAAGAAAAAAAAGAAAGAAAGAACAGTAAGACACAGCCTCAGTTCATGATAAAACACACACAGATAGAAGACGCGCAACGGTCTATACCTCCTTTTCTTCTTCTTCTTCTTCTTCTGCTGCTCGAATTTCGCCTCTTGAATGGTGCAGACGTGCGTTGCGCGCGCCACGTCCTGATAGCTTTAAGCTGAGGACAGCGCTGGCCACGGGTGAAGACCGCCAGGGGCTCGCTGAGAAAAAAAAAAACGCCAGGCCTGCGCAGAAGGCGCAGCACAGTCACAGCAAAAGCTAAAAGAGCGACCTTTCAGAGCCTTTTCTGAGCACTCATTGGGTAACTGCTGCAAGGAAACTTGCTGGGTACCCACTATGGCATTATTAATAATAACTTCTGGGTAATAGGACAGCATTTGCTATGTTATCCTTCGTCATTCTTTTGAGAAGCGTGGTATCCTCTATACACATTTATTAAATGCAGTGCCAATTGTTCATGCAGTGGCTGACGATGATGACGAATTATGCCTGAAGTTTGTATGCGCCACAGGTAATGGGTGATCAAGAACAAGCTTTTGTGATGGGTTGGAGCATTGGACGACCCACTTGTTAACGCTATTCGCCTGCTGTGACGCCTGGTCGTTTTGCTGTTCTAAAACGCTTTATTACTCATAGTATTAACACGATTCCTATCTCGACATCAAGCCAGCCTACGGCAAGTTTGCGAACCAGTCACAAGCACCGGCGTGGCTATGTGGTAGAATACTGGGATGAGTTCGAGCCCCACGGGGTCTTTGGTACAAGTTTTTTTTTCTTGATTTGTGTGACAGGGGTTACGGATACTGGCAGGGCAGCGGTGGCAGCGGATAACTATGGCGCCACCCGTGACCCATGGCAAGTTTTGATCTCATAACACCTTTCGCTGTAAAAAACAGGGGAGGAGGGGTGTGAGTGGCTCTGGCCTAGTGATCACCAGTATACGTATACACAAAGATGCTCCCTTTATAACATACATACATACATACATACATACATACATACATACATACATACATACATACATACATACATACATACATACATACATACATACATACATACATACATACATACATACATACATACATACATACATACATACATACATACATACATACATACACACGCACGCACGCACGCACGCACACACACACACGTACGTACATACATACATACATACATACATACATACATACATTGATTGATTTGTGGGGTTTAACGTCCCAAAACCACCATTTGATTATGAGAGACGCCGTAGTGGAGGGCTCCGGAAATTTTGACCACCTGGGGTTCTTTAACGTGATACATACATACATACATACATACATACATACATACATACATACATACATACATACATACATACATACATACATACATACATACATACATACATACATACATACATACATACATACATACATACATACATACATACATACATACATACATACATACATACATACATACATACATACATACATACATACATACATACATACATACATACATACATACATACATACATACATACATACGTGGGGAGATGTAAGCCCTACCGCGGGCCACACGATTGTGCGACGTATATCGGTGACAGTTGTGAATGTACAAGGGGGAAAGCGTGCGTGCTTGCTCGCGTGCGTGGCTATGGAAACTATTGTTATTCCAAATGCACGTCCATGCGATCGACATCTCACAGCACTGCGACCACTGTTTACAATAGAGTCTACGTTATCTGGCGAAAAGAAAACACAACAACTATACCCTAACTCCTGGCTTTCGAGGCATTTTTCGATGCAGTGCACGCGTCATATATAGGACGGGCCATTCTTGCAAAAGCTTGCATACCAAATTTTGCTCGTTCTTAACTAAGTGAATATCTTGTTCATCCTGCCGTCGAACTAGTCCTGGAAAGCGGACACGCAGTGGCATTAAATCGATAGTTTATTTGTGTAGTTAGCCTTTGCCTTGACCAACGATGCGACCAGTTTCCCACGCCGCGGGTAAGACTACTCTCACAATAGCTGCCCAGGGATTCGAAAGACGCTCCTTGTGAGCCATGGCTGCTAACTTTCTACTTCTATGTCGAAAGAATGATTCTAGCTCTCACATCGGTGGTCACTTCCTGCATATTTCGTGTCATTTACTTGTGTCTGCCACAGTTTACAGAGTAATAATTTAGTACTGCCTTCACGAAACTATTATGGAAAAGTTAAGTGAGCATTAGCTATAGCTTACTCAAAGGGCGTGTCAATGCTCTGCTTATATACCTAGGTAAAATATTGAAGCGAGAGACAGTATAACCTTCGTCTGAATTAACACATTCACCAGCGAAGCAAGGATCGTATAAGCTTGTGCGTCCAACAGTGGCTGGTCCCCCTAGACCAGCAGTCACCTATATAGCTGCCCTTATCGCTCGATAGACGAGCTGTACCTTGTCCGCTGAGTCGGAGGTGCACATTGCTTTGAGAGTCGTATCTGAACAATCAGCAGCAACATAATTAGCATTGATTTCGATAGAACTTCGGAGTTACCCAATTATTTGATTTGGAAGAAAACACAGCTTATTTGCCAGTTATGCAATCTCGTGGTACCTAGCCTATAAAAGAAGTCGACGTTGTTTCAAACAATCATGGAAGTAGGCTCCGCCACATGTTCACCTATAATTTTTGATGTAGTATCGGTCCCTAATAATGTTAGTCTTAGTAGTCTCACCAAGAAAAAGGGGGAAAATTATACATCATCTCCCCCTACGGGCAACCATGGTGAGATTCGAAAGCGTTGCGGAAGGTGCGCATGAAATTTCTGTTTTTTTTTTTTTTTTTGAGTGACTTATGAGAAGGTGGTTGTCGAGGCGTTTACATTACCCTCTTGATAAAACTGACGTTTACGTTTGGTTTCCCGGGCCTTTCTCTGCTCTGTGCTGGTGGCGCTGTCACTGCAACTAGCGCCGACGTGGATGTTCCTCATGACGTTTCGCACATCGTTGCACAGAGAAAGAGTGGCAGCTTCGCGTCTCTCATAATCATATTGTGGTTTTGGGACGTGAAACCCCGCATATCAATCAAGAGTGACAGCTTCTCAGCTTCTATATTCGCTTGCCGGCGTTGCCATTTACGTTCAGCTTCACGAGCATTCATAGCGCCGTTGCGAAGGAGAGTGCAACGCTTGCCCGCGTTGCCATTTACGTTCAGTTTCGCGAGCGTCCACAGCGCTGTTGGCAAGGAGAGTGACATGGGTGCGCGAGCGCGTCGCATTACATACGAGAGCACACAGCTATGATTGAGAGAGAGAAACGGGCGAAGAAAAACTAAGCAGAGGCAGCGTCACGTCAGATCCTCCCACCTACTCGTGGAAGAAGAGTTGGTGAATGCGCAGTGTGGGTTCGGTGCCGCAGCACAGACAGTACCCGAGCATAAGACGCTTTCGCATGTTATGCTCGGGCACTGTCTATTGTGTATATAGTATATAAACCGGTGAAGCAGTCATTCACGATGATTCTTCTCAGTTTGATAATAGTTTGATATTAGTTATAATGATGATAGTTTGAGGCTTCATAAAGCAATAGGATGTATAATAATCGAATGGTGCAGATGACGATGTATCTCTATTATAGTCGGGGTATTTTGGTGTCCCTTACTGTTTAATATTGTTACAGTGTAGATGAAAGAGAGAATAAAGATTGGTATTGGTGAGAAGCACAGTGTATTTCTCGACAGTTTTCATTCAGCAACGAACGGGTCCCATTGTCGCTCGTGTCACCACCATCAGCATCCCACTTCTTGCTCTGAGCACAGCGGCATCTGGGGGTGAGTGCTAAAAGGAACTTAGTGGGCTGGTGGCCTGCGGTCGAAGATGGCGGATCGCGCCTATATATAGTCAGAATCGCCAGAAGGAGGTTCCATAGGTGGGACAGCCGACCCAAAGACGTATATTTCAGGTCGTGGCTGCCACATTGAGATGGGAAAGGATAGCAAAAACCACTGTGGTTTGAGGGTGAACAAAGGTCAAAACTGATTCACTTATAATATAATACGGTTCAGCTGCAGTCTATAGAGCTGTATTTGTACATTGAAGCTTTGGATTGTTCTATGAATCACCGTTCCCGTTATCTGTGTTGCAAGATAAATACTTGCTTACGACAATGTCGCAGAAATTGTTTTAAATTGCTTCGACTGAGGATGACACACTCAATTTTTCTTACCAATTTATCTTTACATTAGGAACCCTTACGGCATCTGCTGGTGTATATATATTTGCGCTTAAAATGTAAACAAGAAGACTACGTCGCACTCATAATAAATCATAGACTCAATATTCAGCTTTCTCGATTTTGTTTAGGTTACGAATGGACAAGATCTGAAAGAATAACGTAAAAACTTCGGCAGCTCACTGACGTAATCTTCATAGACGCCATGCTTTCGATTCTTAATTTAAATACAGTTTCACCTTTGTTTTTCTCTCAGGTATAAAACGTTTGTAATAAAAAAATGGGAATCTCGCTTAGAAACAATTTACTACACCAGTGTAAGGTTATTCGGTGTTTTACATATTGCCCCTTTTTACATACACAACACCCCGATGTATCAGAGCTTGATTAGTGGGGCGACTTTGAAAAGAAATAGCCCAGTGTATAAACGCTCTACAGATGTGAAATAGGAGCACGTAATTCAGTACTAGTTTAACGATAAAAGTGATAAGCAATTCACTTACACAGAAAAGTAAAATGGTATGAAAGTAAGCGTCATACTGCGTTTTACCGAGCAGTGAAACAATTTCTCTGAACTACTATTATCGAAATCTGCTTCCTGAGCAATCCAAATGAGGCTCACTTGGCATTCAGCCCTCCTTTGTAGGCTACGCAGACCTGCGGTTGTGCCTGTTTTTGTTAAATGAGGCGGCCGATATCTTCTAAAGCAGCATCCCGATCAGCGTGTCGCAAGCGGATTGTATCCTCCTGGAATTCGTGGTCGAAGATTGAGTCGTCGTTACAGAGCCCTGTCATACAATCTAAGAGTCGGTTCTGTGTCGGTGCGCGAACAATTATACCGTCAAGGACAGGTTGATATGTTCGTGGTGCGGCTCCTGTGAGACACGTCATTTTAGATTGCCCTACATTTGTTGTACTCAAAAAGGAGTATGGACTGATTGTACATAGGTGCACAACTCTTGGCGATTGCTTGTTTCCAGGAGGATGTGCTTCTAGACGTGACCAGGCTCACAAAGCCCTTTTAACTTTCTTTAAAAAAAAACGAACTTGGCGTCATGTTTATAGACAATTTTTACGTGACAATTTTTTTCGCGTTTGTCCTTGTTTCCCTTTTTTTAGCTTTACTCTTCTCTTTCTTTCTTTCTTTCATTCTTTCTTCCCTTATTTCCTTCATGCCTCCCTTTCCTGAAGGAGCAGGCAGACGTTGTGCCCCTATAGGTGGCAGTTGTCAGCCTGTTCTCTCCCTATTTCCACTGTGTCCGTGTGTTATATGTACTCAAACTATATAATAATAATAATAATAATAATAATAATAATAATAATAATGCCGAGCAAAGCAATCAAACCTGCTCACTTATGAGTGGTATTGCTGCATCAGACTGTCACCACTCCACGGAGCACTGGAGCTCTAAAACCCGCTCAGACGCAGCCGGCCTGTTTCTTGATTCGCAATCAAGTTACTTTGCTCCGGTGTTTCTTGGACCCGTAGCACTGCCCGTTTGAACCCAAATGCGCGCTTAGCGACGGCTGGGCACCGACGAATAGTCCAACTAACTGGCTCTTCATCAGGTCCTTATTTTGTGCGCCGTGAATAACACAAAGTGATACATTAGTTTGACTCACACCTGTGCCTATTGATACATTTTCTTGTTCGCGAAGGGCGCAGAAGAGCAAATAGTGCTGTATCTTTTATTGCAAATTTTCAGTCACCTATTTTGAAGGGACAGCACACATCAACTTCTTACTGTTCTCGTGAATACATTGTAGATTCATCTTTGGCTATAATGTGGTATCAAACCTCATATTCCCTTATTTAGAGAGGAAATTATCTGCCAATGAATACAAATCTTGAGAAATACCCTGGATCTATAGCTTACAAAACTACAATAACATCAATAAAAACTAAATTACAATTTTACCATGAAAATTATAGGGGATGTTTTATGGTAAAACTCCAGAACAAAAGTAGTGCACTGCAATAAAAGTAGTAGTAAAACTGCTACAAAAAAAAAGAATGCATCTAGCGGAAATTCTCCGCCGTGCACCATTACCTCACAAAACGTCCTTGAATGATTATTACTACACAGTAAATAATTGCAGAGCCCGCTGTAGGAGCAAATAGGAGCACAAGCCATATCCAACCTTACGTACATTAAACAATCATCTCAGCTGTTCCTGTACGTACGGCTCCACAAACGCGTTCAACAAGTCCGCCTTCCCATGTGTGATTATTCTCTGGAATAGTTTGCCTGCTCACGCCCCGCCGCGGTGGTCTAGTGGCTGAGGTACTCGGCTGCTGACCCGCAGGTCGCGGGATCAAATCTCGACTGCGGCGGCTGCATTTTCGATGGAGGCGGAAATGCTGTAGGCCCGTGTGCTCAGATTTGGGGTGCACGTTAAAGAACCCCAGGTGGTCAAAATTTCTGGAGCCCTTTACTACGGTGTCTCTCATAATCATATGGTAGTTTTGGAACATTAAATCCCACACATCAATCATCAGACATTGCTACCGAGACAAACCATGAAACATTTCGTCATACGTTATCGAGCCACTTCGCAAACTTCACCAAGTAGATGCCCTTTCGTACCTCAAGGATGAATTTTGGAAACCTTTTCCCCCTATGTACACCATCATCAAAGCAAATTTGTGGTGTGATAAGCTGGTTCTGACTGGCAGTTATCCCGCCTATCGCCTACTTTATTTTCTTCGAGCAAGGAATTCACCCCACTGTATTGCCGCTCTTAAATGTATCGTTTCTTTTTTTTTCCTCGTTATCTCGCATGGTATTTTAGTTTTCATTTTTTAAAACATAAAGTCGTTTTAAGATTGTCGCAGCTGTGACTTGTAACCGCTCCGTTCTTATGCTCAATAAACGCACCCTTTCGCTTACTGTTCGCATGTTTGCGTCGGCTTTACATCTATATATTTAACAGTAATGTTTTCTGTTTATTATATTGCAACTGTATCTTTTCTGATGTACTTTTGCCAAATCAATATGTATATCTATATATGTCTTGTGTATCACCCCCCTTACTCAACGCCGCCCCCCCCCCTCTGGGGCCTGTAAGGTACCTTGAAATAAACTTTTTTGATTTTTACTCAGCAGGCATTGCGACTTTTCTGATTATTCTTATGTTCATGTCTTTTTTTGTTTTTTTAATAAAATGTTTATTGAAATGTTTAGTGCTTTCTTGTTCTGGAGCTTAACGCACAAACATGTTTTTATTCAGCTGTAATACCTCATATTGCCACGAACATAATAAAAGATTATTGAAGACTACGAAGAAGCAGCACACTGTTGAAAGGAAAAAAAATTTTTATGGCCCCAAGAAAATGCGGATACCGTCCAAGCGTCGTTTACGGCGTTTTTAGCATTCTCCCGGTATTTCCTTTTTTCTTGAAATGAAGTACCGTATTCAAATGTGTAGATCGAGTAAAAAGACAACTACGCTCTTTGTTCCGGAAAGTAATAACGATGAACAAATGAGTTAAGAAGAGCTCATCAGCCGCAGATCTATCTCAAACGCAGTTATTCAGCTTCTTTGTATTGAGCCTTCTGTCATGTGTTCCGCTTCAAAGAGTGAGCCAATAAAGATATGAAATTCAAGCACAACGCGTTCAACCATTCTAGAAGTTTACCGGGCATTTCCATTAATTACTGACTTCATCAACTTTGACGCATTTCGAGCTGCTGAAAACAGTTCTTCTAAAAAATGTTTGCATGATCACCATACTTTTTTTTCGGTGTCTTAACTCTTCTGCGAGTTGCATGCTTTGAAAACTATTAAGGCATGACCACTTGAAAGGCAGACATACATATAGTTATTTTTTGTGCAACATTTTGCAGCTGTTTTAGCTAAACTCATTTATTTCGGCTTTCGTTTTTTTTTTTATTTTAACGGAAACAGGCCAAATCAAGAGGCAACAATTAGCTACCAAGTCCCTTTTAGGAATGTGATTGGTTGCTTTCTTCTTATCCTGATCATTCGTTTGTTGTGATATTTAAACGAGCATTTCACGTACTTTTCTTTTCCTTCAAGGAATCATCTTGAATTTAATCGAGCATTTTCCTCGCACTATATTTAGAACGCTGCAGTTGAAAAAAAAAAACATCTTGAGAACGCCGCCGAAAGACACATTTATTCCTATTAGGTTAAATTAAAAGTGATAGTTTCTATCGTGAATGTACAATCCTCGTGTGAGCAGTACAAAATATTCACTTTTCCCGTCGGTTTCAACATAGAAATAGCAACAGCACGTGTTGCCACCCAAAAAAATTCCGATAACTTCAATCTTCTCTCTCTATCACTGAACCAGAAAGCTTGTTTTCGTTTAAGTTCTGCTAGACTGAGAGAAACTCTTTTCCCGCTTTTAGCTAACAGAAAGGCGTTTAAAGTGAAAGACTGGCTTTCGTAGTGCTCTGCTTAACTTGAAAGTATACTTATTTTAAATATTTTTCAAGAGACAGGAGCGAAACTGTTGAAATATGAACTGGTTTTTCGCTGAATCTTTTGTTCCCTGAAAACGCTAATAGGCTGTGCCAGCGCACAAAACAAAAAGTCGTTCAGGATCTCTGTTTGTAAACAACGAAATGGTCTATACTCATCCGCGAAAGATTTCAATGTGTATTCACTGTATTGCCGCATTAATGATGAAACTATCTCAACTGAAGCTTCGCGCACGCATAACGTTAAAACTGCATATATATATATATATATATATATATATATATATATATATATATATATATATATATATATATATATGACTCTCTCCGATATTTGTCCCTCTCTTCATGTCATATTCCGTTTTCTCTGTTTTGTGCACCAGCGTTGCCGCGTTTCTTTAGACCATCACTTATGGGCAGCGCTCACTTAATTAACACGCGTTGTTTGCCTGGCATTTCTTTAACGCAGTCAAAAACACCAAACGCGTATGTCTGGCTTTCGCCGCTCATTTGACTAATCACAAACGTTTGCAGTGACTTCGTAAATTATTCCAACACAGGCAAAACACCTATAAACATGCGGAACTCGCGTTAAGTGGTTACCACGTAAGCAGTCCACATTGAATATCAGTCTATAAGAAAGATTCCGTTAGGCAAGCTGCCTGAATAGTTTTATTGCACTCGCCAAATTTCAGAAATTCGCCTGCATCGCCACTCTACCCCTCTTTCGCTCTAGATATGTCATAATAAATATGCTAATAATGCAAGATGACTGCTTTTTATTTCTCCTTCACTGCCATATCATTGCTCGGAGTATATCGAAGCTTAAGAAAGTCATCGTCGTAAGCATAGTTCGCGGTGCATCCGTATGAGCAATGACCTATTATGCTGCTTTCACAACTGTGGAAAAGCACTAAACTATTCGGCGTTGCTAAATGGAGTCTTTCGATGATTCTTCTGACAACTCGTATTTATCAGGCATTTATTGGGTAGTATTTACTTGCTTAGCAACAGGGTTTTCCAAGCAACATTTGTAATGAACGTTCCACGTTAACTAACGTGCAGCCTGTGAGTTATTTACCTAATGTCCAATCTACTTAGCAACCTACCTATGGTTCATCTTGTAGCGTGTAATTAGCATTCTTTTCCCTAAGGGGATGATTGGGGCTACTTGGTATCGTCTACTTCTGTTCGTCTCTGCGTCTTCTTTGTCGGTATTGCTTTTAAAACATCTCATAATCAAGACTTCGCAATCCTTTTGTTTCAGCTGTCATTTGTGCATCGTAGCTCGTATT
Organism: Rhipicephalus microplus; assembly: GCF_043290135.1. Lineage (NCBI taxonomy): Eukaryota > Metazoa > Arthropoda > Arachnida > Ixodida > Ixodidae > Rhipicephalus > Rhipicephalus microplus. Next base: position 114,108,864 of record NC_134710.1, on the reverse strand, counting down.
TGTGCTACCTTTAGCCTCAGCGTAAACGTTCGTTGGCCTTTTTGTGTGTGTGTGGATGAATACATTTCCCTTAAGTTCCCTTCAAAGCGCATTGTGGCCGTGGAGACCTATGGCATAAAACTTCTCTGTCGATCCCTGCTGACATGAACAGGTGAATCGAGATTCTAGAAGTATCAGATGATCTTGTAATTAAACAATTTGCTGGAAATTTTGTCACCAGTGAAAAGGACACCAAGCACAAGAGCGCTCCAAAGCATGCGGAAGTGAGTCCGCGTAAAAGATGAGACGTACTCATCGGGACAATTTTGCGCGTGTAGTGGACGATGGCCGTGCGGGACGCCCCGCTAGAAATTTTAGAAACTCATCTCTTGTCCATTTTACCATCGGTAGAGAATACACAGAGAGAATGTTCATTTTTTTAAGCACAGCTTTCTTCGCGAAGCTCCCTATGTTTTAATGACCACCCCTGATGCTTCTCTTTAGCCGAATTGTGACGTGACCCCTCCCTGACTGACCGAGGAGTTGACCGTCTGAATCCTCAGTCTGCAGAAAGCCAGGTTGGCTTCTTCAACCAATATAAGGCGTTCACAGATGCATTAGAGTCTTCGCCAACATGGTACAAAAATGAAGCCTGACATGAGTACAAAGTTCAGCAAACGAAACCTCGCGAATGGCTTCGATTCACTCTGAATCGAAGTATGACCAACATGGCTGGTTAGATGTGCTGCCTTATTTTTATTTCTCAGTTATCAAGTAAAAATATTTTTCATCAGCTAAAGAATTCGTACTTTTCAATAATGATGTGCGCGGAAGTCTTTTTCTGAAAAAAAAAAGAAGAGCACGATCATAGTTGCAAATTCAGTTTGAAACTGTGACCGTGAAGGCAAGACGCAAAAGCGCCGCTATGGTAGCACGCGCAAGATGTGGTTGTACGTTCCCACCGCCTCGCAATCGTATTCTTACCTTCGTAGCGACGGCCGGCACCTCCCAGATTGAAGAACAGTAGAAAACAAATCCATCGTGCAAGAGTCACTGAAGCACGGAATGCCATTCCACTACAAACCGCAGTTCACACCTCTCCACTCTCTTGTTCACAGTCACTTTCTGTTCACGCTATAGAAACCAGTCACAGACAAATAGGGCTGCATGACACTTGTGGAACGTGCTGTCACACTCAACCCCGTAGACATAACTCGCGCGGCGTTATGCCATTACATCTTTGAACCTTCAAGCGCAAACCAAACGCAACCTGCAAAAATGTACGCGGAACTCTTGAGTTTAGGAGAATAGTTATTCTAGCGAGCAGCCCTCTCCGAACGCGCGTTATCTTACGCAGACGTCACAACGCAGAAGGTTCCTTTTGTTTGGCAGTTCAGTCTGAGTGGTGCGCGAACGCGTTCTAACAAAAGCGCGAAAGCAGACTCGAGCGAACCGGCGCACTTTTCAAACTTCCCACGCAATCAGGACCCGGGAGCTGCATCGCCGGGAGAGAATCAGCTCCGCTCAGCTGCTCCCGAGAGGAGACGGCTTGTTTCTGAAAGAGCAGCGCGCCGAGTTCGGCTTCGCTGCCCGGCGCGCTTAAGCGCGCTGCTAGTGGCGCGCTGCGGCCGTCCATGGAAACTGCTTTCCCATTCAAAGCGAACCCCAGCCGGCGACCCTTTTTCACGGACCCCCGGCGCCGTTAACCTCCATCGTTTCTACCTTGCTGTGACGCTCAGATGCGCGCGCGCGTCTCATGTGCTGTCACGACATTCGACCTAGCTCGCACCACTTGTCTTTCTTTTGACGAGAGAAGACGACTCAGATGTAAACGCGTTGACAATAGCACTGTCCTTTTTTTATTAGTTGCTACTTGTTTTTGTTTTTTGTGTTTATTTTTCTCTTTTTTCTTCTTTTTTTCTGTTCTCCGGTTCACTTGTCTCGTGCGACACGCGCAATTTCATAACGTTTTAATTTATTTTTTGTAATGAGTGTACTTCATCAGCTATCTTCGCTTTGAAGCAGCTGACTACATAGGGCGCACGAAGGATACAAACACCACGATAAACTTTATACGGATGGTTCGACAAATGTTAGGGGATCTGCAGGAGCTGTTATCTTCCCACCAAAAGCCGGAACCATCTAATTTCGAACGTCTCACAAAATAACACCGACAGCCACAAAGCCCACAGCACTCCGCTGTGCACTGCGCAGGATTGATCAAGAAGCACCTCTAAAATGGTGCATTTTCACCGATTCAAAACCAGCCCTGTATTGTATTCGAACTGCGCTACGTCGTGGACCTCAAGACCACTTGGTGCTGGAAAGAAGACAATTGTATCAGCAAGTACTACAGAAAGGACACGATGTAACGTTTCAATGGTTACCAGGCCACTGCGGAATCATCCATAACGAGCATGCCGACGATGCAGCAAAGAACGCTCACGAAAATGGCATGACGGATCCCATTCCACTGTCAAGAAGTGACGCAGCAGCAAGGATTAATACGCTCGGGCACGACGTCACCAGGTCTCTGCGGAACACGCCCGGATTTTCACACACCCGTCTTCACAGTCTGGACCCATACCTATGACTTTACATTTCATCTAGGTTGTCCGGATTTGAGACAACCGTTCTCTGTCGCATGTGGCTAGGGGTGTCTTTTACGAACGCCTTTGCTTGCCGCATCGGGTGGGCAGACATTGCTGCGTGTGGTCATCGCGGTGCTGACGAAACCATCGAACATATTTTGTGTCAGTGCCTTCAGTACAACTGCTACAGACTGTCCCTGTCAGCAGTGTTTGCAGGCCTCGACGACCAGCCGCTTTCCGAAAAATTAATTTCGGAATACCAGAAAGATCAAGCTTCACGCCAAAAAGCGAAGGCCCTCCTGAAGTTTCTGCGATCGACCAAACTCGTCGAACATTTGTGACGTTTTAGTGCGTTTGTGTGCTTTCGCATCCTTCCCGCTCTCTTTCTCTCATTCCCTTTTCCTTACTTTTCTTTCTCCCATTTCCCCTTCCGCAGTGCAGGGTAGCAAAGGAGACACTTGCTTTCTGGTTAACCTCCCTACCTTTCTTCATACCATATCTCTCTCTCTTCGCTTCTGGCTCTCACATCACGGCTACGCAGATGCAAAATACGGCGCCTCCTCTTGGCTCTCCGAGACGAGCGATATGTCGAAGAGATGGGAAGTTACGAAGACTACCGAGAATGGGATGTAAAGTAAGCTTTCCTGCGTCCTTTGACTAGCTTAGGTGAAGACAACGTATAGAAAAAAGTTTGCACCACGGCGTATACTCCGGTGTACGATTAGTGTTTACGGGGCCAGAATTGGGGCTCGGACAACGTCAGAGTTTGTGATCTGACATCGGCGAGTAATGATAGTTAAAAGGCAGAAAGTAAAGCTTAACATAACGTTTCCAAACTGAGGGTGCCAAGTCGTCAAACGTCAACTTAATCCTGTCACCAACCCACTTCAAACATGCATGTAGTGCTACCTTTTATCGATTGAGATCTAACGCTAGTTGGATTTCTCGTAAACGAAAAAGGGGGAATTAGGTGTTGTACTACAAAACTAAGTCAACAGTAACTTCTCGAAAATAGCTTGATGTATTCATATACCATACTCTAAAATGAGGGGCGTGAATTAAGATGAATACAAAATTATAACGACACGATGCACGACGAGCACCTCTATCTCCTTATATTTGTGCTCGCCGTCTTAACTCGCACCTCTCAATCTTATAGCTGCGTTTCACCATCTAGTCAAACAACTAACAAGAAGCACTTTTGATACGTCATCCTCTCTTTGTTTCGAGGAAATATGTTTCCCATAAAACATTTTTCCTGGCTCCCCCCCCCCCCTTTCCGGCATCTCTGCCAACTGCCGGCAATGCCCAGAGAAACTAGTTACGTTGCCACAAGATTATAACTGTAACGCTTAACAGCATCTGCTCTACCTGACTCCTGACACTTGCCAGAAATTTTCTTTATTGGTACTTGTGTAAGCATCAAGAGCCGATTTTTCATCGATAAAAGGATTAAGGAACAAGCACGTCCACTGTCTAACTCATACATAAATCATTTTAGGCGTTAACGCTAGTTCCTAGGTGATACATTCCTTAACTGCTATGTCCAGATCCGAAGTGGCTCAAGCTTGATTTTACGAACAACTCTACCATTAGCACTTTCAAGGAGCATGGCTGGGCTCTAGCATACTTACTATTTTCTATGTCGCTGATGCTGCCAATAAAGGTTGCCAGCAAACGCTGGCATAACCACTCCTTCAAAGTTTGCCTCCAAATCAATTCTTCCACCACGGCTCCTCCACCGGCATGAGCTCAGGCGTACTACTTCGAAGCCCCTGTAAAATCTATCCTAATATTTATGAACGTATTGAACTCACTAGGAGCATCAGTGCCGACTACCTAAACCTGCGCGAAAATGCTGTAGCCTCGAGTTTAACGACTTTAGACGGAGATCGGTTGCGATCTTCGAAGCACGACAAGCATACATGCATAGCCTCCTCTATTGCGATTTCTCGAATTTCAACAATACTATTCGGGGTTTTATATGCCAATACCACTATGAGTATATGAGGCACGCCAAACTAGAGAGCTACAGAAATATCAATCATCGGGTGCTCTCTAACGTGCACTGGCATCGCTCACCACAAGGGCCTCTACCGTTTCGCCTCCATCGAAATACGACCGCCGCGGCCGGCATCGAACCTTGGTCAGTGGTCGCACACCATAACCGCTACACCACCACTCCATTGCATTTCCGATGGAGGCGGAAATGTTGTAGGCCCGTGTACTCGAATTTGGGTGCACGTTAAAGAACCCCAGGTGGTCGAAATATCCGGAGCCCTCCACTACGGCGTCTCTCATAATCATATGGTGGTTTTGGGACGTTAAACCCCACATATCAATCAACCACCACTCCGTACTTCTCGAATTTCAGACGACTGCAGTCGCTACTAAATTTTATAGGGAATATGTATGAATTTTAGTGAAAGCCCATGAAAACCCACAATTTCGTCTGCAATACTTGATTTGGAAGTTCCACTCTGGCTGCCTAATTATTGCACACCAGTAACTTATTGAGACACGTCACATCGTCATATTGACAGGCGAAGCAACTAGAATATTTATTTTTATGTATTATTATGTTTCCATTTCCGACCTACAAGTTCATTATCCAATCCATTTGAAGTGTCGATTACGGCGAGAAAAGTTTGTGTTGTAAGATTTTTCCGTGGTATTGTGAGAAACAGTCAGTAGGCAAGAAAAGGCAAGAAAGTTGAACAACGACATTGTAGAGTTTTAAGACAAAGGTGCCAACAATGCATAAACAATTGAGAATAAAGTCGTGTCAACGCCACTTTTTGTCCATGCTCAGTAAAAGCCGCATGATGGGCGTCTCTACACTGCTCCTTTGCTTAGAAGTAACTCTATACAATGCGTGATGCGCGGGTGTCGTAGTTATGCCAATTAGGGCACGGCACAGATAGTGCTCTCTGTTCTGAATTTTCTGATTTGCTTAAGACTTACCGGTAGGCTAGTTGAGGATTCATGATAGGATATACCGACGCATGCCGAAACAAGGACGACACTACAGAATCTACAAACGCAAGCTCTGTACATCTCACGATTTTCTGCTTGTACCTTTAATGTAAACTTCAAGTATTCACTACACACGCACGCCCCCACGCGCACACAAACACAAACCCACATGCACACACCACACACACATGCACACGCACACACGTGCCTAGAGTGCAGCCGCGTTCACGTCCGAGCCGAACACGCAAGCACTGTAGCCGGTTTTTTCTGTGTGAGGCGACACCTTGGTGCAGTTTCGGGCTCTTAAGCAGTGCGTCAGGAGCATGAGTGCCCTGTCAATCTGACTACGTCAGAGCCCGCAATGGCCGCGAGGTGTTACCCGGCAGAGGAAAAACAACGTGGCATAGGTAGACTTGCTTTGGGAGCACACGGGAACACCCCAAATCAGGGGGTACAAGGTGACATGGGATGGACATAGTTTGAGTGCAGGGAAGCTAGCAGCAAGATAGAATTTGAGGAGTGATTGAGAAAAATGGGAGATGAACGTTGGGCTAGGAAAATTTTAAGCTACTTGTACATGATGATGGTTGATACTAAATGGAGGAAGCGAACTCGAAAATTGTCACGCAAGTATTTAGACAACTGCAGAATACCAAGCCAAAAGGAAACTTCGGTTAAAAAGAAAGTAAAGGAAACAGAGACGGACATGTGGAAGATTGGAATACTTACGAAATAATCACTGGAGGCCTACCAAACTTTCAAGCAGGAAATCGCAAAAGAGAAGATCTACGATAATTCTCGAGGTAATTCTCTGCTATTCGAGGCCAGAACAGCAGTATTGCGGACAAAGACGTACCGAGCCAAACACGAAAGCACAGACACGGTACGTAGTGCATGTGGAGAGGAGGAGGAAACGGCTGAACATTGGATAGTGTTTTGTAAAGGGCTCCACCCTATAGTCCAGGATAATGGCGCAGAATTTTTCAATGCATTAGGGTTTTGAGACATTGATGGCACAACAGACCTTAAACGGGTAGAAATAACCAGCAGGAGGCTAATTGATTGGTGGCTACAATCAAGGCACGAGTGAAATTCAATTTTTACACGTAGTGATAGCACTTAACTTTATGGGTAGGTGGCGTGAGCCACCGCCCGATCAAGAGGGCACAGCCGGATACATCGATTCATCCATCCAACCTAGTCCATTACAAGAACTTAACAAAAACCTGACGATAGTTATAGTGCGAGAACAAAACGACGACACAGAGACAAGAAGGACACGTGTCGTCGTTTTGTTCTCGCGCTATAACTATCGTCATGCCATACCAACTAGCCCAAGCTGCCACACTTCTAAGTTAACAAAAACCGGCTGCTCACGCGTCCTATACGAACGTGGATGTGGCTGTATACGTTCCAGCAGCACTCGTAATAAACATATGCCTTGTTAAATTAGGTGGAAAGACAGCTTCATTCAAGGACGTAGTTTTTTTTTTGCGATAGCAATTATATGGAGAGTCTCGGCTGGTTATTGCCGTCTCGCAGCCACCGTCATTCGCGTATATATATATATATATATATATATATATATATATAATATATAATATACGTCGAAGGATGCGCTAGCCTCCTCTTTCTGCGGAGCGAACAACACGTTTCCGGCCGGGCTTATCTGCGCTCGCACTTATCTCGCCAGTGAATAGGGGGGGGGGGGGGGGGAGTGGTTTTTATAGTTGCCGCACTATCGCAGCAACGATCAGCGTGCACCTTGTACCCCCACAGCTGGTAGAAACTTCTACGAGCTATGCTCTCAAAACAAAAACATAAAAATGGTGCCAAAAGTGTACCTGGACCGGCCGTGTTCTCTAACATTAGCATTTTATAGGGTTATACGAGATCGAATCTGAATGATTTGACTGCCAGCCTCACTTCATATATCAACGCTGTCACTACGCACGAGCCTTGTTGGGGTGATCTACTGTGGCCGCACCGCAGGAAACTGGGTAGCAAGCACAAGCTTACTACAATTATTATTGTTCCTAAAACTACTAGCCTTGCTTTGTAAAGCATTCGCATATGTTGCTATCAAATTCATTGCTTCGTCCTTTTGGCGAAACTGTGACATTTTTTTTTCAAGGGGTAACCCATGATGTATCTATATGGAAGTAACTGGAAGTAACCTCTGAAATACCTTCATGCAGTGGTTAATTTCATAAAAAAACATAACAAAATGCATAACGGCTCCTCTTTATTACAAACCGTACAAATGGTTTTTAAGAAGCGCAAAACGGCAACGTTTCCTCGAAGGGAGTGCTCTTCAATACCTCAATCAGAACGTTGAGAAGCACTGATGAGGGTGATTTTATTGCGTTTAGCGAAGACAACCCCCTCTTTTCAATCTTTTCTATATAGTCAAAGCAATAAAAATTTGGCAGCGCATTCTGAGCTGTTATTTTTTACTCGATGAAAGAAAAAAAAGTGCACTGTTCAGTATTTAGAACAAAAAAATTGCCGGGAGTCATGTAAATCAAACCACGGTCACCTGATGAAACATTCTGTTTGTGGTCAAGTTCTCACTGTGTTTTGCGCCAAGCATCACTTTTCCCGCTGGTATTCAAGTAAAAACACAAGTCCTTATTTATCGGAGAAAACAGTGCTCGCTTGCCTCTATGCGAGACACGGTCTTTCCATCGACAAGGCTTTTGTCAATTTGTGTTTAGAACGACTGTATATCTCTTTAGAGAACATAAGATGATGCGTAATTTGCTACTGAAGCTGCCCCTTTACCTTTATTTTTTATCGGTAGCAGAATCATTTATCATGTCCCAACTTGTGTGACGGGTGCGTACTCAGACTTTTTTGGAGGACCTCGTTTGAAACGAACTAACAAACATATTGCAATGCGTTTAAAATTCCTGGTTTTACGTACTAGAGTCAGTATGTTGTTATAATGGGAATCAATATGTAAACACCTGGAATTGTTCGAAAAACTACTGGCAGCCGAATTTTCGTTTGTGACTTTTATGCTATGATGAGCACATGTAGGTATGTGGGGTATGATTACAGCTCCGCAACTTGACGCATGACTAAGGCCAACACCATCAGCACTTGCGATCAATCTCGACGTCACATGAGTTCGCGTGCGCAAATCTGTATGAAAAGCGTGCCATGCCATGGAGATGGCAAATAACGGAACCTATGATTACGTGCGCTAAAAATTTCGTCCACGAAGTGAAGTAGCATTGCGTCACAGCTGAAAACAGGATAAACTTGTATAATAACTGGCTCAGTACTGCGGTAAATATCGGTGCTACGAAATAGAAATGTATAAGGATCTTATTATGTGGAAAGTACCATGAGGTGCGAACACTACATCAGAAAATGCGAATGCCCCCAAAATCTAATGCCCGAGCTCTACATCGGAAACTGATCGACTTATAAGCTATGTTGTAGTTTCTACGAACAAATGACCTCCTTGAACGACCACGATGCTTTCGTGCTTTTTGTTACTATTTATGTCTCTCGTCGCACTCTATCGTTCCTCAGCTTGCTGTCTCGGCCAGTCCCTTCCACGTTGCAGGGTAGCAAACGGGATAATCATCTTCCGGTAAACCTCCTCTCTTTCCTCGTATCAATTATCATTCTCTCTTTACCTAACTTACCTAGCAGCTGCTATCATAATTCATTGATCCAATAGCCCCGCCGTAGAGGTCTAGTGATTACAGTGCTCGACTGATAACCCCAAGCTTATGGGATCAAATCTTGGATGCTTTTTCGATGGAGGTGAAAATGTTTAAAGCCCGTATGTGTGTGCTTAAATTTAGGTGTCTGCTAAAGAACCCCAGGGGGTCGAAATTTCCGAATCCCTCCACTACGGCGTTTCTCATAACGATATTGTCTTGTTTTGGATCGTTAAACCCCAAATATAGTTATATTATTTTTTGATATACTAACAAGGGCAGGCGGTCGAGTAAGCATATTTGTAGGTACTTTTCTTTCAAAGTACTGTGATATCGGCTCCCATAAGAGCCATGACGTCACCCTTTCACCGAGGGTCATAAACCGTCTAACTTATGGAAAGCGTTCGCCGCTTTCACAGTGAAGGGTTTTATTTCACAGTTGAGAGAATTATTTAGAGAGAGAGAGAGGCATAAGGCCAAGAGGTTATCATCTGTGTCACAGGTACCAAGACTACGCTCACGTGTACACTGACAGCTCCGTCGCCAAAGACACAGCGGCATCGGTATTTATAATTCCGCAATATATATCGCGAAGAATGCGAATGTCGGTTGGGCCATTTCACCTCTTCTACAACGTCGGAGCTCGTGGCGATTCGGCTAGTCATAAGCTTTATTAAACTGGCAACGACACCAAGAAAATGGGTGGTAATTACAGGCTCTCCGGTGGCACTCGCAAGTGTGGAAAATGCCCCTTCAATACACATTGATGTGCGTATAGTATACGCTATACTAAAAGAGCTTTTAGGAGCTAGGAAGTCGAATCGTCTAGTGGCATTTCAGTGGGTTTCCAGTCAATCTGGAATCAAGGGAAATGAAATGGCAGATCAGTCGGCGAAAATCACTCATCATTCTACGCAAACATACCAAATTCCTGCATCTCAATATGAAGTAAATAGAATTTTAAGAACAACGAAACGTGAAATATGCTTGTCTACCTGGTTCACAGATAAAACAAAGGAATCGATCCTATATGCTGTTGATCCTAATCTTGAATGCCAATTAGACCGTGACCTCCCAAGGCGTATCGACACACTCATACATCGCCTAAGACTCGAAACTGCTTACACAAAGCACTTCCTACTTCGTATTCAGCGTTTAAAAACGTCAGCATGTTCATGCGGCCTCGACGACATGGATATCTATCACCTCTTGCTCGACTGTCCGAAACACGACACACACCGAAGGCGACTAGAACAGGAACTTCATAAGTTAGATCTCGAATCGGCTGCTGACCCGCAGGTCGCGGGTTTGAATCCCGGCTGCGGCGGCTGCATTTCCGATGGAGGCGGAAATGTTGTAGGCCCGTGTGCTCAGATTTGGGTGCACGTTAAAGAACCCCAGGTGGTCAAAATTTCCGGAGCCCTCCACTACGGCGTCTCTCATAATCATATGGTGGTTTTGGGACGTTAAACCCCACATATCAATCAATTATATCTCGAACGGCAATTTGCATTGAATAAAATATTAGGGCCATGGCCATCTAAAACAAATGGCAAAGCAATGAAGGTGCTGCAACAATTCTTCGAAGAAACGAGGATTTGTGACCACTACTGAGTGGACTATAGTTAAAAGTGAGTGGAGCGACTACGTGCTTGTTCTGCCCATAGGAGAACCTTTGCTCTCAGTTTTGTAGGGCTGTATATATGCATATATGTTATTTTTTTATTTGTAAAAAATCAAGTGGAAAGGAGTAGCCATCGCTTGGTAATGGTGACAAAAACTTTTTTCGTTTATTTTCCATTTCAATAACAAATATATCTTTGCTTTCAGCTTGCTATCCTGCTTTTTTGAGTGTTTCATTAGACGCAGAGGCGTGCTCTGATTCCGGCTTTTTTTTTCAGCTGTAGGTATTTTCTAATGATCATCAACTCTATAGCCCCCCCCCCCCCCCCCGAGTAACTTGCGCGTGCTTGAATTTTCGGTCTGCTGACGTTCCTAGGCCTTCCAGTACGTTCATACGTGAATGATATTTCGTGGAGGTGTGTGGACTCCCTGTCCAAACCTGGAACTTTGCTTCCATAAGCTTCCCCTTCTTCGTAACTCCAACAAAGCCACCGAGACTCCACTCCTGGAGAAAGCTACAGTGATCCACGTCACTTGCGACACCGTGTATTCTCAATAAGATCCTCCTATCTTCCCTGGCTCCACTGAATCGGACGTGGAAGATTGGTTGGTGAAGTAATACAAAGTCTGTACCAGTAACAAATGGGACGACCAAAGTAAGCTGGGCTACGTCACGTTCTGTCTCGCAGATATCACGCAGCTGTGGTTTAATAACCACAAAGCTGGCGTTCCTATACGTGGCCTGCTTTCAAGACTGCTATTATAAACGGACCTATTTGGACGACCTGCGTCTCACAAGCTTCACGCCTAGCATCGTTTGTGTCAACGTGCTCAGCAACCAGGCGAGAACTACATGGGCTACATCGAAGATGTGCTGAATCTATGCAACGGCGTCAACTCTGCCATGTCTCAGGAAGAGAAAATCAGGCACATCTTGAAAGGTATCGAGGACGGCACTTTTCAGATGTTGCTCGCGATAATAAATCTCACCACGATCTCTTCACTCGCCTCCCTCTGTCGGAGCTTCGATGAGTTGCGTAGGTAGCGCAAGATTGCTCGTTAAACCCTCAAGACATCAGACACGCTCGCAAGCTTGCAGCTATAGCTGCCCGTCCTACCAATCAGCAGTCACTTCTTTCGAAAATCAATTCACTCTACGAACAAATGGAGTATTCGGGGAGTAGTTATGCTACGCAACAATAATTGTCATCTCACTTGCTCGCGTTTCCTTTCTTGAAAACCCGGCGCTGGCCACTGTTTTGTCGGAAATGTCATGTCACACTGATAACACGCGCGCGGTTCGCGACAGTGAACTACCGGAACCGTGGTGATAACGCGAGGAAAGTACGTACTCGAAGTAGATGATGATTATTGATGTGTAGCAGAAACACTCTTCATATATTGGATTTTTTTTTCTTTAGAGTGAAGGACTTCGTCCGTGAAGAGGTGGTGCGCCTGCTGTCACAGTTGTTTCTCACACATGAGCCCGCGCATGTTTTGGCTCCGGACCTTCAACACGCCATTCGGATCCAAGTCACTGCGACCCTCCCACCGACGCATCAGACACTACCAGACACTGCGACTATCACGTATACGCCGCCGTCGCTGCTCGGCCCGTGCAAAAGTCTATGCCTTATGCTCAACCTGCCATGCCACCCCATACCATGCCAAGAACCGCCGGCTCTGTGTCGTATCCCTTCGGGAGATCTTCGGCTTCGTTTTACCTCCACTCAGGCACGTGCAGGACGCTGGACTATGGCCACGTTTTTCGCCTGTGGCATCGCTGGACACGTCGTCCGCAACTGTTTCCAAAAGCTTCTCCTCCATTAGACACCGTGGGCAGGCCGGTTACGTCACCTAGCATTGTTCACTACAGTATATATATATATATATATATATATATATATATATATATATATATATATATATATATATATATATATATATATATATATATATATATATATATATAGTGGTAGTGCCAGCAAGTCATGTTTTCATGAATATAATGCATATAGATTACAACGGTGACCTGTGTCTCTGCAGGCCAAATACTATTCCAACCTTTTCCCCCTAACGGGACCGCATGATCAACGCTCGTCGTGCTATTGTTGTTGAGGTGCACGACAGCCGGCATAGATGCTCGGTGAGTAAATTTATTGGCAAGGCGACGCGACGCCAATGTCTGCGATTATGTCGGTGAGAGGTGTCGAAGCGAGTGTCGGTCAGTTCGACGACGGCGGCCCGAGAGCGCGTGGCGGCCCTAGATGCAGAAGGGCCCGGAGATGCAGTGCCGCTAATGTTGATAAGTTACCTCACGCGGACACACCGCTCCATCTTCGCCACGCGGTGGAAAGGAAGGAAGCCGGGAAGGGACGGCCGTGAATGCGCCGATTGGGGCGAGTTGGCGCAATCTGATTAGAGAGCGTGTGACATCCGCCTATTACCGAGGCGATAGCCGCGTTTAACCAGAGATGGCAGTTGGCGAAAGCGTCGCGCAGGTCCTCCTGCGGGCGTCGCGGCTCGCCGGGCTGTCGCGAGGTGCCGACCAGCAGGCTCCGGAGGCGTTTTTCATTTCCGGCTCAGTCTTCCCTCCAATTCCTCTGTCTCGGCGCTCCGGGCTACCTTCCGATGGGTGCTCTTCCTCTGCCGGCGCCGAGTTTTCCGCTGATGGTCGCCCTTTCCTCACCGAGATCATGCGTCACCAGCGCGCGCTGTTACTTTTGCTTTCGGCATCGCGATCTCGCGGGCGCGCTGTGCCCCAACCTTCGGTCGTGGTACGAAGTATTAAAGACAAAGAAAAAAAAGGAGAGGAAAGAAGCGTTCGAAAGCGCCTGAAATGGATTTGGTTGGAATTCCTCCTCATGCTTTTCGATACTGCTCGTGGGAGCGACACCTTCGTATTCGTATCCACGTTTTTTTTTTTTTTTCGTTCCTGTGCCGACTCTTACCGCTCGTTCTCCGTGGTGGTGACGTTTTTCGTGCGGGCGCGCGCTTTTGCCTCTGCTGCCCGCTGCTCTCAGCCGTTTCCTGCACCATTCCGTTCCGAAGTGAAATGTAGAAAAACATGAACCGGTGCAAATGTTTGGGACAGCGGGAAGAAGGCGCTGGCTGGCTCCAGACGTGAACGACGCCGCAGTGGCCAGCAAGGAGTGGCTTCGGCCAAAAGAAATGATGCCCACTTCCTCGTGTCTCCTGTTTTTCCGTTTCGCTGCCAAAACATGACGCCGAAAATTCTTCAGTCCCCCGATGCTTTTTTCCTATCGCCTGTCTCTTCCGGTGTTCCCAGTCTCCCATTGTTTTTCTTCCTCTCTCTCGCGCGCACATTCTGTCAGCGTTGGTATTTTGACTCCCCTTCTCTCGTCAATTTCGGATGTTTCGTTTAAGTCCCCATCAGGAGAATACACCCTTTGTCGACTGCTATCTGCCCTCCACTAAATATACAGCCAAAAAAATAAATAAAATGACAGTGCGTTGCAGCTTATGCAGCTCCTCTTTCCGGAGCACCTTGCTATGCGGTCTCCAGTTAAGGGGCAGCCCTGCGGAGTGCAAAATGTCGAGTGGCTAGTCATCTTCTGTTTGTGTAGGCGTGACGCATGCACGCTCTGCGTGAATGCGCGTGGTGTGTTTCAACTGCTCGGTGAGATGACGTTTTCATCCATGTGCTGGTACCAGTTCACGTTTCTACTAAAGTGCTACTGAACGGAAGTATAGTAAGCGACTTACTCTCAGGCAAAGTGAAACTTTTTTAAAGACGCTAGTCTTTCTTGGAGAACTTCGACGCAAAAAATTTGGTCGGTCTGTCTGTCTGTCTGTACACTTGTCTGTTTGTCTGCTCCTAACGGGACTCTAAATGGCACCAAAGTGGCTAAACGATACTTCAAACGGCCGACCCCATCAGCAGCACCCACCAAAATTGCTCAAGATTCAGCGTTCATACTTGAGCGATTGTAAATGAAAAGCAATTATTGCTCATATCTGAGGCACCATAACAACACGTCAATATTCTGTATGTGTGTTTCTTACTACAAAAGGCATACATAAGTAATTATAAGGACCGTAGCGTTTATCACGTTGCGCTGACCAGGCAACGCTTGCTTGCAAATGCAAGTGTTTCCAACGCTTTGCCAAGACGACAACGCTTTGCGAAGAGGGTGGTGGCACCTACCCGTCACCTTGCGTTCCACACCTTATCACCTCCCAGACGCGCGCGCAGGGTGCGCGCGCTTCGTTTTCCAAGATAAGTGCCAGATAGCACTCATGTCTCACGTGTGACGACTTAGTGCGCTCGTTCGCCTCCGCTGCGCACTCGAGGCACTCTAATGCAGCGCCTCCAGTATGCCATTCACGGATTTTCTTGCGCAGAACATCAAATAAACATTTTGTTCACTCTCTCCAGATGCAAGGCTATCTTCTTTCGACGATATTTGCAGTATAACGTGCAGATACGGGGCTGTAACAGTGATACTCTGCAATGGCTATGCTGGGGGAAGCGGAAATTGCGGACACATCGCAAAAAGAAAAAAAGAAGAAGAAAGAGAAGTGTTCCGGCTAAGCTTTGCACTGTTTTTTTTTCTTGGCAATACTGATTCTTTTTTATAACTGCTATCACACTGGTATATCTGTCTTCGCATGTGAACTCTACGTTAGGTGGAAATACTGGGCCGCACGCAAAGGGACATTGAAATGAGTAATTAACAACGATTCTATAATGCACACATTTTATTTATTTATTTATTTATTTATTTGTGGAATACTGCAGGCCAAAAAGGCCCAAGCAGGGCCTGGATTGATAATCTACAACTTTTTAATCATTAGCTTCCGGGCAGACATGGCTTTCTATGTTACTTTTTTTTTTCAGAAACCCAGAGAGTCTATTCTATTCCACATCCGGGGCTTAACAGAGAGAGAAAGCACAGTGACTTGTTGGACGAGTTGGTTTTTCCTAACTTAGCTTATGGAGCTTATGGAGCGAGCCATAAGCTCTGTTAGGGCCGTTCCACACACACACGAAGTGGTTCTAAGAAAGAAAGGAAAAGTGAGCCCCGTAACTGTCTGCTTCAAGGAGCGACACCTCAACAGTAGCTCACAAGGTAGGGGGTGAGGAGGGATTTAAAAGAACAGTATTAAAGGTATAGAGAGAAATAAAGATGTGCTAAGCCAGCGAGCAAGGACATAGCGAAGGGATAGAAGAGATAGGGAAGATGGAAACATGGTCACAGGAGTCTGAGGACGGGGCACCACTTGCGAGAGCTCTTGTCGGCGTCAGGAGGTGGCGTAGAGCAAGTCCGGTAGGTCAAAGCTACACTGCCGTCAACGATCGGCGTCAGGAGATGACGTAGGGCCAGCCCAATCGGCCAGAGCTACGCTGATGTCGGAGATCGCGAGGGCACAACTGGTCGGCACGGAATCCAGCGGGCGAATCCCGTTCCACGCGCTTCCCGCACAGCCGCAACACACGTGCCGGGACTCCTACCGCACGCAAGCGGGGGACAAATAAGCCAATTGCCGGATCTCTTTCACCCTCCGCAGCGTCGCCAATTGGCTTATTTGTCCCCCGCTTGCGCGTGGCAGGGGTCCCGGCACGTGCGTTGCGGCTGTGCGGGAAGCGCGTGGAACGGCCCTCAAGGGTGCTTTTTTCCGCGCAGAGAATGGTAGAGAAGGAAAGATAGGGAGATCAACCAGTCCATGATAACCGGTTCGCTGCCCTGCCATGGAAGAGATTGAAAGAAAGAGAGGAAAGCGAGGAAAGGGACACAGAGATAGCACATCACAGAACACGTGCACAAGCACCTATTTTCAGTAAGAGTCCAACAATATAGCGTGGAACGCGCCATCACCCTCACAGCCGCTTGACCAGCTCTGTCTTCTTCGAAAACCTCGGGACTTCTATGGTCACCTTCAGCTACAATGTCCTTTATTGACGACATGCTAGAACGAATTCAAAATACATTTGTCTATTGTTATGACATGCTATAATGGACGCCAGTGATTGTATCTGCACATTGTAGAATGGACAGTCACACAGTATGCAGCGTAGGATCTCCTCGCCATTACAGGCATCGCAGAGAGCATTGTCGGCTATTCTAATGTGGAAGAAATACGAGTTCGTAAATGTCTCACCTAACCATATGATAAAGCAGTGTGGTCTCTCTATAGTGGAGTACACTTGGCATATAGAAATACATGAACAAACGCAGGTGGTAATGATGAGTGGTCTGGTTGATCTGGCAGTTTGGTGGGCACCATATAGAGAGTTATCACCTATCGAAGCCCTCAAAGCTGCTGGCCAGGTCAGACCTTGAAAGTGGTATGACATCCCCATGTGTGCCGTCAAGAGCAGCCCGAGCGGCATTATCATCTCTATAGAGCTGACACTTAAGCTTTTAAAAACAAATGCTTATCCTAACTTGTGCCTTTTACAAGCGATCTATCCAGATACGCGTACCGACAGTTCTTGCAACTCACGCGCAGGAATATCCACGTTAGAACAGATACCCTCGAGGTGGGCCCGGTCATATTCTACCTTCGATAACAACTCATCCAGGAAAGAGGCGGCACTCTGTAGCACCCTTCTGGTCGACCAACTCTGAGATGAACTGCAAGCCGACGATGCGGCCGAAAAGCTTGGCTTTCTGGTCCGTACTTGGGAGCGGCCAGGTACGTGTTGAGAAGCGCTATGCAGGGCATCAGTAAAGTTTAGCTAGGATACCATACCCCCCCCCCCCCTAAAAAAAATGAAATGGGCAGAGAAGCGGACACGTTATTCGAAGGTCACAGGTTTGGATCCTGCCAGCAGCAAGTTATCTTTTTGTCCAATTTTTTTTTACAATTACATTACAAATAATTTTAACAGCATTCCAGAAAGTACTTTTCTTGGCATCATTGCCAGTTAGTTCTCTATAGTATTGTGTCTAACAAAAAAAACAAGCCTTTCATTTCTAATTTATTTTTTCATGCGTAACTTGAGTTACAAGTAATTGAAATTTAAGGCCCGGATCTAGGTGATATTGAAAGTGAGCGCACCGTATGTGCCGCCACTGAGTTACGTCAGACTGAAACATCACATGAAAAGGAAGCGCGTCGTGGCGCAACCCGGTCAGAAAAAGAACGGCAAGCTGTCTGAAACATACAACTGGACCCCTCAGGATTCATTACGTGTGATTTTTTATGCTTACCTTTTTTTTTACTGATATGATATATAAGGAGATGTTGGAGCACAAGTATGGCGCCGGCTACTCCTTAGCCCCTGAGTGGAAGTTGAACACGTATCTTAAATTAAAACATACAAAGCAGTGCATGGAAATAGAACACTTGGGCACCCATATGCAAAACACACTTATACGCACATATCACAACAAAATCTTTAGTAAATGTTCGAAAGTAAACCAATGAAGTCGCTGATAACGCCCCTCGTTAATATTCAATCCAACCAGCACTAAACAGTGGACCACACGTCTGGTCCTTATGAAAATGTATTCGCTCGTGTTTACATAACAGTCGACACGTCATTCACTTCTGAACACACGTATGAAGGGTGTCATATGATAATGCTCATAATATGCATGACATGTGTTAAACAAATGAAAGTTTGTTATTTCTTAGTACTTGTCAGCAATTCCGCTGTCTTGTAAGAAACGTATTAACGCTTTTAAAGCGTGCGTCTGTAAAACTCGAGTTCGCCATGGGCTCAGAAGTTTCTTGATGCTAAAGGGTCTGTGGTCTAATGCCAACAGTTCCTATTTAAGACGGCATCTCGGAGTGCCATGATGTGGACAGTCCATGAAAAGGTGACATACGTCCTCATCTATAAATCCACATTCGCATTCGGGAGTTTCAGCTCTGCCGATTCTCCGCAAAAATTGTTTTGTGTATGCGGCGCCTAGTCTGAATCGGTGAGTAAGAGTTTTCATACTTTTATTTATAGCTAGCGTAATTTCTAATTCAATGAATGGAGCGATGTGATATAAATTATAGCTTTCTGTACTTTGGTCAAACCAAGCACGTTTGCTCATTCTGAAAGTATAGCCTTTATAATACCACGCGATTCATTTTTTTTTCAGAATGGGTAAAACAACAGTAACATCTTTACGGTGTGCTTGTCGTGCCACTTCAACGGCAGCTGTGTTTCCAGGAATGTTGCAATGGCCAGATATCCACTGGAATTTGATCTCATGTTGCGCTTTGCTTGCTTCGGTGAGCTGTTTCAGCGTTTCGTATATCATACTATCACTAATTACTGTCGTAATTGTACTGGAGAGTGATGTGAATGCAGCTTGTGAATCGTTGAAAAGTACCCATTTTCTCGCGTCTGCTGCCGAGCTTATACACTTCATAGCATACAAAATAGCGAAAAGCTCAGCTGTAGTAGATGACGTCTTGCGACATAATTTAAATGATTTCTAAATATTGAGCTGTGGTATAATAAATGCTGCAGTTTAAGACGTTGTAATACTTCAGCTATCGGTGTAATCGTGTATGTACCCTGGATACCGCATGTGTATCTGATAAAGCGCTAGTTGTTGAGCAGATCGTATGAACATGTCTCTCTTTCTGAAAATGCCATCTACCGAGAATTCAATGCTTGATATTGCAAGCAGTCATTGAGGATAGTCAATTTCAGAGCTCCAAAATTCATTTCTTGGTAATATATGTGCATTACTCTGTATTTATTTGTGAGCATTGCCTTTATTCCTTCGTAAAATATCCAATACCAATGGGTGGTCCTTGTGTTGCGTCTGTAAGCGAAAAAAAATGCGGCATGTTTCGATTGTTCTCATGACTGGAAAGGGCGGTTATCGAGTCTCTGCTATGACAAATCTGCTGGAAGTCACTCGTGCAACTCCTGACAGACGCGCAGTCCCCTAGCTGATAGTTTTTGAAGTTGCTCCTCTGAAGGGCAGGAAATTCCGTGTGAGAGTGCTGCCGTATATGCCACTTTTTGTGTTATTAAAGCATTGTTAACAGCTAGCATACATTAAACAGATACGCCCAGTGATGTCGCAGCAATTTCGCGGAGTATATTCACTAGCGTATTCACCTCGTTCTCGAGTTTCTTTATGCGAGGTACTCATGATAGCTGTCTATCAAGTATTACTCCAAGAAACCAATGCTGTGTCACAGTCATTAGTGGTTTTCCTTCAAAATTGCGATTGAAGTTTTTTTAACTTCTTACGGGTGAAGGGCAATACAGCTGCCTTGGCGTGCGACAGAACCATTTTTCCTTCTTAAAAGTGGTTAATAATATTTATGCCGTCTTGCAACGCAGTCTGAATTAACCGAGCGTCCGTGCCAGATGCTCAAAGGCACATATCATATATCAAGAGTATTTTCACCTAGAAGGCAGTCTTTTTGCTAAATAAGCCATAACACAGTTGAAAAAAAAATGGGCTGAGTACACTTCCTTGTGGCTCTCCCTGTCCGACGTCGTGTTCCGCACTCTTTCCTTCACTCGTATGAATGAATATTTTACGTCCTGATAAAAATTGAGATATCCACCGCAAGGACCTGCCAAACAGTCCGAGTTCCAACATACTCAGCCGAACGTGAGTGTGACTGACTGTATCAAATGCCCGTTTGACGCCTTAGAACACTGCAACCATCAAACTACCACAGGCGCGTTCATGCTCCACATACGTTACTATGTCCAGTATTGCATCCATTGTGCATCTCTGTTTTCTAAAACCTGTTCAATAGTCGGCGAATACACTGGTTCTGTTGCACCACCACTGAAGTCGTGCATCAATAATTTTTTCCATTACCTTACATAAACAACTTGTCAGACTAATTGGGCGGAAAGATTCAAGGCTCAAGGGTGTCTTAGCCGGTTTTAAAATCGGAATGATGCTAGCAAACTTCCAAGACTCGGATACAATTTCTTGCGTGGTATCTGCTAAACACTTGAAAGGATTTTTGTGCCAACTGTTCATGCAGTAACTGACGACGATGAGAAATTATGACTGCAGTGGGTATGCGCCACAGTTATTAGGCGAACAAGAACAAGCCTTTGTGATAGGTTGGAGCATCGGACGACCCACTCGCTACACCATTCGCATTGTGCGCCGACTCGTTGTTATTTCGCTGTTTTAAAACGCTTTATAAGTCGTATTAACGCGATTTCTTTCCCGCCCTCAAGCCTGCCTAAGGCAAGTTTGCCAACAAGTTACAAGCACCGGCGTAGCTCAGTGGTAGAATGCTGGGCTGGAACCCCGCGGGCTTGGGTCACAGCCCCACTGTGTCATTGGTGCTAGGTTTGTTTTTCTAATTTCGCGTGATGTAGTTACGGACACTGAAGGTGGCAGTGGTTGCGGCGGACAACTGCACGTGACCCGAGTTGTGATCTCGTAACAGATTTTGCTGTAAAAAAGAAAAATATGAGGATTGCAGCTTTATTGTACACAGCACGAAAGAATGAGACAAACACGAAACATCACACGCATTAAATAAGTGGTCCACTTGTGTATTTCATAGGCCTTTCTTTTTTTCTAGCCAACTTTTGCTGCGACACGCCTTTTTACAGTTTGACGCCGTTCTCAGATGGAAGCATGTCTATAGTTAATTTTTACCTATACCATTTCCGTTCAAGTATAGAAGAGCCGTGGATATCACGGTTCGTATGTCATGCGCCTCTACCAGAACGCTTGAAATAGATCAGCCAGCTGGCTTCGTCAACAAACTCCATCCTGAATCGAAATTCTCGTATATTTGAGGATGCTTTGAGGATGCTTATTACTGGCCAAATCACTTAATATACATGTCACCGGCTTCCATTCTGTTTAGTTTTGTTGCGTGCTGTGGAAAGATTGAGGTCTTTATCACCTCAGCAGATTCATTCTTATATGTTGTACAGCACAAAGAAAAATGGAAGTTGTTACCCAAGCACGAAAATGACCAAGTGAAGAATGAACACATAGCAAACTGAAACAAGTAATAAAAAATAATATGGTAATGAACAGTTTGCTTGCAGGAGTTCCTTTTCACACACACACACACACACACACACACACACATACACACACACACACACACACACGCATGCGCGCTTTTGTTTAAGTTCTAGACAGCATACGAATGGACCTTTCAGAGCAGGACTTTCGTCTTCTACCTCAGTCTAGACCATACGCACAATATTAATCCAATCGAACAGATTATGCCAAGGAAAGTACAGGTGGTGTTATTAAAAGTAATTGTGGTGTTATTAGAAGGTGGTGTTATTAGAAGTAGACCACATGGTGGTCTTTGTCCTGCCCCCAAACCTGAGCACATAGGCCTACAACATTTTCGCCTCCATCGAAAATGCAGTCGCTGTAGCCGGGATTCAATTCCGCGACCTGCGGATCATCAGCCGAATACCTTAGCCACTAGACCATCGTAGCAGGGCTAAGTAAATCACAATGTGCCATTTTCTTTCATGTGAGCACTGTTCCGCCCGAAGACAGAAACTTGCACGCATCAACTGATACTGAAGCAATAAATTGCCGTCGGGATATTCTACGCACACCACTAATATTCGTAGAGTTTCTCGATGAAGCCACGTGATTTCAAAATACGCTGTGGCAGCGCGAGGAAGATGCCACCAAGACAGCGAAGTAGCTGCTCTGTCTCGTCAATGTGCTGCTGTTCGTAACACTGAACAAATATGTCGCCTCACGGAAACTCACAGAGCGCCTTCTTGAGAAATAGTTCCGGGCGGTGTATAGGATCAATAAACTACTTGCCCAGATTTTTCGTGACTGATACAGTTCGTGCAGGACCGTCTCACTGCCACGGCAAAGCGCGAGGTGATGTCTGGGAGCTGCGGGTTGGGATCACGCACTCGACACCTCCGCGGTAGATGTCGCTAAGCATGGACTGATACGCAGTTCACCTCATGAATTAAGTGACGGTAAATTTATGCCTCACGACAAGCAGACTATACAACAATGGCATTGAAAAGCAAAAGGGTGTCTCTATTCGTGTTCCACAGCTGAGTTTAAGCCTTCAACAAATGCTACTTTGAAACCAATCTGCAGTGTTCTCTGCTGTATACAGGATACATCGGTACATGTGCATGCACAGTACAGCGGAACCTTGTATTTACAAAAGAAACAAACTTTATATGCTAAACTGAAAATACATGCATTAGTTAGAACACATTTATCTAGAACAAGTCTTAATTGAAATAGCAGGTCTCCAAAGTAATCTCGCTGAACACTAGACACTCTTAGAACCACCGCACACAATAATTATCAACGGGCTCTGAAGCACGGATTAAGGTTAGCAGCTGGCGACAAAAATTTTCTGCAGTTTTCAACCTGCCGAGAACGGCCCCTTCCTAGAATAGAGCGTCAATGCACTCCTAGTCCCCTCATGGAAATCACAGAGCCTGTTTACTTACGCGACAAACGCCCACTAGCACATATCAAGCACAAACAACGATATCCCTCTTAACACATTCGCTTATTCTGCGACAGGTAAACTCGAATACTCTTTACTGGTGATTGCGATTTGCAATGATTGTAGAAAGCCCATGCATCTTGTTTTTATTAAGGTGATAGGCTTGAATGCCTCATCAAACACGAAAATTTACCGGCGTCCCGCGTCGGCGGGACAGAACGCCGTGATTAGAAGATCACCACGTGGCGTCGTCATGACGTCATAGATCGCCAAAAGTTGTGACGTCGTTATAATGTCATCTTGACGTCACAGTGACGTTATGTGACGTTACGTCCCACGATGACGCCATCACACAACGTCCTGACTTGGACAAAGGTGGGTCGGTCATGGAGGTTGCGCAAAACCAGGTCAGCTATACTTTCAATCATTGCAAAAACCACGTCGGATGCGGAAAGCTTTCGTGAGGTAGTGGGGATGGATCAATACGTCAACTGTGAAGAAAGAGAAAGGGACTTTAACCTTACACTCGTCTTTGCTGAAAGCTTAAAGGACCATATAAATTCTGTCCCCTGCGTCACGTTTTGAGCGCTTACTCTAATAAAAATCGGCACGTTTTTTTTTTGTTCGTGCCGTGGATGATCAAGAAGTTGGAGAAGCCGACTGTAGTACATCGTAGAAACTTATTGGTCAGGTTACCATCACACTGGAGGCAGCCATTGAAACAAGGGTCAGGTGAGTAATATTCTTGGCTGGCGTTTAGCTTTTCTTTGCGCTCGTGAATCTCTCACCATTCAAACCTTCGCCTAGGGCTGTTTGCAAAGCTCGACATCGTAAAAGTAGAACAGTGCCAGTGGCTATGACGGAACCTGCTTCTTGCATATATTTTCTAGCGTGCTTTCTCACCTCGATTCGTAGTTCTTTCGATGACGCGGAGTTCTTCAGTGGATCTATATTAAGGTGAACTTACGAGGCACATGGAGTTTTATTCTCCCTAATTTATGTGATTACACCAACCTTGTGAATTGAACCTGACCTAACTTATATTAGGAAAACTTTCGCCCATGTCGTTCTCGTCTCCTCCATATTGAATTCCTCCGATTTAACGCTTAACGGGAATGTTATGAAAGGGGTTATGAACCAACCCTCAGACTTGATGAAAAAAAAACGCAATCTACGGAAAGCATGCACTCCTATGAACCAAACCACATCTTGCGGTCGTCAACGGCAAGGAGAGTTTAGAAGCCGAGAGTGAAGTCGTCATTTTCTGAGGCGCTTTCTATTCATGTGCGCACCCACTTCGCAGCTGCGCCTGCTGTTTGATGTCGAACAACATTTTAGCTTGCTATTGGCCAACAGCCGACATAGATCAAAAGTGTCGTTCGGATCAGGTGCGCTTCTTGCCATGAGGTGTAAGCCACGTTCCACACTTGTGACATTGTAACTGTTGTATCATTGGGTATTAATTCACAATGCACCGTATGTAAAAGAGACAGATGCTGTTACGTAAAAGTCAGAGATGCTGATACGCATCGGATAGTGATGTAAATGGAAAGTAAGGCTTACTTTAACGGTGTCGCATTTTGTTTGCTTCGGCAAAAGTTACCACGAGTCGTAACCGCCACGGCACTATCACATTACGTTGGTCCCACCATTTAAGTTCTCTCCACTTTGTAGCTCTCAGTCCGCTAATCCCACTCCGCGGAGGTTCGTCCTGCTTTTCTCTCCGACAAGATTTCTCGTTTAGTTTTTCATTTCACCCTTTCTTTGAAAAGTGCACCTCCTTCCTCGGTTACTGCGAAGCAATAACCAATAGTTGCGGCTATTACCGTTCTCTGCTTCTGCTTTATCGGCTATGTTGTCACACCGGTGCCTGTAAATGTACACACGGCGTGCTGTCGCGCATTTCCAGTTGCACTATTTGTGCCCCGCCTTGTTTCATTCTCGTCAAATAAACGGCTCGTCAAACAGCCATCGCCCTGGTTCCAGGGGCGCGCAAGCAGCCGCTGCGTCGCATGCTCGAGCAAACAGCGCGCAATAAGCGCGCGTCGGTGAGGGACACCAACGCACACTCCGCAGCTTAGAAGGCTAAAAGCCGCGGTAAATATTGGCGGCTCCCGGCGCATGGTTGCTAAATTGAGCCCGTCAGAGCGATTCCCAGACTTGATGGAGCGGATGAACTGAGGAGCCTCAACAAACAGAATGTCACAATTAGTAGGGATTAAGAGCAGCGTGAGCTCGGGCATTTTTTTTTTTATTAATCTAAAATAAGAACATCTCAGGTTTCATACAAGAAGTGAGAAAAATAGGAAAGATTGGGGAACAATGTCAATTACGCGCTACGGTAGTTGAAAAGTCCAATTGTACTTCATGGAACCACCAGTCCGGTCATTTTCGTGTCCGGCTCACGGGTCCGGTCCGGATCCCGTGAGCTGCTTCTCCGTCACGTTCTTTGTCACCAGTGCGGAACCAAGGAATACATGTTCCAATACGTGATAGTTCGTGCGTTAATCTATCTATCTATCTATCTATCTATCTATCTATCTATCTATCTATCTATCTATCTATCTATCTATCTATCTATCTATCTATCTAGCAGCCTACGTCTGCGAGTTCTAGAGCTATACTCCTTAACGTGATGTCGATCAAAGTTAGCATGAGAGGTTGAAAGAATTTGACGAATATGACTGTCTGGGGTGATGAGATGAATAACGTAAAAATACCGTCGCTTACGTCATCAAACTTATTTCTCCAGACAAGTTTCGCTCATGCCTGTATACCATGGCCCGCAGTGTCCGGTTATACGCCTCGGATGTTTGACAGTTTACATCTATCGAAGAAATGCGAGGACAGACATAGTTGAATAAATGTGAGAGGATTAAGACAAAATTGGCCACAAATTTGCTTGCTTAGCTGCAAATGTCTTCGAAAGACAGTAGTCTTCCGGCCGTACTACATGAGTTCTATAGTCTCCTCCGCGCCCACCCGGTGGTGTATTCGTACCATTTCCGTCTTGCCAAGTTGCACCACCATATCGTCGGCAGCGCTCCTTTTCGTGCATAGCGTCACACTTTCAGAGCAGCCTAAGAAACACTAGGGTTGTTAGAATTATGTATCTATGTAATTTTAGTGAAGAAACACATCACCTAATACTTACGTATTGATGTTGCGCCTCAGATGTGTGTAATATTTGCTTCTTGATCAACAATGTTCACAAGTATAAACGCAGCTACCGGATCGAGATAGCTGGACGTTCAGCAAGTGCCTAAACTTTGGCCGGGTGGCTGAATTGTGTGACAGACAGACAGACAGACAGACAGACAGACAGACAGACAGACAGACAGACAGACAGACAGACAGACAGGCAGGCAGGCAGGCAGGCAGGCAGGCATAAAGAAAGAGAGAAAGAAAGAAAGAAAGATAGAAAGAAAGAAAGAAAGGAAGAAAGAAAGAAAGAAAGAAAGAAAGAACCTAGGACCTAAATTTCCGCGTTCAAGTATCTCAAGAATTTAGAAAGACTATCGTCTTTGAAAGACACCACGACAGCGTTGACCTGACGAATGCAAAGAATGGAAATAAGAGTCCCCGCAGGAATTGAACCCACACAATCTGCGTGTCAATTCAAATATACTACCACAGAGCTGCGTCAGGTCTCGAAACTATGCAGGCATAATGTTGTTGAAAAGTCAATTGTGTTTGCAGTGTTCGCTATCTAATTTTCAGAGCATTACATAATAATATGCCGTTGCGACGTGGAAGAAGGCCACAGTAGGTGCGTTAAAAAAGAAAATTTTTATTGGTCCGAACTTGTGGCCGGAAAACTAATAGTCAGACTACAACAATACACACTGGCACTGGTAGCGGCGAGCGAAGCTTCGGCTATCAATAACCTAATCCATAGCTACGCGCGTCGGCATTTTTACGATATCCACTGTTGAAGGCAGCGCTATGCAGTATCGTGATACAAGAGTATCACGATAGTTTTTCAGAGAAACTTTAGAACATCCGTATTGCTGTATTGAGATACTTTAAAAAAATCTATTTGTATCTCAGCAGTGAAATACTTTTACCGTCTATCGCCCCTATCGCGATACTCTCCAGGACAGGCGTATCTAGGTACTTTTTTTTTTTTTGGAAGTGAGCTGAGACGTGTTTACAACGAAAAAAAATAATAAATTCTGCTGTGACCTTGGCAGTCCGCGGCGAGATATGCACCCACCATTTCTACATTACTGCTGAGGGCGAAACTGACCCCTACCTTCTTGAAAGCGAGCTCGTCACTCTGTGTACCCGTATCCCATGGTGCACCTTCAGACAGAACTGGAATGTGTTTGAACGATCGCCTGCTTGAGCTTGCCAACAATGTTATACTGCCATTCTCAATTCCAACAGTGATATAGCGAGGAGCATTGTGAGGAGCATTGTATACTGCACAATTGGCGCCAACAAACAGCGTCGTTTTTAAAATGTGCGTGTTCCCTATGCCAATCGAACGAGGAGTATTTTTACACTAATTTCTTTTCTCTTTTTTTGTGGCGCCCATTTAAAAACCGTAGCTTATCGCAGAAGCCACAAACCACCCAAAAAAAAAAAAAAACGGTGTGTGGTGCCGTGTGTCATCAACAATACTTTTTTTCTAAAAAGCATTTCTGGCAGACGCCAGTGTGGTCACACGGCGTATGGAAAGAGGTCTTTTCCTGTTTTCTTTCGCATTCCTTGTTTTGTTCGTTCTTTTTTCTGCTTTTTCTGTGTTTAGAAAAAAACTTATTCCATCGTGGTACGGAACGAAGTACAGTAAAAAGTGTTCAAACATAAAGTACGGCAATAAATACACAAAAACGGCTAACCACAATGTTCGTACATGATACGTTAAAACAAAAAATGTCTAGTTCCAAGTCCGTAACGCGTACTACTATGGACTAACACGTACCCACACAGTTAAGAAACACTAAAGCTTCAACTGGAAGTAAGCGCTCGTCGTCATTGCTTATGTGTCCCTTCCTCCTTCGCCCTAGGCCACTTTAGCAAAACTAGAAACCAACTAGTCTGAACCACTAGCCTAATATTATGTGGGGTTTAACGTCCCAAAACCACCATATGATTATAAGAGACGCCGTAGTGAAGGGCTCCGGAAATTTCGACCACCTGGGGTTCTTTAACGTGCACCCAAATCTGAGCACACGAGCCTACAGCGTTTCCACCTCCATCCGAAATGCAGCCGGGATTTTATCCCGCGACCTGCGGGTCAGCAGCCGAGTACTTTAGCCACTTGACCACCGCGGCGGGGCTGAACCGCTAGTCTACTAAGTCAAAGGTCGTTGAAGTAAGCGCCGCCATTACAGCGGTAGCAAGGAATTTAGGAGCCTTACTTTCTTTTTTTTTCGTCGGAGACACATGCTTACCGCTGTGCATGAAAGCATACCTTTTCTTCATGTGTTTGTTTATGGTTCCAGTGCTTTACTTGAACTATGCTACTTAATTCTAGCATAGCTAATACTGTGGCCGCCAAGTATCCAGATTTCGGTGTATACAATGCGTGTGACTCTTGGTCTCGAACGGCATAATTTTTAGGGGAGAAGCTCCTTATGCCGCGGGTCGTGCGTCCAAGATGTATGTACTAGTAGTCGTCGTACTAGAAGTACACTCTTTAAAAAAGGTAGTTGTACTCAGTAACTTTGAGGTAGTAACGGTTTGTCACAACCGTGCTAGTAAGTGTCGTTAGTAACGGGGAGGGTGGTAACAGTTACTACCTTTGCCGTTACTAACAGCTTTAGTTACTGTTACTATACCCTAGCCGTCTGTACGGAGTAGGACTATCCCCGACATAGAGAAAAGTATTTCAGTAACTGTAGCGCTGTATCTGTATTCCGGAATATTTTTTTTTCGTCTTTTTGCAAAAGTGTCTCTGAAATACATATCCCGTTATGCCAATGCCAAATGTATCTGAGTATTTGTATTTTAGGCTTCCAAACCGTTTATTTTGATACATGTATTCGGGAATACCTTTCCGGGTATCTCTGGCCAGCCCTGGTTGAAGGGAACAGTGGAGCGCGTGTCATTTGCTGTGCGCAACCGCCGGCCGGCTGCGGCAACTATATAGTTTCGAGCAGGAGCAGTGAGTGCTGTGGGCGGCGCTCGATTGTCGTATCTTACTGTTGGGGCAGTGTTTCAGCTCGTCGTGGAGCCTGCCGTAACCACGATTTCATACTTGTCCGCGGGCTGCATGGCCACACTCGGGTGGAATGCTGTGGAAAAGCTGGCAGCAAATTAGATTATCGAAAATACTGCCTCGTTTATATTGCCACATTTCCTCCTAAAGTTTTCTGTTGACGCCCCATTTCACTGTGAGTAATTCTCGGCGCGAACAACGCCTCCAGTGTTCGAAAAGCTTCAGGACGGCAGTACAACAATTTGCTAGGATTACACCCACTTCGTGAACATTACAGGTTATTCTGAAACCTACGTCCCCACTAGCGATAACGCTAGAATATTCGATGGCAAGTGAGTAAATACCGACGTGCTTCACCGCTTGTCAGTTGATCGACGGCCGACGCTCTGTTCGCCGCTATCAGTGCCAGTGTCTTGCTGTAATCTGACTTTCCTTTTACGTGGCCACAAGTTCGGCCCAACACTAATATTCTACTAGTAGCCTGCACCCTTCGTCCATGCCACGACCCCGTGACATTTCGTGGAGGTGCTTCCTGTCCATGTACCAAACTATAGCAGAGGAAAAACGAGTACCACCCACAGCGCTCACTGATCCTGCACGAAACTAGTTGCCACAGCCGGCCGGTGGTGGCTCCAGCAGGTGACATGCGTAGAGTATACTGCATATGCTACCTCTAGGTACGTAAAGGTAGCATATGCAGTAACTCTGGACACGCGCTCTCGTGTTTCCTTAAACAGTGGGCCCCTCTGCTCACGTGGCAGCGAACATTCGAACATTACCACGAAAATAAACTCAAGACTTTGTGTTTGCATTCTCGAGCCTAACAGAGGACCCTCAAATAACCTGGAATGACCTCAGACATTCTGGCGTGGTTTGCGTAAAGCGTTATTTACACCTTCAATAGGCTGGTGACGTAACGCATAGAAATATAACGGCATGTGTGGCAATATGTCCTCCTGTCATTAAGAATTCATGTGGGGTTAGCGTCAATTGTAAACTTAAGCGTCATTCACTGTAGTTGGCTTACGTAGCACTATCCAGGGCTACCATTCTCACAAGAACAACTGCGGCATATCACCTCACCACGTCTGGTGTTGGTATTGCCCATGTTTGGTTGGCATAGTTACGCAGCTGCAAGCAACTGGTTATATAAAACATATGCGCCTGTTAAACATATGTCGGCTTGTAGAACATTTGTACATATCTTTAGCGCATTTTCATAACACTTCGCTCAATAAAAAAATGAAAAATAGCCGCATGTCTGCGTGCTATGCGGCAAATGTCTATAGACGATAGGCTTCCACCAGCCGGCTTTTTTGTGCAAAGCGTCGCATTTTCAGCGCAGCGTAAGAAACACTACGGTCTTTAGAGCTATGTATTTAGGTATATTCTAGTGAAGCAGCACACCACATATACCCACGTATTGATGTTGCACCTCAGGTACGCGTAATATTTGCTTTTTGAACGGCAATGTTCACAAGAGTGAACGCAGCCAAGAGTGAACCAGTTCAAGATGGAGATGGCTGGGCGTTCAGCAAGTGCCGAAACATTAGCCAGGTGGCTGAATTGTGGCAGACAGACAGGAGGACCTACGTTTCTGCGTTCAAGTATACCAAGAAAGGCTATCGTCTTTAAAAAATAACAACCCAGTCTTCTTACCTGTGCATACTTCGAATAAGATCGATTCCCATGGTACACTCGATATCTGCGAATTTTTTTATAATCGCACAAACAAGAACAAACAAAAAATGGAGAGTTGTTCTTTTTGAAATATCTCAAACTGCCTCAGAATTATCTGCATTCTTATTTTGACATGCTAATTTAGTTATAAATAACACGAATAAATTAGTATGATTTTATTTGTCTATCGGCTGCTCACACTGACAGCGTGTCTTCTGTTGGCCACGCTATCAACCAGCTACTCGCGGCCCTAGCGCCATGTGGCGCAAGGCAGTGAGTGGTGGAATTCAGTGCCACAAACAACAAGAATAACTCACCCCGCTTCAATGTCCTATCCAGTTCCGAAGCTCTTACGGGTTATGAATTATATTTGCCAATTTACATCATGCTTTGTCATTATATATCAATGTCGCTGAGTCATTCTTAGTCAATCCTTATCCTTATCAGTACGAACAGCTGCCGAATCATTATAGTCAAAACCGTTTCTATGCGGAGTCACTTTTAAAGTTTTTGGTAATTCTTGAACAATTTCATTTCTGCTTAATTGTTATAAATAATAATACTGGTGTTTTGCGTCCCAGATCTACGATAAGATTACGGAAGAGACCGTAGAAGGGCTTCGGCAGTTATGACCATCTGGTGTTCTTTAACGTGTGGCTGACATTGCACAGCGCACAAGACTCTCGGTCTCCACCGAAATGCGACCACCGCGGCCGTGATCGAACCCTGGACCTTCGGGTCAGCAGCCGAGCAGCTTAACCTCTACACTATCGCGGTGGACCTTCCGCTTAATTGTTATCGAAGAAGCAGTCTCTTCGACTCAATCTCCTCACTGCTGCTGAAAAATGTTTAGACGAAGTTGAGTTATCACAAGTCTGTCTTATTCTTCCTAAATTCGCTGAGTCATTCGCATTTTTGTGAAAATCATAAATAAGCTAATGAACTTTGATATGTTAGTACCAACACTCTCACTGCTTTCAACTTGTCCCTTCGTGCTTTCATTACTTACATTACAGCCCTACCCATCAATTACGTTTGTTATTAGTGCTGTTAAATAATTAAGCATGAGCTACTGAAACTTACGGGCTATTCTCCTTGGTTTTATCATATCATTATCATGTACACTGAAGTGCTGTCTTTATCTCCTACACATATACACCCCTCTGCGAGCGACGACGGATAGCGATCGCACAGAGAACGTTTTTCGCTCAGAACGAGGCTCGTAAATCTGAGACATTAAACTACCAACTTCAACAATGCCAACACCATGAACTCATCCACTATGTCAGTAGCCGGGACTCAGAGCAAAATCTACTCAAGAAGAGCCGCAATAGGGGCACCTTAGTTATACGCAGCCTTGTGTAGTAGCACTATAACGAACTTGGGCGGCCTCAACAAGCCGCTACACGAATCGCAAACAGTTGTTAGTTCGCTCGCTGTGTTGTGGTTTGTCTAGTCCGTCCAAGTTTGTTAGTGCTCCGTTAACCATTACTACTTAAGAACGTCTAGATGATGCGTAGAACAGCTTCCTCTTCCACTGCAGTATGGCCTGCACTGGCACTGGGCAGACAAAACTGCATGTACAATGCAGGAAATTCAGTCTCACCTGTGCAAATACCTGCACAGACACGACACGCCCCAAAGTATGCGTATTTCTTGAAAACTTATTGATTAATATGTGGTATTTAACGTCCCAAACCACCATATGATCATGAGAGACGCCGTAGTGGAGGGCTCCGGAAATTTCGACCACCTGGGGTTCTTTAACGTGCACCCAAATCTGAGCACACGGGATTACAACATTTCCGCCTCCATCGGAAATGCAGCCGCCGCAGCCAGAATTCGATCCCGCGACCTACGGTTCAGCAGCCTAGTACCTCATCCACTAGACCACCGCGGCGGGGCTCTTGAAAACTGTCTATTTTTTATGAATGCAAGCGTTGCTCGAAGTCTTACTCTGGCCAGGGCGTAGAACATCCGGATCTCGTGCGCACAAGAATTGTTTTTATTACGCGAAAGTACTGTCCCAAATAAGACATGAGACAAGGACAGGCGCAGCCTGACCTCACGTATGTCATGAGTTTACTCAGTCGCTAAGAGGCACCATTCCCATCACGACGTTCTTCTGAATCTAGTCTGCACTTTTGCCACAGAAATTTGAGCTCGATACACCGCGGTGGTTGTAGGCAAAGTCCCTTCATCGCCATTTAGTCGGGATGAAATTGAAATCGAGGAAATGCTTGCACACGTATAGCCTATAATGGATAGTTCAGGAAGTGGTCTCACAACACGAAGACTGCGACCTAACGCAGAGGACGGACAAACACAACGAAGTTCTTTGTGTTCTAAGCCTCTGTCACCGTAAAACAATTCCTTACGACCGAGTACATCTCTCTTATTTCTTCTAAGGATTGACACTTTGTTCTTTTTTCTTTCACGGCAGAATGCAGCTCAATAGAAAAGTTTCAAATGTGTTTTTCTACGGCGATGTCAGTCCGACTCAAAGAACCAATTCACATTCGTTTCAACTTTTTGGGACGTAGAAGTTCCCTCAGTGAGAAGTAGCGCCCCGGCTTATAAGGAGTGACAGTGAAGCACCTAGTATTTATCTTACCGGCGTAAAAACACAGACGTATGTCATCGAAGTAGAAAAAAAAACACCCTCCGTACAAAACCTGATTGCTGGTGGCGAGCTTGTTGTCGTTCTGTTTTCATAACAGCAACGTGTTTCTTTTTGGCGCCCTTGTTGTTTCGCCAACAAAGCACTCCTAAAGTAGTCTGGTTGGCTGTCAGACAGAACGCCAGCTACACCCCGAGAGACGTATATTACGAAGTTCATTAAGTTGTATCGCTTCTGCGCGCCACTTTGTGCTTTGTACGAGTGACGATGCTTCCATTTGGCAACAAATTACTGTTTCCAGAGCGGAGGGCGGGGACTCCTATTACGATTCTATAGAAATCACGACAAATAGAGAAATCTAAATCTAATAAAAGGAGCCGAGCCGAGAAATGACCATGTGCCGCATCTTCTCGCTGGTTCCTTAACGGCGCAGTCCGTATTCTTCAATTCAAGAGCAAAAAAGAAAAAAAAACTGAAAACTGGAAAAAAAACATATATACAGGATTTTTGAACGTTTTCCAAGGCACTGCTCCCCGAATCGCTGCCAGTTTATCTGCCATTTCTCTCTGTAGTTCGATTGAATTGTCGGCGCAGACAAAAAAAAAAGCCGCGTTGGTTTCTTCTATGACTACAAAAACTGAAACGGTAATGGGAGGAGTTTAGTGTCGTTGAAATGATGATGGCGTGATCATGGGACCGTGCCTGCATCGACTCTCTGTGTTCTACTTTTCTGTTTTTATTCGGTCATCGCACTGATTTTATGCACATTCAGCTGAAATACTGTTGAGCAGATCTATTCATTTCTGTGTAGCCGTGCTTAAACAGGCAATCGTATCACCTTCAATCATTGAAAAGCCTATTCAGCTTTGTGAACAACTCAGGTGAAAGAATAAATTTGTGAATTAGGCTATCAACAATAGAACGTTCGCAGTTCACAGTGCAGAATGTATACCTGTACCGATTAAGCAGAAATAATTACCATGACCAACCATTTGATATTACACTTCCTCACTCATGCTGACTTCAGCGACAACATCTGGTTGAAGAAAAATTTCAGGGTAGTGTTTATATACTCCAGCTATGGTACCAGTATTCAAACAACGGGACATGCAGATGAAAGAGCCTTGATCTCCCGTGGACTTCTTTTCTGCCAACTGAAAGAAAAAAATAGTGGGGAACATCACTTCGATGAAGCTTCAATGAAGCATCGATCAAGCATTTGTTGCACTATATAGCAGACCTTTGAGATATCTAAAATCTACGCGTCAAATATTATAAATAAAGAACTTGCAGCATCTCTTATGCATTTGCCTACGCCGAAAAGAAGGCGAAATTTATCCCGAGTGGCTATAATATGGGGCACTTCATGTCACACGAATGCTGCTCTTTTTTGCTTTTCTTTAGTTACGTGAATGCAACACAGACCAACTAAACGCGCAGCATATGTGGTCGCTTCGTAGTCATGACTTGATTCACTTCAATCCCGCCAGCTTTCAGTATAAACCACTCCCGCATGACACATATGATGGTTCCGCCTCAGTAAAAGCAGCAAACTTGCGTCGCCATGTGCGATTCTGAACATGTTCTGTAGTTTTCTGACATGACACTATAATGTTCTGCCATGACACTATGATGTTCTGACACGTTCTCATTGCCACATTCTGGTTGTTTAGAACAAGTGTCAATATGTGCTATGTGGCAAATTATTTTGCCTACCAAAGTATTAGTGTGGTGCCATAAAAAAGGTGTTGGTGCCGTAGAAAAGTAACCCTCAATCAGTTGACTTAGTAGTCTCAGAAGACTTACTACTGGGCAAAGTTGACCATAGTGAGGGTAGACTACATTGTAATGCGTTTCAGGTGATTCCTGAAGAACAACCTAGAAAATAGATAAGAATTCACCATTCCAAATCCAGACTACAATATTTTCTATTCTTTATCTCTACGAACAACTATGTAGCTTTCTTTATTTAATAATTTAATTACAATATCAGTATCAGTATCTCCTCAGAGATCACACGAAAACAATTGTGTGCGGGGGGGGGGGGGGGTGCGTGTGCGCGAGTGACCTCCGTAAGCGTCTAT
Source organism: Rhipicephalus microplus (assembly GCF_043290135.1). NCBI lineage: Eukaryota > Metazoa > Arthropoda > Arachnida > Ixodida > Ixodidae > Rhipicephalus > Rhipicephalus microplus. The sequence continues at coordinate 114,073,093 of NC_134710.1, read as the reverse complement.
AAAACAGGATTTCTCTTTTTTCTTTCCGCTTCGTATGGTTACTGCAGCCAATGTTACGAAACCCAGTCTCCAATATCTACGAACTTACTACTCTACGCAGTATTCCGCGAATGAAATATGCGTATTTTAATTAATGCTTTCTTTCAGTGTGATTGCAAATCTTAAACCCAATCCGGTTAAACTCTTCTTTTTCCTTAGACAAACGCAACGTTGTTTGAATCACCTGCCTTCACTGCCTAACGCACGCCATTATGGAATGAATGAGCTTGGAGACCCCCACGTTTTAAAGTTTTTGAAGTTTCTTGGCCTCTCTGATTAAATAATAAGAAGAACACTTCTAAGTCGACGCTTGTTCCAGAGAAGAAAGTTAAAAGAGGTAGAGAGTTATATTTAGCAAATATTTCGAGCTTCCAATATTTTCGTGCTTCAATAAATAGCTTGCTAGTAACAAATCTAAGTTTGAATTTTCGCTAAGAAGTGTGCGTGTCGGAACTTATTGTATCAAACTGCAGCATTCACCGATACGTTTCTCATGCACTTCAGGGCCCCATAATGCAGAAACATTTTCCCCTTAAGCAAATGCATTCATGTACCTGTGCTCTACCTGCCGCTCGTTACTATTGTAGCCATCCTGGCAAAGTAGAGACAACCGTCTGGTGGATGGCCAATTGCTGGGAGAACTTTCTTATAATCATTTTCGCGAATACAGTGCAACACGCCGTTTTAAACAATTGTCAAAAAGTTGACGAGTAGAAAACGCAGTATTTCATCACAATAACTTCCTACAACGTGATTGCGCATATAACAAGTATTCTATAAATCAGTGATGCTTTCTCAGCACGTAACATTGTTTTCTAGAACTTCAATTTAAGCCCTATGACCTGCTCGTTGTAAATAAGTTTTGTGCCTCAGAACGAAGTAAAACTCCAGAATTAGGAGGATAACTTTGTTTCTGTCACTCTGTCTAAACACCTGCACGGGTTAGAATGATCTAAACAAAGACAAGATGTTTTGAAAAATACTGACACGCATAGAAAGAAAGTTCATCGAAAGTTAATTCACACCGAAAGTCTTGTAATTTTGAAACTATAATAGGTTCAAAGTAACAAACAAATTCGGCCCAGCGCATGGATCCGTATTTTCAATATCTGGAGAATTCCACGGGCCTAAAATAAACCTCTAAGAGAGCTCACCATTTCTGTTTTCTGCGTATACTTGGCTCACAGTTGTCACCTTTGTTAGTCTTTTTCTGACCAGCGTATTTAGAAAGAGCCATTCTCCAAAATGCTGGATCAAACAGAATGGCTTCTTCGACAACTGCCAACCCATTCAAGTCTTCGTGCACCATTCTGTGAACCTTAATTACTTGACTTTTTTGTTTTTTTTTTCAATAACGAGCAAGTATACTGCAAAAAAACTAGCATCCTCTATCTCTTTGTTGCTATTTCCCGCGCGAGATAACCGTACCCTGCTGCTTACTTTTTCAGAATTCGAGTTTATCAAAGATTGCCGGATTTAATTATCTGCTAGAGTTTTCATTATGATTCGAATCCACTAACCCGAATAGCTGTTTGCATGGTTTCTTTTTTTAACTGCATTAGAGATCATTGAAGCCAGCTTTTATTATGCACTTGATTCATCTGGAGCCGGCCACCAAAAAAGGGTATGAACTTTATTTATTTATTTATTTATATATTTATTAATTTATTTAATTATTTATTTATTTATTTACCTCTTTGAGAGTTTCCGTACATGGCATGAATCAATTAGAAAGATACAGAAATTACGTAGGCAGAAACACCAAAATACTATATAAGCGTATCGACCTTGAGATTTTCTTCAACTTTGATAAACAAAAATAATTTACACTAAATTACAGAAAGAAAACTCGAAAGGGTGAGTAGCGATCAGCACTAGCAGAAAGATAACTAACAACGGCAAAGCGTTTAAGAGCATCGGTGTAAAAATGTAGTACGTTAAGATATACTGCAACAATTTTTTATGAGCGAGCAAGCATATTTCCGAAAACAAAAACCTGTGGAAAAAAGGTAGCTAAGTGCAGCTTGGCGTGGGTCTTTCTTTCTCCCTCTCTTTCTCTCTTTCTTCTCCCTTTCTCTTTCTTTCTTTCTTTTCCTTTATTTTCTTTCTTCTTTTCCTTTATTTTCTTTCTTCTTTTCCTTCTTTCATTCCTTCTTTCTTTCTTTCTTTTTTCTCCCTTTCCTTCTTTTTTTTTCTTGCACATTGTGTAATGCCCCCTGTCAATTGTTTCTTTCCCGCAAGCTGCTATTTAGACCATCACGCTTGTACTCATCAGCGTAATACTTCAGTGGCTACAGGCAATAATGATGGTCATGCGCTCATATCAAGACATAAACTATTTAAAAAACGGTTCATGGTGCTAATACGCATGTGACGACCACATCGTCAAGTGCCGCATTCATACACTTGCAGGCGTAGCGTTCCTTGCGAATAACGCCGAAACCTGTGTTATAAAACCTCACTTAAGATCTATTCGTCAAGACAAACTGCTTCAAAAGATAGCGAAAAACATTATTGCAGTGGTTCTCCGCCATGGATGTTTTGGGGAGTTCATGAGGACTGATGGAAGTTATAAGGAACCCCTAGCAGAAACGGAGTAGAGTGTGGGGTCGTAATAACACGAGACGCAGTGTTAATTAGGTGGGAGATGATTTAAACTCCAACCAAAAGTTTTTGAAGAAACCTGAGGTCTCGGAACAGACTTGGTTCCTTTCTCAGGGGAGACTGCAGGACTACGTAGCAGCGGCGTCTTCAAAGCACTAGCGGCGCGGATAATGCCCCCCCCCCCCCACTCTCTCTCGTTTTGCCATGGAGCGCAGTCCATGTGTACACACCGGGGGAAGGACTCCAAGAGATCGATTCATATTTGGGTTGTCCGCTGTATATATGCCACGACTTGAGCAGTAACCTTCTCTAGTTCATCTCGCTTACAAGGACGGTCGTTACTCCGAAATTTATCTGGTGGAGGGGAAAGGCTCCGAGAGAGCGGTTGATGTTTTGGGCTGTGCGCTGTATTTGCCATGACTCGAGTAGTGACCTTCTTCTCCAGTTCATCTCGCTTCCAAAGACGGTCGTTGCTTATATATTTATCTGGTGGAGGGGAAAGGCTCCGAGAGAGCGGTTGATGTTTTACTCTGTCTGCTGTATATGCCACGACTCGAGTAGAAACCTTCTTCTCCAGTTCATCTCGCTTCCAAGGATGGTCGTTTCTTCAAAATTTATCCGGTCCACAGGGGAAGGGCTCCGAGAGACCGGTTGATGTTTTACTTTGCCTGCTGTATATGCCACGACTCGAGTAGTAACCTTGTTCTCCAGTTCGTCTCGCTTCCAAGGATGGTCGTTGTATCGAAATTTATCTGGTGGAGGGGAAAGCCGCTGAGAGAGCGGTTGATGTTTTGGGCTGTCTGCTGTATATGCCACGACTTGAGTAGTAACCTTCTTCTCCTGTTCATTCCGCTTCCAAGGACGGTCGTTGCTTCGAAATTTATCTGGTGGAAGAAAAAGGCTCCGTGAGAGCGGTTGATGTTTTACTCTGCCTGCTGTGTATGCCACGACTCGAGTAGTAACCTTCTTCTCTAGTTCGTCTCGCTTCCAAGGACAGTCGTTGCTACGAAATTTATCTGGTAGAGGGGAAGGGCTCCGAGAGAACGGTTGATGTTTTGGGTTGTCCGCTGTATATGTCACGATTTGAGTAGTAACCTTCTCCTCCAGTTCATCTCGCTTCCAAGGACGGTCGTTGCTTCGAAATTTATCTGGTGGAGAGAAAGGCTCCGAGAGAGCGGTTGATGTTTTGGGCTGTGCGCTGTATTTGCCATGACTCGAGTAGTGACCTTCTTCTCCAGTTCATCTCGCTTCCAAAGACGGTCGTTGCTTATATATTTATCTGGTGGAGGGGAAAGGCTCCGAGAGAGCGGTTGATGTTTTACTCTGTCTGCTGTATATGCCACGACTCGAGTAGAAACCTTCTTCTCCAGTTCATCTCGCTTCCAAGGATGGTCGTTTCTTCAAAATTTATCCGGTCCACAGGGGAAGGGCTCCGAGAGACCGGTTGATGTTTTACTTTGCCTGCTGTATATGCCACGACTCGAGTAGTAACCTTGTTCTCCAGTTCGTCTCGCTTCCAAGGATGGTCGTCGTATCGAAATTTATCTGGTGGAGTGGAAAGCCGCTGAGAGAGCGGTTGATGTTTTGGGCTGTCTGCTGTATATGCCACGACTTGAGTAGTAACCTTCTTCTCCTGTTCATTCCGCTTCCAAGGATGGTCGTTGCTACGAAATTTATCTGGTGGAGGGGAAGGGCTCCGAGAGAACGGTTGATGTTTTGGGTTGTCCGCTGTATATGTCACGATTTGAGTAGTAACCTTCTCCTCCAGTTCATCTCGCTTCCAAGGACGGTCGTTGCTTCGAAATTTATCTGGTGGAGAGAAAGGCTCCGAGAGAGCGGTTGATGTTTTGGACTGTGCGCTGTATTTGCCATGACTCGAGTAGTAACCTTCTTCTCCAGTTCATCTCGCTTCCAAAGACGGTCGTTGCTTATATATTTATCTGGTGGAGGGGAAAGGCTCCGAGAGAGCGGTTGATGTTTTACTCTGTCTGCTGTATATGCCACGACTCGAGTAGTAACCTTCTTCTCCAGTTCATCTCGCTTCCAAGGATGGTCGTTGCTTCAAAATTTATCCGGTCCACAAGGGAAGGGCTGCGAGAGACCGGTTGATGTTTTACTCTGTCTGCTGTATATGCCACGACTCGAGTAGTAACCTTGTTCTCCAGTTCGTCTCGCTTCCAAGGATGGTCGTTGTATCAAATTAATCTGGTGGAGGGGAAAGCCGCCGAGAGAGCGGTTGATGTTTTGGGCTGTCAGCTGTATATGCCACGACTTGAGTAGTAACCTTCTTCTCCTGTTCATTTCGCTTCCAAGGGCGGTCGTTGCTTCGAAATTTATCTGGTGGAGGGGAAAGGCTCCGAGAGAGCGGTTGATGTTTTACTCTGTCTGCTGTGTATGCCACGACTCGAGTAGTAACCTTCTCCTCCAGTTCATCTCGCTTCCAAGGACGGTCGTTGCTTCGAAATTTATCTGGTGGAGGGCAAAGGCTCCGAGAAAGCGGTTGATGTTTTGGGCTGTCTGCTGTATATGCCACGACTTGAGTAGTAACCTTCTTCTCCAACTCATCTCGCTTCCAAGGACAGTCGTTGCTTCGAAATTTATCTGGTGGAGGGGAAAGGCTCCAAGAGAGCGATTGATGTTTTGGACTGTCTGCTGTTTATACCACGACTCGAATAGTAACCTCCTTCTCTCTGCTCCAGTTCATCTCGCTTTCAAGAACGGTGGTTGCTTCGAAATATATATATATATATATATATATAAGGGAAAGAAGTGTATACCTAAGGGCTCGTTTTTCCGTGTTTTAACACAATATTATTGAGATCTAACAGACAGTAATGCCAAGGAATGTACAGGGGAAGTTATTAGAACCAATGGAATGTAAATAAGAAGAAAGAAAAGTGGATGAAAAATTAACCAGCCGTGAGCAGGCATTACTGTCTGTTAGATCTCATTAATATATATATATATATATATATATATATATATATATATATATATATATATATATATATATATATATATATATATATATACGAATTGGTAAAGAAGGTAGGTTACTGCTCGAGTCGTGGCACATACAACGGACAGACCAAAATATCCACCGCTCTCTCGAAGCCCTTCCACTGTGGACCAGATAAACTTCAATACAACCAGCATCCTGGAAAGCGAGACAAACTGGAGAAGAAGGTTACTACTCGAGTCGTGGCACATACAGCGGACAGCCCAAAATATTCACCGCTCTCTCGGAGCCTTTCCCCTGTGGACCGGATAAACTTCGAAGCAACCACCATCCTGGAAAGCGAGACAAACTGGAGAAGAAGGTTCCTACTCGAGTCGTGGCATATACAGCGGACAGCCGAAAACATCAACCGCTCTCTCGGAGCCCTTCACTTCCACCAGATCAATTTTGAAGCAAGGACCATCCTTGAAAGCCAGACGATCTGGAGAAGAATGTTACAACTGGAGTCGTGGCATATACAGCGGACAGCCCAAAACACCAACCGCTCTGGCGGAGCCTTTCCCCTCCACCAGATTAATTTCGCAGCAACGACCGTCCTTGGAAGCGAGACGAACTGGAGAAGAAGGTTACTGCTCGAGTAATGACATCTACAGCGGACAGAGTAAAACATCAACCACTCCCTCGTAGCCCTTCCCCTCCACCAGATAAGTTTCGAAGCAACGACCGTCCTTGGAAATGAGACGAACTGGAGAAGAATGTTACTACTCGAGTCATGGTATATACAGCGGACAGCACAAAACATCAACCGCTCTCTCGGAGCCTTTCCCATCACCAGATGAATTTCGAAGCAACGACCGTCCTTTGAAGCGAGACGAACTGGAGAAGAAGGTTACTGCTCGAGTCATGGCAAATACAGCGGACAGCTCAAAACATCAACCGCTTTCTCGGAGCCTTTCCCCTCCACCAGATAAATTTCGAAGTAACGACCGTCCTTGTAAGCGAGATGAACTGGAGAAGAAAGTTACTACTCAAGTCGTGGCATATGTACAGCGGACAGGCCAAAACATGAATCGATCTCTCGGAGCCCTTCCCCCGGTGTGTACACATGGACAGCGCTCCATGGCAAAACGAGAGAGAGAGAGAGTGGGGGGGGGGTCATTATGCGCCCCGCTAGTGCCTTGAAGACGCCGCTGCTACATAGTCCTGCAGTCTCCCCTAAGGAACAAACCAAGTCAGTTCTGAAACGTCGGGTTACTTCAAAAACTTTTGGTTGAAGTTAAAATCATCCAGTTTCATACCCAACTAGACAGATTTCTGTCGAATGTTTAAATTCAGTGGTAATTGTGTGACTTTTGTTTTTCCCTGAAAAGAATAACCAAGGAATGACTATTCAATCTCAACAGTCTGCCGGCAAGTTTAGCGGTCTCTAGCCTCAATCAAGGTGATTCTACACGATATGTTCGCTTTTCAGTTGTGCAAGCCTAGGAAAAGTATACTCAAGTGCGTGTGTCGTGGGAAACTGCAACAAAATGTTTATAGCCATCTGATGGAGTAGGGGTATCTATAAGTCAACTCCCCCGAAATGCTAAGTGTTTTGCAATAAAGCATATCAAAATTCAGAAGGGGCCACTGTCAGGACACGTATAGTGTGCCTCCAAACGTATTTTAAGGACGAAGCTTCTTATAGTCTAACTTTGTGACTAGCAACGCGTAAGCGAGAGAAGAAGAGACGAGAGATAAAAGAAGGCAAAGTAAATGGATGGCCACTTCTGGTCTCATTTGCTAGATGGCGTTATTCTGCCGCTATTCTATGGAGCAATATAAATGGCTACTCTCCAAAGTGCCGCTACCCTGCGATTGGTTGCTGCGCGCGCTTTGCCAACGAGTGCCTATCTCACTCTCGGTCTCCTGGACAGTCGCTGTACATGGCGGATCGTTGGTGGGGCATGGACGGAGCAGAGAGGCAGGCGCGTTGAACACGCTTGCGCTCGGCTTCCTTGGCTCGCGTCTCGTTGGTGCTACCTGCGTGCCGTCTGCATTCTCTAACGCAATCGGACGCCTGTACTCATGCATGGACACACGGACTCAACATCATTCACTCCATGGATATGTGATTTTTTTAGAAGGGATTTCTCGGAGCCTTTCGAATCCACCAACCTCCTTTTGAGAACCACTTGTTCAGGGCATCATGCTCATTTCCGATAATATCTGAAATGACATGCCATAAAAACAGATAAGCACGCATCAAGTATGACGAGCCCAAGGAAAGCTTCACTGAAGCAGTTCTGTGCAAAAAAAGATTCATGACTGTCGACAGCTTGGCAACAGGGCAGACATCTACGAGGAATTCTGCCAGTGGAGCTGTCTAAGCTGAAGGTAAATCCGGGGAGTAACTATCATCATCATTATTTGTGTTCTTCACGAGCATGCACGGCGTTGATGAAAACTTGGTTGGCTTGTACACTCTTTTTCCTCATCTTCCTCTGCAAAATAGAAAGAAAGAGTTAAATAGACAAAGATAGAGAAAGAATTGGAAGGAAATAAAATGAGAGATAGAAAGATTGAGAAAGAGAAAGAAACAGAGCGAGAGAGGAAAAGAAATAAGCCAGAATTGACAAACAAAAAGAGAAAGAGAAATGATGCTTGAGAAATAATGGAAGAAAAAAAGATACATAAACAGTGAGAAGGAGAGAGAAGGAAATAGAGAAAGTGAGAAAAAATAAAAAAAACACAAGAAGAAAGAAAAAGAAGGCAAGAGAGGAAGAAAAAGATGCAAACAAGGGAGGTCGCCACTTCCCGCTGTGGCTTCAGGCATGATGCCATTAGTCCGAAATTGAAAATTTTATCTTTCACTCTCAAAACCGGTTCAGAGACTTGAAGCGTGATTTTGAATACTTTCAATATTATTACACGTAATGTTAAACACCAAAACCACGCCCTGCCGTAATCTTTTGTATACTCTTCATTAAACCATGCAACTATTTGGAAAAAAGAAAGGAGTACGCTCCAATCTCGGTCGCACAACCTCGGTTGAGCCACGGCTGTTGTACATAACCTGACACAGACTACCACTACTACTCCATAAAATTGGTAGCCATGACGACAAGCAATTTTACTTTACCTGAACGCACGAAGACAGTAAGAAACAGACGGAAAGACAGATAGGTGAGCCAGATTTTAGACAGGCTGGTTATGCTAGGCTGGGCAAGGGCATGAGGGAGATAAAAGATGATGGCAAGCAGACTACGAAGAAATTGAATGGAAGAGAAAAAAAATAATAAAAAGTGGATTCTGACTTTATATCAACTCTGGGTCGTTATAAAAGTTTGCTTGAAGTTTATTTCAGAACGTGCGCTCCAAAAGCGTAACCCCCTCTCTGCCCCCCCCCCAGAGGAGTGGGAGAGGGTTAAGTATATATATATATATATATATATATATATATATATATATATATATATATATATATATATATATATATATATATATATATATATATATATCAAGCGAGTGTCTTCTGTGAATCCAGTGATAAATAGAAATCGGCTTGAGCGGACGACCGTACGGAAACTTTTATTACTCCTACGTTTCGGCCGGGGTCCGGCCTTCGTCAGGGAATACATTGCAAACGTCCACGTGCTGCTTATATACATTGGGGGCCCCCAACACGTGTCTATTTAATATAAAATGTCACATATATTACAGTGGCACACAAATCAAAATGCGAAACAGCACGATGTGATAATGACAGGACTATATCACGAAATGATTATTATACGGTGAAGTCTGCGCAGCAAAAAAGGGCGTTTTTCACAGTCACGGAAAGGATCAACATAACAAGGGTGATTATGTACCGCGAATGCATTTAACAATATTGCGTTAAAACAACTCGATGAACTAACAAGAAACATAGGTAAACAACCAGCAAGAATGCGCTAAAATAATTAACAAAAAACAGGTGTAAAGCAACGAGAACAGCAATATAAACAAAACATAGGTGAATTATGTGGCAATAGTGATTTGAAAAAAAGAAGAAAGAAAAACTTAGGTAAAAGTGAGATACATGGCATTAATGAGAATGAAATATAACAGAATTGCATGTAACAGGCTGAAAACTGATGAAAGCGGCAGACATGTGATAGGGAATTTAGCCTTGTCCGTGACATAGTGATCCCGCATATCTATCTATCTATCTATCTATCAATCTATCTATCTATCTATATATATATATATATATATATATATATATATGTGTGTGTGTGTGTGTGTGTGTGTGTGTGTGTGTGTGTGTGTGTGTGTGTGTGTGTGTGTGTGTGTGTGTGTGTTGTGTGTGTGTGTGTGTGTGTGTGTGTGTTGTATTGTTTAAGACATTTTGACGTTTAGGACGTTTTGTGTACTGCAACAGCGTTATCACTCTGGAAGATTGAGTGCTATTTCTAGATAAACATGCCTTAATGGCACCACAGTTATGATATAAACAGAGTGAGGATGTGTGCTCCTTTCACAGGTCTCGAAAGCAAACATACGAGCGCGTTGGCGTTCGATTTTATTTTGAGCGCGTGGTGTGCAGCTACCGAGTGGAAATCGGAGAATACGGTTAGCGCCGTAGTGCAGCTTTCAGGGGTATAATACATGCCAATCCCAATGACCCAGTTTTTGAAAACGAAAGCGTATTGCGATGTTCTGTACCACAGCGTACTTATGCTTCTCGCCTGTTCTTTTTTTTTTTTCTTAGCGGTGCCGAGCAAACAGATCGACATTTCAGATTAGGACTTGGCAAAACACTTGGAGGGCCCACTAAAACAAGCACGGAGTGTGGGTGCGCGCGTCGAAAAACGGCGCCTGTCGACTCCTCTCGCAAGCAGGGCGCGCCGCTTGGCCATATTAGGCGCGCGCCGCCGACGCCACCGGCGACTCGGCGTGGCGGAGAGCCCGCATTCACACTCAATATCCCTGTGTACAAAGATACCGCGCGAGAAGCCTTATTCATCGAGCATATTGGAATCGCCGCGACCCCTCTGCAGCTCGCGGCTGTGTATACATTGGATCGGACGGCGCCGACAAGATTTATATGTAATGCAGAAAGATATAAGGAAGGATAGAACTTAAAAAAAAAGGGGGGAGAGGGGGAGTGGGGGCTAAAGCAACTCTTCCCGGTCGTAGGGGACTTGGGCGAGACTTCCCCGCGCAGCACTTCTGCTCCGACTGCAGTATGGGGATGCAGACAGGATTCGCTTCTCGTGTGAATACAATATTGATTCGGGAAGCAAAGATTGATCTGGCACTCAGCACGATCTGAGAGGAGGAAGAAGTTTTTTTTTTTTTTTGTTCCTCGCGCGCGACGACGTGTCGTTCTCGTGGCCCTGCTGCACCGCGACACCGGCGCAGCTGAGCGCCTCCGTGCTGAACGGGCACGCGTGAGAACAGCGGGAAAGGGAGCCCGCAACCTGTCGCTGCTTTGCCCCCGCTGCTGAGAAACGGGGTGCGAGCGTGACGCAAGCAAAAGAGCGCCAGCGGTGAGCTCTGGTTTCCCCAGAGCGAGGAGAAGGCGACGTCGGGGGTTGCGCAAGGAGAACGCACGCTGTTAGAAAGCTAAATCAATCAGCGTTCATATAACGTGACAACTACTTTCGCCATCCAAGTATTTCTGTTTACGGAGTGCGCAACAGCTTTTACAGCAGGTATCGGTGCACAGGAAGGGATAATGCGGCGATTTCCCAGTGTAATTTCTTTTATTTCTCGTCAATGGCTTGCCAACCCCCACCCCCTTCCCTCTCGTAAGTTATCATCAGATCGGCTCGTCGTCAGAAATGCAACGAATTAAATGGACTGAAAGAACAAAATTAGGTTACGGATAAACGTTGAAGTATAGCCCAGGCATGCTATTTTAGGTTAGTCGTCGTTGCCTTAACGATAGTACCGGAAGCCGAGGTTTATATTAAGTGTTGTTTGTCTTCTCCAGCATTGCAAGTACACACCATGGCCAAAGTAAAAGACAAAAATGTTTCTCTTGGCCAAAAAGGTAAAATGAACGTGGTTTCAGAATAACAAGTTACTGCGCAGATTATTACGATGGAAGCTACGGAGTCGTTGCTGCATTCCGACGTAGACAATCGCTCCGAGAAGATCTGTTTTCGAGTCTATCTTTCTAATGATCGCTGTAAGACTAGTAGGCAGTCGGTCTCACGTAATAGTATATGGGCTCAGGTGAAGGCGAGGGCAAGCGAGCACTCTATGATGAGGCACTGATACGTTTCTCCGCAAGCCTGTATTGACATGCACGTTGGGACGCATGCTCGCAATGAGAAAAGCATGTCGAAAAAAACGCCTAATCTGTAGGGATGAAATTGCGCAATGGCTTGCCGCCTGGCAGTGAGGCCGATGCCGCGATTCTCGTCTATAGCGACACAGAAAACTATATCTCGGTCGCTTAGGCAAAAATTTACTCATGGGTCGTTCGCACTCAGCGCTCCCGTGATGGATCGACTGATCATTGATCCCGAACGTGTACTGAAGGGTATTTCGCTGACATTCAGTTTCCAGGCGGCAGTGACTCGATCAGGTTTGGCGACCTATCATCCAGAACTTCCTCAGACACGAATACGTCATTCTTGCGACGTCGGTTGCCTCCGGGTCACAGATGCTGGCACAGGTTTGTTTTGCTTCATCTCGAATTTCGATAGAAGAATGCAACCACGTGCACTGGTGTTTCCTCGATATAATCGTTAACATATCAGGCAATCCGTTACGTTAGATAATGATGCAGTAATGCGCCTGTTTTTGCGATATTCATCACGAAGGCTGACCTCACATTTTCGTATTTTCTGTTATCTGCGAAGTACAGGCCGCCGCTGATGCGCTGGCACTTGGGGACTGGCGGGGAGCTCTGATGCACACTTGTGATGACCAAATAAAAAGAATTCAAGACAAAATAGAAGAGGGGGAGCAGTGTTTCTAAATATTTAGGATGAGATAACCTGAAAGGTGCCACTAAAGTATACCTTGCGACAAACTAACCTGTGATTAGTACCACGCATGGTGTGTCCCGTGCATAAAATTGTGACGGGTCGAGTGTAGGTTGTTTGCTTATACATGGTCATGTGTTAACAGTACTCGTAGCTTTCCATAAATGTTGTGTTTTGTTACTCTGTTACAAACCTTCAGGGCAGTTCTATACCTGCATCGTACGAAGCCCCTCCCGCTGCTGCCTTTCAGACCGTAGCCCGAGTTGTTTAAAGATGGAAGAAAAAGCGGCGATGATTCACACTGCAGCAAAACCTATAGTTATTCGCCTACGCCTTTGTATACGTGCAACGAAATCACACGAAATAAGGGCGCTTACTCTCAACCTTCTCATCGATGCGCGTGGGCATCAACCCGCTTGCTTTTCATGAAAAAAGCAAGAAATAAACGTGAAGCGTTTGCCTAACAATATCTGTGCTTTCAAAAGGGTATGGCCTAAAACTGGGAGTCATCGACAGATTATTCATTTTTGCTGGCTTCCACAGTATTCATGCGCAGTGTGCAATTGAATGGAAACATTTCAACGGAGGTCTTTCCGACTGGCTTGAGGTATTCCAGAAGCAGAAATGGCTCCAAATAAAGACCCGGACATGCCGGGTGCCTTCAAAAACTTTAGCTTCTGTGATTTCAGTTTCGAGATAGGGTAAAACTTAGTCTGACTACTGAGTGAGTAGGAGAACAAAAAGGCAGAGGGCTTGAAAGACGGGATAGTTGGTATATATTCACACTGGAAAATTGACAAACTAATGGGACGTGAGGGCAACGCTTCTTTGTGTCCTCTTTCTGCGTCCCGTTTAGTTGGCGCGGCCAACTTTGCAAAAAGGGATGTAAAGGTGCGAAATCATCAACGATCATTTCAAGTAGAGTAGTTGGTGAAGTCCCATTGTTTGTGGCCCCGCCGCGGTGGTGTAGTGACTAAGGTACTCGGCTGCTGACCCGCTGGTCACGGGATCGAATCCCGGCTGCGGCGGCTGAATTTCCGATGGAGGTGGAAATGTTGTAGGCCCGTGTGCTAGGATTTGGGTGCACGTTAAAAAACCCCAGGTGGTCGAAATATCCGGAGCCCTCCACTACGGCATCTCTCATAACCATATGGTGGTTTTGGGACGTTAAACCCCACATATCAATCAATCATCCCAAGGTTTGTGCTACACGCATACGAAAACTCGCATCCACATGCATCTATGACTGTGGGCTGCACTGAGCTGCATGCATTGTATATATCACTATGTTGGAAATGCTCTATCGTACAGACGGGACACTGTTTGGATCTGTGGGCTATAAGCACGAAAGTGACCCTAAAGCACCGAGACCCGCACTGATGCATTGCTAAGCTTGAGCTCGTATGCTCGATCACGGTCACATTTACATGGGATCAAAATGCAGAAACGCTCGTGTGCTTGAATTAGGGTGTACACTGACGAAGCCCCGTGAAGTCAATGTTAATGTGAAGCCCACCCGCTACGGTATACGTCTGACAATCACATTGGGCTTTCGGTCATGTAGTACCCTGAATTTTTATTACAGAGCTAACACTGCTCAAACGTTGGCAGCGCCCTGCTCCAGATGAACGTATCAGCCTGCTTTCGATAGCGCCTCCATGGGGCAATACAACAAGACAATAATGAAAAATAAGAAGGGTGCACAATGCTATCGGGAAATGAAAAGTACAGTGCATGATATGCTCCGTTAGCTTTACAAGCAATGGGACATTTTAGAAATAAGCGAAGCAGCAAATCACATGGGGTCTTGTTTCCGACTGTTTTTATCAGCCCATCGATTACCTTTATTTCATGAGTTTTCTTTTTCAGAAAAATATTTCTGAGCTGTAGCATATAACCTTGAAGGTGCAAGTTCAAGCATCGCTCGTGCGGCCCTAACTGTTTCTTTGTGTCCATGTGTTCGGGCATTTGGACTAGCGCGTAAGTCATTGTACAAGCATTGCGTCACTATTGACTCAGAAGGCCACTGTATGAAAGCACTTCCTGCACAGCCGTTGACGGGGGCCACATAGCACAGTGATACAATAGTTGTTAATAAATATGAATGTCCTCGTTTGTTCAAACTTGAGCTTTCGTCATGTAAACTACAGAATAAACTGACCCAAAGAAAATCACTCATTTAACTTAGATGTAGATACCTAGTGTTTAAAAATCTAATTTGCATTCAGTTTTAGGGGAAAAGACAGATAATATTGCGCAAGATATCTAACTTTTTGTTGGAATCGTGGTGTAATAAAACTGCCGATGCGTTAATGCGGCGCAGCTATTTTACATTAACCTTCTGTTTCTTAACGTTTTCGTGCAACAAAAGTTATCTAAATGTACTAGGTGGACACTGTGGGTATTCTATAAGACATTGCAAGCAGCGGTAAACATTCAATAAGGCAGTAATATAGACAAGCTCGACATCAGTGACGCCTAGTTTTAACAGCAGCCGGAACTTGTCAGCGGAGTTAATCTTTCATTTACGCATCTTTTTCTCATTGACCAAGCCTCTGGTTGCGTTAAGTGTGACCGCTTTGCTACTTCAGAAACCTATAGTCTACTAATGTTACTTAACTATTCATCTTTGGTGTTAGTTGAACAGCGCCACACTAGCAACAATGCAATAGGGTACGCTTGTGAATTGTTGCACGGGAGAGATTAAGTTGGTGTGTTAACGTTTTCGTATTTAGCATCTGCCAGAGCTGCCTTTGCAAAACAGGGGCTTTGGCGTGCAGACGCCGACATCTGTGCAGCGTTTCTCGACACCAGTGTTGATGTACCACAGCATCACCGATAATGATCCATCATCGTATTGTATTAAGCATGCCGGCCATAGTGAACGATGAAGGGAAGCCCTAACCCAAAGCCACATTTTTTTTTTTGCTCTGCAGAGCCGGAACCCGGAAGTGTTCATGTGCACTCTGTGTTCTGGAAATGTCCCGCGTCCGAACACTGGGCGAACACCATCCTTAAGCGCGATCACAGGGCCCGTCGCATCGCACATGAAGCCCAAGCCCCCCATCGTACTACACAAGATACTCAAGAAGTAACGCTTTTTTGCACGCATCAGGAATGTCGTAATAATATCAACAAGTAAAGCGCAAAATTCTGTCGTCGTTAGCAGAAGCACACCATCGGCGTCATGGCGCAGCCGTGCCTGGAAATCGGAAGCATATTTATCCCGGCGACAAACAGTCAGTGTTGTTACCGAAATATATAAATATAGCATATTCGTCGCTAAACAGTTACGTTATAGTGAAAGGCACACGTTACCACCGCATGTGTTATTTGGGAAATTAAGTCAATGTGTTCCCGCTACTTTAAAAAGTATTGTGTGTCGCATTATTTTTCTATGCATAGAATTTTTTTCAACCAGCTTCCCCCTTTTAACGGCCTAAAACAGCAAACAAGCTCCAGCCAGCTTAATGAGCCAACATTTCTTTTGTGTCGTTCTCTGTCTGAGGTAGTCGGTGGTCGTAACAAGATCGGCAAAGAACAATATTATAAACTTGCAGTTCGCATACGAGCTCTTACTCTTACCAATGATCTATCGAGAAAAGTTCGTTCAAAATTCTGCGACTTCAGTGTAATTGACGGGCAGATGTGTCTGCCAGTAGAGTTACACTTCATGATTTCCACGTCTGTGGCGCTTGTTGGCACCTATATAAGTAAAAAAATAAGTTAAATAACAGCCATCGTTTTCATTCTCGATATCTTTTCTTTATGGTTTTCATCGCCACAGTAAAAAAAAAACTTTTCGCTATGCAACTGCTGCCGTCAGTCATCGTATTTGTCACATAATTACGCATCATTGCTCGCTTTATCCAGACACGTTGGTCTAGCCTGGTAACGCTTCACAAAACCCCAAGCCAGTGATGTTTACCTAGATAGCTTCCTGCAAGAGGCGGAGCAAAACCTCTGTTCACATCACGCGGCTGATGCGCATAATGCATCCGCATGATGCGTTTATGTTCTAATGCTGCAACGCATTCGTGGAACAAATTGTGTTGTGTAGGCGAAGCACCAGTGCCGGCTCTCTCTTTTGTGTTTCGATAAGTGCGAAAAACGGGAGATCAGGACAAGATATACTGGCTATACGTCCGCCAGGTGCGACAAAAGCACAACATAAGGAAGTGATGAGCGTTATGATGCCTATACAGTGTAAAGTCGTCTTTCACCGCCGACTTTAGTTTTATGTGCTTTAACTTTTATACAAACAAAACTCAAATAAAATTGAAAAGCAGTTTGATAACGTTAGCGGGCAAATCCTGTTACAACAACGCCACGACTGCTGCTGAACTCATCAAAATAAATAATAGCGCAGTAAAAGAGAGATGGATCAGAGAGTACACACCAATCAACATGAATCATAGCTCGCTTGTGCTTTTCTTTCAGAATTGTCCTAGTGTCCGCAGAAGATTCACAAGCCTCGTTAATATATATGTCAGCTTAGGGAAAGTAAGCAGCGTCTTTATTAGTATAACACGTCATAGTGTTTTTTAACACATCATAGTGATATTTGGGTCCAACTTCGTGAGGCTTTAGATTCCCTACTGCTTTTTAGTCAGCCACTTTGGGTACTAAAGCTTCAGCAATGAGATTTACTACAATTTGCTTTTGTGCATGTGGAGCGTGATGAATAGATAAAACATACTCTTTTACATTGTTTAAAACTGCGTACGGCTCCCCATCACAGCGGCCCGGGCATTTCTTTCTCAACTTCACTGTTTTCGGTTTACATCCGCAAAAACAGTTGGCAACGCTAGGCGCAGACCACGCCTCAGTGTTCTAATAGCTTTGTGATCGTAGCAGAGGGCGGAAACTCCCGATATTTCCCATGTAAGCGCTCTGGCAAACTGATACGCAGCGGTAGCGCCGATTTTACCACTTGCGGATGCCGGGCATTCAACTAGAAATAAATCACGAGCAGAACATTTTTTCTATGACGTCACTGGTGAGATCTCCAAATAGAGACAAAGGATGAAAAAACGAGTGGAGATATGTTGGCATGGAAACTCTCCTTTCTTACTTCGCATGCAAGCGGAAGATGTTCGTGCCTTTTTTTAGGTCCCCTATAGCTATTTGAGCGATGCAGCCTTTCGTAAATTTTTTTTAACTTTTTTTTTGCTCGGGTGTTTTGAAGTGCCGAAAGTTAAGCCGACCAATTTCTCAGTAAAGACGAAACTCGATCGACACAAATGAACTTTTCATCGCTTGTTTTGTACAAAACAGCAGAGACATACAGGTAGTGTGGAAGTTTAAATGTATACAAGCAGCTTTAATTTACAACTGACATGTGGACATAACGAGCAAACATTGAACGCAAAATATTCGAACTAATGCGAAAATTATCAACAATCTTGAGTAGGACACGTCGTATTTGACTAAAACGTGTTTTCTGACGGCGCACATGTTCCCTTGCAGAACTTGAGTGTCAGGCGAGACTGAAGTTCAGAGGGTGGAAAAGGCTTGAAGTTATCAGAAATTTTTCAAAAGTAAACGTCGCTGGAAAACAGTGTTTGGCAAGTTTGCTACTCGATCGTAAAGGTAACAGCGCTGCATTGGCGGAGAGAAGTTGACGTGCGAAAACTTTGCCTCCAGTGGCAATATACCTGTAATAATTTCTAGAAGCATTAAGTCTACCAGATGCATTTGAGTGACAGTATTAGAAGCAAAGACCCACAAAGTTTGAAATCGCGCCTACATGAATTAGATGAACAGGAAGACGCCCATAATTGATTGACGTCATTCGAACAACATGCTAAAAGCAAAAGAAGCAAAAACTATGTAGCCGATCCTACACGAATTTTGCTAAATGCACTTTGCCGACAAAAGCTTGGCTGCCGTCTTGACCAAAGACATCGCACTTCTGTCAGTCCAATCAGGCTTGCCCAGTACTGGGTTTACTCATGTACTTGGCAAAATCATCACCTGCTTCAATAATGGGTCCAAATACATGTGCTCACTCGTTGCCACTAGGAAACCTGAAAAACCTTGGCCGAACGCAAAATCTCCGGGTTAAGACACCGTAGAGCCACGAAAAACTTGTGTTTTCCAATTTCGCCATCTTCGTCGAATGCATGGCTAACTTGCTTTGCGTAGCTCACTGCATGCGTCTTCAGTGGTCAGAGGGAGCGAAGGCAAGCGCTACGAACTAATGTCAATCACTTCCCACGCTTAGCCCGATATGAAGTTCAGAAAATAAGAAATAAAAACAGACATAAAAAGAAATGAAAAGTCCTTTACAGTGGTATCGCATTTTTTTTTAGGAGGATGACTGGCAACCGCTACGAGCGTCAATGTTCCTTGAAACCGAAACTAGCGCTGAGTTTCCGGGCCTCATTGTAGTTGATCGTTTTGTTAAAATTGTACGCAGGAAGCGAACACCCAAGCTTATTCGAGAGCTTAAGCAGCCGCCAGCGATAACACTGAAACATTCGATAGCAAATGTGAAACCCGACACGCTTTACTTGCTCGTCGGTATTATCGACGGCTGGTGCTCTGTTCGCCGATATCAGTGCACAGGATTCATTGTTCGCTGTAGTTTCAATTTTGGTTTCCCAGTCACAAATTCAGTCAAATAAAGTTTCATCTTGAACAAGCCGATTGCTGCATTTGTCCACCTTATGACCCAGTGACAAAGCTTAGGACAATGCTACGTGCTTTGTATGCAAATACCGTTGTATTTAAACAGAATATTGGGTTCATGACGCTTAGAAAGATTTTGGTGGAGTAGTATTACCCGTGCAGTATTATGATGTCTAGAAACATTTCTTCCTTGAATCACTGTTTTCTAACACCAAAGTGTTTTAAGCCGGGGTCCACCACGACTCCGCTGATGTATTTCTGTCACATATATGACGTGATAAAATATATACTAACAGATTGCAAAGAAAACAAAACCAGAATGAAAAATTCAGCTAAGTCGAACAAGCACTCTTCAACGTGCGACGCTATTCACAAAGCCACAGCGCGACCTTTCTGCAACGTGTTGACGGCAAGCCATTTATATACACCATGTACCGCTGGTGCTCCTCAGAGCTCAGCAGCCTCAGCGTGTTTTCCTAATCAGAAGTGAGATGGCACGACGGGTGCATGTTGGGCGCGCGCGCTCTAAAGGTTGTCGTGCCGCACCACCCCCCGCGTGGCTTTGGGCACGCGGGGGGTGGTGCGGGGGGTGGGCACGCGTGGGGTGGTACATGTTCTCTAGAATTGTGGCTTATACACGCACGCGCTTTGGTATCTAGGCGCTTTCTACCTCTTTTGCTTCCTGTGAAAGTTTGTTTTGAAGTTGCAGTATAGTTAAAGAGACCATGAACGTCGATTCTCTCGCTGCCGCAGCCGCGTTCGAAAAAAGAGCGCGCTGCTCACACACGAATGAGTATGCGCTGTGACAGTTGTTCGCGCTCGTCCTGTGTATACATGTGCGTTCATTTCGCGCGTCTTTCTGTTTGAGCAGCATGCTTTACGTGTCGAGCTTTGACAGTTGTTTGCCCGCGCTCGTTCAGTGTATGCTCATTTCGTGTGGGCTTTATGGTTGAGGTGTGCGCTGCAAATTTCGAGCTGCTTGCCGTTCTGAATTCGTGTGACATCGCAATTTGTTGCTGTAGCACTCATTTCTTTGCCCTCATGATGAAACTATGCACAATAAATGCACAACTGCCACTTAGAGGACACTTCTCACTTTCGTGTTATAATGATTCCTAAAAACATGGATTAGTCACGTTTTTTGTCCGTCTCACCACGCTCATCCTTTTATTCATCTGGAGTCACGGCTGTTTTGTTTCAGCTTTTCTTTTTTTTTCTTTGTGTTTTCGCGGCCTGTGTTGGGGCTCACTACGAGTGTAGTGCTTGGGATGGGGCACTCAGGCGGCACTCAAATTCGAACGCACCCAAGAAACACTCCCACTTTCCTGAATTAACCGGAACATCGATTCTCTCCGTGAGCGTTATCAATGATGTCAGTATTCTTCCTTATGTTTCTTCTAATATATTACCTAGTTTCGGGGTCATTAAAGTATCAAAGACTGAGCCACCTACAACCCCTGCGGACCCTTAAAAGCAGTTACTTTTACATGGTATTTGTCGGTTCAGTTTATAGTTCTTTTACCCTAATTATCACTCAGTGCCTGTAATAGCCAGTCAGACGATCATCCGGGCGAACATTTTTAACGTATCTTTAAAGTTTTATGCCCCTTTCTCTTGCAACAGTGATATTAGGTGCTTTCCTTTAAAAATTTTTTTGCTCTTTCTAGAACTTTTAAGTGTGCATCGTAGTATGACTTAACACCATTGAGCATGGACTGTGAAGGGCAATCAGAAACTGAAAACGTAAATGCTTCTTAAATGCTTCTTAAATGCTTTTTAAATCAAAGCACTGCATACCATGGAACTGTCGTGCAGCTGAAGCGATCCTTCGGAACTAAGTCGTACATTGTAAGGTAGTGTGCTATATTCTTGTAACAATATGTTCTTGCCTAGTACTCAGCTACAGCAACCATCAGTTTTGACAAGTTGCTCCAAGCAACAGACAGTCGAGAGCAACACAATCTAGATGGGTAGGCAGTCCAGATAACGTCAATTATTGCCACTTCATAATTAAACAGCAATACCACTATCGCCACGTGCATCCATTTCTCCACTTCTCCATTTTTTGAGTAAATACCCAAATTTAACTCCATCAGAGGAGCGGTAACATCCGTCTCGAAACACGCAAATCAGCTCAGTTTGCCTTTGGTAAGCGCGTGCAAGGCATATACATGAAGTTTGACGTTTTTGAAAAAACCTTTCACGTGCTCTGGCTCTCTGCAGGTCACGCAAAATAGTTCCTTTCTTTCCGTCGGGGCCAAATTTCGCGTCAAGGGCTGTGCCAGTTGCCGGCAGCTGCGACAGAAATCCGGCGGCAGCAAGTCGAGAAACTGGCCGGAGAACAAATCGCGACGCAAGAAAAAACTCGAAGCGAAGTCTGCTCGCTGAAGCTACAACGATTGCAGAAGCAGGCTGAATGTTGCTTTCTGTAGGTGTCCGCCTAATCCTGTCGTTGTGCGCACACACGTGCCTGCTCGGGACGTTAAGCCTCATTAGAGCGCGCGAGTGATACAGCTGCAGAAGCAGCAAGTGGCGTCACCGTAGCTGCGAATCAACCAGAGTGTGTGACGCTGCAGAAAATGGCAGTTAGGGATTTGGCATTTCGGACAGCCACCACCTTCCTGAGTAGCTCCTGTGGAACAAGCCGTGCGGCGGCGACCGTTGAGACGCGTGCTGCTCTGTGATCGCAACGTTCTCCGTGACATAGCTCCGCGCCTGCTTTATACATCTAGCAACGGCGCCGTGAACTCGGCTAGTTCGGAGTCTTTCGCTGGCCCGCCCACGCTACCGGTATAGCTTTGAGGGCTAAATTCATAGTATAAGAATACAGCTTCGTGTAATAGTGTACAAAGTGGAACTTTTTTTTTCATGTAATCGTTTACGTTTAACGCAAGCCTACGGACGTAATCATTTTGCTCATGTTTTGTCAAGCCTAACTTTAAGAATGAGTGCCATCGAAGAACTAAGCTGCCTGTCACCTGGGCTACAGGAAGCAAGAAGACTGACTTTTCATTGTGGAAAAAATTACTTTCGAGCGCTTTTATTAACCTAAACGACAGGACAGTTTAACTTAATTTAGTGCTATTGGTGTCAGGGGTGCGACGAAAGATAAGAATAAATGCAGATAAAGGGACACTCGGAAGCCATAAAAACAAGGTTTTGCTTTGATTGCTTGTCATTCATCTCTACTCGCATGAAATCTATGGGGCACGTTACTTTATTTGTCACTGGTGTAAATCTATTTGTGGTACCCTCCAATGTATAATAGCGGCTTCGGGTAGTCATCGGATAACGCGATAAAAAAAAACTCTGACGTAATAAGACAGTAAACTTCAAGCTAGGTCATGGAGGATCACGTATACAGAACGCCGTATAAGGGAGCAAATGCGTAGCGCAAACGCTCGCAAGATGCGTGGAACGTTGCCGCAATAAGGAAACTGGGCAGTCGGAAAACAAAGGCATGCACATTCATACTCGTAAAAGTGGAGATTCCGCATCAACGCCTTTCATGGTAGACGCATGTAATCAGTTTATTAGCGTTTAGCCTTATGTAGAAGTTGTACTTAGTACTGAACTAGACACGGAAAGCTGAAAAGTCGGTCTGAAAATTAATGTGAATAAAACTAAAACAATTTACAATAGTACCAGCATAAAACGGCACTTTGCGACAGGTGGCAAGACACTGGAAGTTGTAAGGCAATAAGTCTACATAGGACAGCTAGTAACCACTGAGCCGAACCATGAGGGTGAAAGTAGAAAATTAAGGATGTGGTGGAGCACATTTGGAAAGCATTCTCAATCATCAATGGTTGTCTACCACTAACCTTCAAAAGGATTGTATATATAACAGCTGCATTATTTACCGGTACATACCCAGAGCAAAAACTCGGAGGCTTACAAAGAGGGTTCATTTCAAATTGAGGACGAAGCAGCAAGCGATGGGAAAAAAAATCATAGGTGTAACCTTAAGACACAAAAAGAGAGCTGAGTGGGTCAGGGAACAAACTGGAGTTAAGAATATCATAGTTGAAATCAACAAAACGAAATGGACATGAGCCTGGCACGTAGCACGTAGGCCGGATAACTGCTGGTCATTAAGGGTAACTGACTGGATTTCAAGAGAAGGCAAATGCGTGAGAGGGAGACAGAACATTAGGTGAGCAGATGAGCTAAGAAGTTTGCAGATATCGTGACAGTGAAAAGCACAGGACCGGGTTAATTAGCGGAGCATGAGATAGGCCTTTGCCGTGCTGTGACCGTAGTCAGGCTGATGATGATGATGACTGAGTAGAAGTTCGGCCGGCTGAATTAACTTTGAAATTTTCTGTATTTATTGCTTCCCCGAAACGTTGCCTGACTGATAGGAGTTAAAGGGGTACCGAGGCAAAATTTCGGGGCCAAGATAGCCTGCAGGGTTGATACTCGTGAACATTCGTGTATCATCTGCAAGATATCAACAGCGAATATGGCGTGGAAGGCATTTTAAATTAATTTTGAAGTTTGCGTGAGCGACCGACTCCATAGCGCTATGGACACCCTCGGAGCTGACCCCGAGGTGAGCCCCTACTTCCCTCACGTCACCACGCTGCAATCAACAAAACAAGTTATAATGACGTCACAGCCGCCATTTTTCTTTTGCCACGTTAGTTCCCGAAGTCTAGATTTCTCGGCGGCTGGTTGCGAGTGCGTGGCCGTGGCGTACGCTTAGAAAGTTTTGTGTTTGGTGACATTCCAGTCCCGTTTCCTATTCGAAAGCAATTCTTGAGGCAGACCATGCAGAAGTGCGTCACAGTTCTGTGTGCTGACGTGTGGTCAAGAGCTGCACACGCTAGGTGGCGACAGTTGCACCCAGTTTTTGGAACTCTCTTAAACCGAAACTGAAACTTATTAATAAATAGGGGCCTGTAATCAATTATCTGTCGCGTGCTGCAGCAAACGATGTGTCGTCTCATGACTAACAGGCCCCCAGCAACGCATTGCAGCAGAAAAACGCGAGGCCAAAGTTTTTGTGTCAGTACCCCTTTAAGTGTAACCTCAATACCGCTACCGCTTCACGAAGCACTACAAGTCATATGGCCTTTGCGTAACTGGACGTTCATTAATAATGATGTTTGAGCTGTCGATCAGAAGAACGATGCGCTTGGAGCAAGTATGCTTACGGCCCGCATATTGAAACGCTCGTTAGATGAATTCACTGCCATAAAGAGCCCTTGTGTCACTTCTGATGGGCATGAACGTGTTCTTGTAGGACTCAGTTGCCACTGGCTTTTTCGTGTTGAAGTGCAGCTTGAATCTAGAGTAACACGAATCTCTGACTGGTGTCAAATACACGGCCACCTATGTAGCTATCACACTGTAGAAAAATTACCCGGTGTCATCTTGCTGAATTTAAGGACGCTGCCTGCGCAAGAATACTTCCTGCTCGTTATCAACACCAGAAAGTCTGCATACAACCAAAGTATTTACAATTCGTTGAACTCGCCGTGTTCATTCATCAGATGGAGTAAATAGCACTGCTGAAGCCCAGTGCGTCAGTGGGTTGTCAGATACTTGCGCATGTACGCTAACAGAAGTTCAAGGACCCACTGACGTACTCGCGTATTTGTGCACTGACGCAACGATAAGCCTCTGGAGAAGGGTGCAAAGAGAGGCGCCCCCCCCCCTCCCCTGGGAATTTTTAGATAACGTTTTTCTATGCAGTAGCAATTCGGTAGTTTCACTAGCACCCTCATGGCTCGAATATAGATGTAAAATGGGCTTGAGGATTGCTAGCCAACTTTGCACGTTGTAGGGTCATGCCACAGAAATTTGGTTACCTGTAATGAGTGCCCCCTCCCCTAACCCTATGTTGTTTGCCGATGCGCCCCCTGGAAAAAATTATCCGAACGCCCTTGAATGCAACAGTGCACTTGTGTGCAAACGAGAAAACTTGTGCAGTTCTTGCGGCATTTTCTTCGTATGAGTTACACTGCCTCCTAGTTTTCCGAAGCTGCATTGTCTGTATAGGAGAGAAAAAGAAAGATCACGCTGATCATTAATAACCACAATGCACACACATACTCCGTATTACATCCGGTTTTGCCTCCCGCACATCCCAGCTTGTGACTCTTAGGCAGTTTTGTAACCCATGCAACACACAATTTTTTGCGCACTCGTGCGCTCTCGCTTTAGCAACTACAAACGCATAGACGCACGCGCACGTGGAAATTCAAAGAAAAACGACGGGTGGCACAGCACAATTAAAAAAAACATCTTACTACAACCTTTGTAAAGAGTAGAACCCAGGGACGTCGCCCTAAATGTAAGGGGCAAGGGGGGTATGCAACCACCCTTTAGCAACCGTTTGTGCATGTGTTTGTGTGTGTGCACATATACACCAGCAAAGTTTAGAAATTTCTCGCTTTGAGGCTTGGAGGAGAGAGAACTTCAATCCCCCTTTGTCTCTTGATACACCAGTGACAGAGCCCCGTTTGAACACCGTCTAAGTTTTTTTTTACTGACAAGAACATTTACTGAAACGTCTCGAGTAAACTTATAAAGGTGCATGAGCCAAAGGCTCCCCGTTCAAGTTGGTGGCTCCACCCACGACAGAAACGAAAGATGAGGACTCTCAGCGACGTCACGGGCCTTCTGGACAAGCGGAGTCTTCATGCGTATGGATTTTATAACTGATTGACCCACTTTGTGTCTGATGCAAATAATGTAAATGTGTACGAATAATTCATAACTTCGCGGTAAGGTTAAAGACTTGACGAATGAGAAGCAATTGTCACCCCGCCGCGGTGGTCTAGTGGCTAAGATACTCGGCTGCTCACCCGCAGGTCGCGGGATCGAATCCCAGCTGCGGCGGCTGCATTTCCAATGGAGGCGGAAATGTTGTAGGCCCGTGTGCTCGGATTTGGGTGCACGTTAAAAAATCCCTGGTGGTCGAAATTTCCGGAGCCCTCCACTGCGGCGTCTCTCATAATCATATTGTCACGGGGTCGTGACGTGGCCGAAGACAGGAGACTTCGTGTTAGGATTTAACTGTTTATTTGGGCGAACCTGTGCCCGGTAAACTGAAAGTCCAATTACAGCAGCAGTCTCGCACAGATAGCAGTCTCGGACTGATAGCGGCGAACGGAGCGTCGGCCTTCGATCAACAACTGACAAGCGGCGAAGCGCGTCGGCATTTATACTCTTGCCATCGAATGTTCTAGCGTTATCGCTGGCGGTGGCGTAGGTTCCAGAACAATCTGTACCGTTCGCACAGTGGGCGTGATCTTATCGAAATGATCTACTACAGTCCGGAACCTTCTAGAAAACTGCAGGCGCGGTTTGCGCTGAGAATCGTGCGGTGTTTTCGGACGATAACAAAAACTTGGGAAATGGAACGTGGCATTGCCCCCCTCTGAAAAAAGGCATCGTCCCGATGCTTTAACTAAAGATGAAAGTACAATAATAATGCAAGAAAGTACAATGAATAAATTACGATACAACAATAATAATAAAAAAAAACACTAGTTCAGTTTGTTAACGCGCATGAAACGGCTTGAGGCGCGCGACATGGACGACTTCAGGTCGCGATCGGCGTCGTTGAGAGTTCGTGATGCCGTCGGGGACAACCTCGTAATCAAGTGGGCCGAGCCGTCGAACCACCCTGTACGGTCCGAAGTACCGTCGCAGAAGCTTTTCACTTAGTCCACGTCGGCGTATCGGCGTCCACACCCAAACACGTTCACCGGGCTGGTATTCCACGAAGCGTCGTCGAAGGTTGTAACGGTGGCTGTCGGTCGTCTGTTGATTCTTGATACGGAGACGCGCAAGTTGTCGGGCTTCTTCGGCGCGTTGAAGGTACTCGCTCACATCGAGGTTTTCTTCGTCGGTGACGTTGGGTAACATGGCATCGAGCGTCGTTGCCGGGCTCCTTCCGTAGACCAATTTGTATGGCGATATCTGCGTCGTCTCCTGCACCGCCGTGTTGTATGCGAAGGTCACATACGGAAGAATGGCGTCCCACGTCTTGTGTTCGACATCGACGTACATTGACAGCATGTCGGCGATCGTCTTGTTAAGCCGCTCGGTGAGGCCGTTGGTCTGTGGGTGGTACGCTGTCGTCCGGCGGTGGTTTGTTTGGCTGTATGCCAAGATTGCTTGAGTTAAGTCGGCAGTGAATGCCGTTCCTCTGTCGGTGATAAGGACCTCTGGGGCGCCATGACGTAGGACGATATTTTCGACGAAGAATTTAGCTACTTCGGATGCACTGCCTTTTGGCAGGGCTTTTGTCTCGGCGTAGCGGGTGAGGTAGTCGGTAGCTACCACAATCCACTTGTTTCCGAAAGCCGACGTCGGGAACGGCCCCAGTAGGTCCATACCAATCTGCTGGAAAGGTCGGCAAGGTGGATCAATTGGCTGTAGAAGTCCCGCTGGCCTTGTCGGCGGTGTCTTGCGTCGCTGACAGTCCCGGCATGTTCTCACATAACGAGTGACGTCGGTGGTAAGACGTGGCCAGTAGTACCTTTCTTGTATCCTCGCGAGCGTGCGAGAAACACCGAGGTGCCCTGCCGTCGGATCGTCGTGAAGGGCCTGCAGGAGTTCTGGTCGCAGAGCTGAAGGCACCACAAGAAGGTACTTAGCTCGAAGCGGTGAAAAGTTTTTCTTTTGTAGAAGACCGTTTCGTAGAAAGAACGACGCAAGTGCGCGCTTGAATATCTTCGGGACTTCGGCGGTCCTGCCTTCGAGGTATTCTATTAGGGCCTTAAGTTCCGGGTCGGCCCTCTGTCGTTCAGCGAAGTCGTCGGTAGTTATCGTTCCTAAGAAGTAGTCGTCATCCGGGTCGTCGGGTAGCGGTTGGTCGACAGGCGCACGAGAGAGACAGTCGGCGTCGGAGTGTTTTTTGCCGGACTTGTAAATGACAGTAATGTCATATTCTTGAAGTCTCAGGCTCCATCGTGCGAGGCGACCTGAGGGGTCCTTCAAGGTGGCTAGCCAACACAATGCGTGGTGGTCGCTCACAACTTTGAAGGGCCTGCCGTAGAGGTAGGGGCGAAATTTCGACGTAGCCCAGATGATGGCGAGGCACTCCTTTTCTGTTGTGGAATAATTTGCTTATGCTTTGGATAGCGATCGGCTGGCGTAACCAATAACCCTTTCAAGTCCGTCAGCCCTCTGCACAAGAACGGCGCCAAGACCTACGCTGCTTGCGTCAGTATGTATTTCTGTCTCGGCGAATTCGTCGAAATGGGCAAGTAACGGAGGCGTCTGGAGGCGATGTTTAAGCTCCCGGAAAGCGTGTTCCTGCGGCGTTTCCCACTTAAACTCCACGTCGGCCTTGGTAAGGTTAGTGAGAGGATCGGCGATGCGGGCGAAGTTTTTCACGAACCGCCTATAATAGGCACACAGGCCCAGAAATCGGCGCATGGCTTTCTTGTCAGTGGGCGGCGGGAAGTCGGCGATGGCGGCTGTTTTCCGTGGATCGGGACGAACTCCAGACTTGCTGATAACCTGCCCCAGAAACAAGAGCTCCTCATACGCAAATCTGCACTTTTCTGGCTTCAGTGTGAGTCCGGAAGTCTTGATGGCTTGAAGTACAGCTTCAAGGCGCCGAAGATGCTCGTCGAAACTCGTGGAAAACACGACGACGTCGTCCAAGTACACAAGGCAAGTCTGCCACTTCAATCCTGCCAGTACTGTATCCATAACGCGTTGAAACGTTGCAGGCGCCGAGCAAAGGCCGAAGGGCATCACCTTAAACTCGAAGAGGCCGTCCGGTGTTATGAACGCCGTCTTCTCTCGGTCTCTTTCGTCGACTTCGATTTGCCAATAGCCAGTCTTAAGGTCCATTGACGAAAAGTACTTGGCGTTATGGAGCCGATCAAGTGCGTCGTCTATTCGTGGGAGGGGATACACGTCCTTTCTTGTGATTTTGTTCAGGCGGCGATAATCGACGCAGAAACGTAGGGTCCCATCCTTTTTCTTCACTAACACCACGGGGGATGCCCATGGACTCTTGGACGGCTGGATAATGTCATCCCGCAGCATTTCATCAACTTGTCTCTTCATGGCCTCACGTTCTCGCGTCGAAACCCTGTACGGACTCTGACGGAGTGGTCTGGCATTTTCTTCGGTTATGATGCGATGTTTCGTGATTGGGGTCTGCCGAATTTTTGATGACGACGAAAAGCAATCTTCGTATTGCAGGAGCAGGGCCTTGAGCTGTTCTTGCTTATCGTTCGGAAGTCTGGGATTGACGTCGAAAGCTATGGGAGGGGCTTGGTTCCTCTGAGCAGGTTCCGCAGGATCGGCGAGGGCGAAAGCACTGGTGGCTTCGACAATTTCTTCGATGTATGCGACCGTTGTTCCTTTGTTCACATGTTTGTACTCATTGCTGAAATTCGTGAGCAAAACTGTTGCTTTGCCTCCCCGCAGCTCTGCAATTCCTCTTGCGACGCAAATATTTCGGGTGACCAACAGATGCTGACTGCCTTCAACGACGCCTTCCAAGTCAGGTGATTTAGGAGCGCCGACTGAAATAATGACGCTTGAGCGAGGCGGAATGGTGACTTGTTCTTCCAGCACATTCAAGGCATGGTGTCCTGACGGCGTGCGCGGCGGTAGTGCTTCTTCTGTGAATAACGTTATCGACTTTGTTTTTAGGTTGATGACAGCACCATGGAGGCATAAGAAGTCCATGCCAAGGATGACATCTCTCGAGCAACGCTGTAGGACTACGAAGTCTGTAGGATAAATACGGCCGTTAATGGTGACTCTCGCTGTGCAGATTCCTGCAGGCGTTACGAGATGACCTCCGGCTGTGCGGATTTCAGGGCCTTTCCAAGCTGTCCTAACTTTCTTTAACTTCGCGGCGAACGACCCACTGATGACAGAATAGTCGGCTCCAGTATTGACGAGAGCAGTCACACTGTGGCCGTCGATAAGAACGTCGAGGTCGCTAGTTCGCCGTCTCGCATTACAGTTAGGGCGTGGCGTCGGGTCACGGCTGCGTCGGCTTGTTCCGCTGCTTCCATGCTGCGTCGTCAGGCCACCTTCGGTAAATGAGCTTTCGCCGTCAGGGCTTTGCCTGGCTGGCGTTGTGTTCGGAAAGCTCCGTCGCGGCGTCGTCGTCGTCGGAGGATCTTCGGTAGTTCGTCGCACAGCAACCGCACCTCCACCGGTTGCTGCCCTTAGTTTCCCGGATACGGGCTAGGAGACCGGCCCCGCGTTGGGCCAGAGTACTGCCGGTGGTGCGGTGACGTGCGGCGGCTGGGCGACGGCGAACGCGAAGGGCT
This sequence comes from Rhipicephalus microplus, assembly GCF_043290135.1. Classification (NCBI taxonomy): domain Eukaryota; kingdom Metazoa; phylum Arthropoda; class Arachnida; order Ixodida; family Ixodidae; genus Rhipicephalus; species Rhipicephalus microplus. Next base: position 114,042,629 of record NC_134710.1, on the reverse strand, counting down.
TCGTGGTGTCCACCGAGTTCCTGTCAGGTAGTCGGCGATGTCACGTGGTCGTTCTCCTGGCTGTGGACGCGGTGCATTGACGGCGAAGCCACGCAGTCCCATCTGTCGGTACTGGCAACGGCGGTATGTGTGTCCGGCCTCGCCGCAGTGGTAGCAGAGCGGGCGATGGTCAGGGGTGCGCCAGACGTCAGTCTTCCTCGGTGCACTGCGCTGGGCCGCTGGCGAACGGTATGACGTCGGTGGGGGTGGTGGCGGCGGTGGCGTCTGTCGACGGAAGTGCGATGGGGCGGCGTTTTGGCGTGGACGGGGAGGAGCGTTGTGGCGCAGTACAGCGGCGTAGTTCATAGCTTCCGGCTCGGGCAGCGGTGCGTGGGGAATTTGAAGCGATTGCCGAACTTCTTCTCGCACAATGTCGGCAATTGAATCCACTTGAGGCTGGGCCGAAGGCAACAGCTTGCGCAGCTCTTCCCGCACGATCGCTCGGATCGTTTCACGCAGGTCTCCGGAGTTACTGGCTTGAGCAGCAGCGCAGTCTGCAGTCAGGCGACGATTATACTGTCTGGTGCGCATGTCCAGGGTCTTTTCGATAGTGGTCGCTTCTGCTACAAATTCTTGGACGGTTATCGGTGGGTTTCTCATCAGTCCCGCGAAGAGCTCCTGTTTGACCCCTCGCATGAGGAAACGAACTTTTTTCTCCTCAGGCATGTCTGGATCAGCGTGACGGAATAGTCGGGTCATTTCTTCTGTGAAAATGGCGACATTTTCATTTGGCAGCTGAACCCGAGTCTCTAATAAAGCAGCGGCCCTCTCTTTGCGAGCGACGCTCGCGAACGTTTGAAGGAATGCGCCGCAGAAAACATCCCACGTTCGGAGCGTGGACTCCCGATTTTCAAGCCAAGTCCTTGCGGTGTCTTCCAAATAGAAGAACACACGACGCAGCCTTTCGTCATGGTCCCAGTGGTTGAGGGCGGCCACACGGTCGTATGTCTCCAGCCAGGACTCCGGGTCTTCGAACGATGACCCATGGAAAATTGGTGGTTCCCTGGGTTGATGCATGACCATCGTGGGCTGGGACGCTGCGGTTGTCATTGTCGCTGCAGTCGCGGTCATGGCCTTCGTCTTCCGCGCCTTGTCTGGTAGAAGCCCGTACTCTGGTGGTAGCCCTTGCTGTCGGCGGCTTGTTCGCTGCTCCTGGTTGGTGTCGGTGTCTTCTCCGCGACGTGGGCTGGGTTCACGGCTTGACGGGGGCGTCCGGTACATGAACGAAGCAGCACCTCCACCAGATGTCACGGGGTCGTGACGTGGCCGAAGACAGGAGACTTCGTGTTAGGATTTAACTGTTTATTTGGGCGAACCTGTGCCCGGTAAACTGAAAGTCCAATTACAGCAGCAGTCTCGCACAGATAGCAGTCTCGGACTGATAGCGGCGAACGGAGCGTCGGCCTTCGATCAACAACTGACAAGCGGCGAAGCGCGTCGGCATTTATACTCTTGCCATCGAATGTTCTAGCGTTATCGCTGGCGGTGGCGTAGGTTCCAGAACAATCTGTACCGTTCGCACAGTGGGCGTGATCTTATCGAAATGATCTACTACAGTCCGGAACCTTCTAGAAAACTGCAGGCGCGGTTTGCGCTGAGAATCGTGCGGTGTTTTCGGACGATAACAAAAACTTGGGAAATGGAACGTGGCAATATGGTGGCTTTGGGACATCAAACCCCACATATCAATCAATCGAGAAGCAAGTGTCGAACAGGAGATTATTCTGGAGCCAACATTTTTATAAAGGCACTTGTTTTTGACGAATACATGGCCCGTGAGCATACCGCAACTCTAAAAGTGTGGCAGCTTGGGCTAGTTGGTATGGCATGACGATAGTTATAGCACGAGAACAAAACGACGACACAGAGACACGTGTCTTTTGTGTCTTTCCTGTCCTTCTTGTCTCTGTGTAGTCGTTTTGTTCTCGCGCTATAACTATCGCAACTCTAAGCTGAGGTGTAACCTATAGTGCAGCAATCAGATATTCTCTATTTGACAAGTGGTGGCGGCAGTCACACGACATATGTGGCGAGTCTTCAAGACAATTTTAAGGTGAGTAAAGAAATGTTACATATATTTATGCATACTACATATAATTTAGACATTACCAATTTGTATATAGCAAGCAAACACTCGTACTTCTTCATTGAGTGATTTTTCATCAATTAAGTTGGCAGTTTTCTCTTACAGTATGAAGCCAAATATTTGACTACTCATCAGCACAAGGTGGGATTGGTGACAATGCGAGCACTGACAATTTACCCGCTAGAAATTCACCCGCTGTCTAGCGGTGTAACCAACCAAAGGACATTTTCAGGTTGCACCTCTTTTCACCATACGCAATATATAAGTGGCAGTAAACCTTCTTCTAGCGTTTCGCCCCCTATACCTCCTGTGTTGGCTCGTTACGCCGGAGGCACCACGGTAATGCCAGAGTTCTTGCGCAGAGCAGGAAGCGATAAGATCCACTCTGACTGCCTCTTGAAGGTACGGTGCAGAACAGCCACGTAAACAAACTTTGATTGTTGCAAGTCCGCTAGAACAGACAGGCTGCGGGAGCGAGCGGAGAGCCTCGATAATGCCAGGAACAGCAAAAGATGAAAGAAAGTAAATAAGGGACGACGACGACGCCGACAAGGTAGCGTGGAGATCGGGCTTGAACTACCCGCTGCGAACACAAAAGAACAAAAGAAACTTTAGTTGATGTCCAAGCAGCATTACAAAGCGAAGCCATGGAGAGCGGAGTGCAAACGCACCAATTGAACTGGCCAGAGGCAAGGCCGACTCGCAGCCAGCATCGACCGCCGTACGCAAGATAGCCCCCTGGGGCAAGTACCGCTCCAGTCGAGGATGTTGCGGCCAGCATCAAAGACCGCAGCAGTAACCCGACGGCGCACGCAACTGCTGCAGCGCCGCGAACGCGCCGCTGTTTCCCGTTGCATTTGCTCGTTTCAATCAATACGCACCGCGGCGATAGCGTGACCATTCAGGTCTCGTGGGTGATATGTGAGCCCCCCACACCCCAAACATCCCCCCTCCCCGCAGCCCCTCGCCCCGCTGTTGACGCTCTGCGAGGGGCCAATTCCCGGGCGTAAACTCGAGCTTCAGTCCAGTGCACAGCGATGCGCCGCACTGGCGAACCATCTCCCGTCACTCGGCCTGCGGCACGCGTCGGCTGTCCTACCAAGACGTTGAGGAGACTTTCAAGCAATGTTCCTTCATATCGTCTTTATTTAATGTTCCTTATTTACCTGCTTGTTGCTAAGCAGCTCACTTACCCCCCCCCCCCCCTATATATCTTCAAGGCAGCAGAGTAGGAGAAAGATAGCTGAGCGCCATCAAATTTAGAGAGTGTGAGATTACGGATCCTGCGCAAGTAAATGTAAGAAGAGGTTTCTCCGCAAAACTGTTTACAGCTTCGTTATACCGTTGTTTATACTCATGTTGTCGTTCTGTGGGTTTCATGTTGAGGTAAGCTTATTTTCAGGACGTTCGAAAAGCTTTCATACGCCACTCTAAAAAAAAAAGAATGGAAAATGGGGAAAACATTGATGAATGATACAAGGCTATCTCTGCTTTCTTTTGAGAAGAAAATGTTACCTGCCTGCCAGTTCGTATAGTATATATACACTGCAGCAGTTACAAACTCGAATTCGTACAGGGCATTTTTGCTTACCTATTCAAACTTTCCTCATAAACGCAGATTTCTGCATCATGGTAAGGGGGTTTCACATTTCATTCTTGTGCACCTACTTACAGTTTCTATAAAATAATTAAATATATCAAAGTGAAACGTTGCGTTTGGTATCCAATGTGCAATCGTAAGGGGCCTTTTTTTTTTACTCTTTCTTTTTATGTTCGTACTTTCTCGGATAGTGTGTAAGAGTATTTAGAGTCTCATTGCATATGATTGCTCTCGTAAAATAACTGGAAAACCATTTCTCACCCAGTGAGGAACTTATATCAAGCTAAGTAGTTGTAAACGTATAACCATACTAGCTTCTATGGGCAGAATAGTAAAATTCAATTTCTTCGAATGCATGTACTAAAGAAAACCAGGGAATATAAAGATAAAGAAGCTGGAATTGTACTATGAATCAATCCCAACTGCATCAATTCTTTACAAAGTTATGAAAAAAAGCTGAATAAAAACGCTTCTATTACATACCTTGAAAGCAAACATCGCTCAAACAAACAGAAAACCGGGCCAGTTTTTATAACATCTCTTCGCTCTCAAGACACCGTTAGTGTAAAGGAAACTGATGATAGTGATCGTTATAACGAAGGTATCATCATCACAATAAATCTGCGCAGCGAATTGTTCTAAGAGCATAAGCGTTCTTACTGTGCACCATGCCCAACGCAGCTCTCTAGAAATCACAAAAATTATTTCAGCTATTGAAATCGCAGAATATTTACATAAAGAATGTGATATATATACTTCTCCGTGACAGCGATTTAATTGACGAGTAGTGGTTATAATACAATACATTAAAATACAATACAATGCAGTCCAATAGAACACAACACAACACAATACAGAGCGGCAATACAGTACAGCACTGTGCACGTGCAACAGACTAAAGCGTAAACAATGGCTTGCTGGAACTGAAATGCCACGAAAAGCACGCAAGTTTTTCTGTGACCATGAAATGTTCACTGAATCTAGGCACACGCGAAGAATGGTAATAAAAAAGTATCTCAAATAACATATTGTTCATTTTAATAACTAAGGCGATGATAAAAAATATTAGGGAATGACGTGGAATAAGATGGCCTAAGCACAACAGGAAGATAAGTGTTACACCAATATGCAATGTTTCAATGGAGTTTGTATGCCTCTCGGTATTACAGCCACATACGCGCGCTTCCCTTTTAGCCAATGTAAAGAAATGCAGGCTTCTGTGACTAATAGATTGGGCGTTGAACAAAGGGTCGTCCACGCACGAAGACTTGTCACCCGTGTCCAATGTTGGCTAGCTCCACACCCTGTATACCGCACTTTCACTCTGTTACTTACACAACTGAATGTTCCAATAGCGTGAGTACGACAGAAGGTCGAGCTGGTAGGTTGGGATTCTTTGTTTTAGTGAAGCAAAGGGTGATCTCACAGACCAGAGAGAGGAAAATTCGACTACGAGAACGCAGACTATACAAACATAAATAAATATCGCACTTGGGTGAAAAAGAATCTGGATGGGGAAAAATTAGTGGAATATCAAGCTTCTCCCTTAAGCGATAGCCTGTCCTCACTGCGTACTTTAACCACTTAGCATATACTTCTATAGTATAATATTACTCGAAAAGTTTGAATTGTCGATTACTAAATGTTATCGATAATTTCAAACTGGCTTGTGTCAATGAAGCTATCACATAGGGCGGCATTATGTGTCATAGGCAGCATGCTTTAAACTACGGGCAATTACGCGAGTGAAATCTTTTCGAACTTGCTGTGGACCCACCACATGGCCTTGAGAAAATACGCGCAGTAACGTGTGGGCATTTTGTAGGGGGGGGGGGGCCGGCTTCAAACCATGAAGTCATTGTGAATCGCATGTTCTAACGCCCTAGGAAAATTCACGCTCGTACCACGCATTATTACTGCGATATTACATGTTGCACTGTGAAGCATGTATACAGAACGCGTGTGTTTGAGTGTTGTTTCTCCTGAACTTCCAAGCATTGGAAGTTCTTTTTACGGCATTTCCAAGCAGACGCGAGGCTGTGTGGTAGAACACCTCCTTGCCACGCAAAAGACTCGGTCTGAATCCTCACTCGGACCCGGAATTTTATATTTATTTTATTTGCATATTTCTCGATTTTGGAATCACGCACAAGATCATAATTTTTCTCTAACAACCAACTACCCAGCACGGACACCTGAATTTCTACAAAACGAGGTCCTTAACGCTCACGCCTTAAATGCAAGGTAGCACCGCCGCAGTGGTCTAGTGGCTTAGGTACTCGGCTGCTGACCCGCAGGTCGCCGGATCGAATCCTGGCTGCGGCGGCTGCATTTCCGATGGAGGCGAAAATGTTGTAGGCCCGTGTGCTCAGATTTGGGTGCACGTTAAAGAACCACAGGTGGTCGAAATTTCAGGAGCCCTTCACTACGGCGTCTCTCATAATCATACGGTGGTTTTGGGACGTTAAATCCCACATATCAATTAAAAGTAAGGTATAATGCTTATATATATATATATATATAGATTGCGAGAAAGGATTTCATTTGGTCGAAATATCAGCTATCGTTGAAGCTCTGGTGGGTCAAGGCATTGATGAAGCCTATATATACGTACTGAAAGAAATCTACAGTGAATTTTCCATAAAGAAAGCCACGGAATTCCGATAAAGTAGGCTGTATGGTAGAGAGACATGATCTGTCCAATGCTATTCACCACGTGTTTACAAGAGGTTTTCGGTGCCATGGATAGGGTTGAGTAAGAGATACGAGTTAATGGAGAGTATCACTTAGTGATCAGTGATTCACAGATGGCATTGCATTTATGAGTTACTCAGGAGACAAATCACAGCTCATAATTATGAAAATGACGTGGAGATCAAAAGAGTGGTTCCGAAATATAATATGCATAAAAATAAAGTAATGTGTGGTAGTCTCAGCATCTCTGCAGAGAACAGTGCTTTGCGATAAATGGCGAGACACTGGCAGTTGGAAAGAAATATGTATGCTTAGGATAAGTAGTAACCGCTGAGCCGAGCCATGAGAGTGAAATAACTGGAAGAACAAAATGGAATGGAGCACAATCGGCAAAAATTCTCAAGTCATGAAAAGTAGTCTGCCACTATCCCTCAAAAAGAACGTATATAACAGCTAACTCTTACCAGTACATACCTATGCAGCAGAAAGCTGGAGGCCTACAAAAAGGCTTCAACTTAAATTTATGACGACGCAGCAAACAATGATAACGAAAATAATAAGTGTAACCTTAACAGACAAGAGAGCCGAGTTGGTCAGGGACATCGTAGTTGAAATCAAGAAGAAGAAATGGACATGGGCTGAGCACGTAGCGTGTAGGCAGGATAGACAGTGGTCATTAAGGGTAACTCACTGGATTCCCAGAGAAGGCAAACGTGTTAGGGGGAGACAGGAAGTTAGGTGGGTAGATGAGATTAGGAAGTTTGCGGGTATAAAGTGGCAGCAGCAAACACAGGACCAAGTTGACTGGCGGAACATGGGAGAGGCCTTCGTCCCGCAGAGGGCGTAGTCAGAATGATTATTATTATTATTATTATTATTATTATTATTATTATTATTATTATTATTATTATTATTATTATTATTATTATTATTAAGAAAGAATGCAAATTTGTTACTCTTCACCTTTCTCTTGCTTTTTGTCGTTTGCAGTTTTTATGCGTTTTTTGTTCTTTATTTCTTTTTATTTCTATATTTCGTCCGATTTTTCTCTTGCTTCCTCTTATATTATTTTTCACTTTTTTTACGTGGTCATCCCTGTGTTTCGCCAAGCGACTCAAGCATAAGAATAATAATAATTGTAGGGCTCTAACGTCCAAAAACCATGATATGATTATTAGGGACGTCGTAGTGCAGGGTTCCGGTAATCGCAGTCACCTCGGTCCTATAACGTGCACATTAAAGGGGCCCTGCAACACTTTTTGAGCATGGTTGGAAAACGCTGTCGATTGGAAGTAGAGACTCCCGACAACACGCGAGCCAAATATTATAGCACCACACACGGCCTGGAATTCAGAATAAATTATCAAAGTCAGCTAAAAATTGCTTTCTCTTCTCTCGACAAACCACGCAATATGCCCAAAAATTTCACGCAGTAAGCCCATCTATTAGCCATTGGCTGATTTGAACAGGGCGCGCTTTCTCGTTACAGAGATCGCCGTGGGAGGCCGCTACTTGTCCACGCGCACGCGCGATCACACGGAAAAAGCTGCGCATTCAAAGAAAAAAAGAAAAAACTTATCAAGGTCACGAGGCGTGCGTGACGTTTTTGTGTGGCCCTGCCATCCCTCTCTGCTTAGCTTCCAGTGCTTTCGTTGGGACGGGAGAAGAGAGAATGCAATTGCAGCATGCGACAAACCTTTCTAACTCCACCCGTACTGTACGGATTCTTGAAATTTTTTGCGGCGTTGAATTCGTGGGGCAATAAGCTCTTCAAGTAAATTCATTTCATGCTTACTTGAAAGAGTGTTTCAGGGCCACTTTGATCTAAGCACAGGGACCTCAGGCGTTTTCTCCGCCACCAAAGTTGGTCGCGACCTTCAGGTCAGCAGTGGAGTACCATAACCACTAAAGCACCATGGCGGGTAAAGCGGCAAGAGCACACGCCAGCCCACGCCCCCAAAGTGCGCCGCACTTGATATCATCATCGAGCTAACCGAAGAACACGAGAAAGAAAGACTTGTCCATGACGCGAGCACGTTCTCAATATACTAAAGATGACTATATTATTGATGGTTTTGCCAGCGTTACACCAAGCTACATCCGACAACGGCAGCATACGACGAATCGGACCTATATTGTTCCCCGAACTTAGAACAAATCTGCGCATGCTCACGAATGGTGACGCCACCTGCAAATCTAGCACTTGTGCGGGTCCGTGTGAGACGCTTCCAGCCTGGAATTTCTTCCTTATGAAAGATAATCGAGGGCTAGATCATGCATGCACTCTCACTAACGGATATTGATAGGCCGAGCATCAATCATACGAAGCGTTTCTTTTTGTTCGTGTGCTTGTTCAAAATAGCGTATCCATAATATTTCGGTGTGCGTCTGTAGCCGCCACAATGCAACGAAATATTAGCCGTTGATCTTCCAGCAAATTACTTCTTATACTCAATTAACCTCTGATACCACCATCCGTCTTTCTTCCCTGAACGCCCTTCAGCGTAAAGGAACCTAATACATTGTGCCGGAACTACATTCTCTAAATTATTGTTGTGATTAACGAAACACATGTCTGTTAGTTTATTTTTTTTACCTGCACTTTCTTACTATGTGTGGCAGCGCATAACTTTTCTATACTTATTTGGATTCTATAAAAATAACGTGAACACCACATTTACTTCATCAAAAATTTTTTAATTGTTTAATGAAGACATGAAAGAATGGGGATGATTGTGTTTTTTTTTTTCATGTTGCTTTCTGCGACCATGCTCAAAAATTACGTGCCGGTACTTGGCTGGAACGTGAAGCCTCGAGGCTTCAGGTTCTTCATGGAAACGCGCAGATTATCATGTCCTGAACGCCATTTTGAATTTTTTTTATTAAACTAAAGACTTAGCCGTCTCATCAAACACGAAAAATGACTGGTGTCCCACGTCAGCGGGGTTGGTGCCCAGAATACAAAAAAAAAATCAACACGTGATAGCACAACCATAAGACGTGATTGTGACGCCACATATGTCCGAAATTTGAGGCATCGTCATTACATTAAATAATCTGACGACACACGGTGATGTCATCACACGACGTTATATTGCTTTTTCAAAAGTGGGTCGATGCCAGAAGCAGTCCAGAACAAGGTGAGGTGCCCCCAATTCTCGAGGCAGTGAAAAACCGCTTTGAGCGGAGAGCTTTCGGAAGATGGCGGGGCAGGAACAATGCATTGCCTGAGAAGAAGAAGAAAATGGCTTTCGCCTTCCGCCCATTTCAGGTAGTTACATGAATAATTACAACACGTTGTTGAATCTACGAAACATACCATCTGGTAGTTTGGCTGTTTGCTCTATAAAACTTTCATGTATTACCTATATTTTCGTTTAGGCGGAAGTTAGTGTTTGTTTATTACGTTCATGGGTACTTAACTAAAAGTCCTCTCGGCTGCTGACCCGAAGGTCACGGGTTCGAATCCCAGCTGCGGCGGCTGCATTTCTGATCGAGGCGGAAATGTTGTCGGCCCGCGTGCTCAGATTTGGGTGCAAGTTAAAGAACCCCAGGTGGTCAAAATTTCTGGAGCCCTCCACTACAGCGTCTCTCATATGGTGGTTTTGGGACGTTAAACCCCACATATCAATCAATCAATCAACTCAGAAGTCCTGCCCCCCCCCCCCGGTTTTCGGCCCATTCCCCTTTGTAGGTTAGTGCCATCAGCAAAAAAAAATATCATCATCATTATCATCATCATCATGTGAGTACTTGAGGGAACCTGTGAGTTTTCTATATTTCAGAAGGCAGCCACACTTACATTGCAGAACTCTGTATTCAACAACTTCAGATCGCAACTGCAAAGTCTGCAGTCGTGGCATTCACCAACAAGCCAACGTCCGCTTATGGCGAATCAAGTAAAGGGAAATATGTGTCATATATAGGAAGAGTCCTATGATTTTATGAGTCATAATCGACAGAGATATGTCTCGTACCCCAAACGCATTGTTAAAAAGCGGTTGACTTCTATCTCTCACTTGTCAAGGTTTCTTGCAAGAAAATCTTGGGGAGTGTCCATACACACCATGTTACAGCTGCACCGGGTATTGTTTATTGGGTTCCTGCGGTACAGCCCACAGAGAAACAAGTATTTTCTTGCTCCGTGATACAGCCTTCCTGCAATATCCAACACTTGCGAAAAGAACCTGCGTACTGATCGAAGCATCTAAGCCCTGGCTCTTAGGATGTTCCTTGGTTTACCACGATGCAAATTACCAGCTCACATTATCACCATTGCTCAAGAATACTCAATCACGACGCAGATAACCAATTAGATCATGCGTACCTACCTGAGGCCATATGCAAGGAACCCTTGCCACCTCCTGACAAGCTTAGCTGCTGAATGGCCCCGTGCGCCATTTAGTACAACTGTCTAAAATGGTGCACCGTTTACAACATGGCAAATGCCGGGGGGGGGGGGGGAACCGGTGTTTCCTCCGTGGTGCTTGTACCTTCCACAAGTATTTCTGACAATTACAAAACTGCACAATGTATCAGATTTACCTGCCCCAGCACTTAAACAATCGAGCGTATTTATCTTGCATGTAACTTACAGCAGCCACATGCACATCTACACCAACTACGGGACGATGCTCGCATCGTGCCGTAGTCTTTCTTAGTTCGTATCTTTTTCATGCGCCACGCATTTTCACAGTGTATCACCACCAACAAGCCCTTTTTTTTCATAGTCTGCATTGTGCCCTATCGTACATAGTTTCTGAGAGGCTGAACAAATGGACTGTCTTCTCCGACTAAAAAACCGGCTTTACAGTGTGAGCGATCTGCTCTCGCATGTGGATGCCACGAACAGTTTACATACGAAATTCTCAGGGTTCAGATGCGTGTCAAACAAAAAGGTTAAAATGTTGACTTTCAGAGGCTACATGGTCATTGCGGGATCAGTGGCAATGTTTTTGCAGACAACACGGCTCGTGAGTACAATGACTGTGAGATCCTATCTTTAAGAGATCCTATTAATTCCTTTCTTAGGACGGACACTGCTAGGCAGCTTCGTCACCTGGCTTGTAATCTATGTTTGGTGGAGGGGAATAGGCAAGGTATAAGACACACCCGACTTCACCAAATCAACCCTACGCTGGAACTCCGACCTCCTGCTGTACTTCGTTCGCGTGATCCTTCACTTCTCTGTCGGCTTTGGTTGAGGGTGGTCTTTGTGAAGGCACACACAACATTAATTGGTGTGAGCAACAGTGCAGAATTAGAGGTCTGCGGCACCGAAGAAGTCATCTGCTTCCGCTTCCCCCGATTCGACTTTTAAAAACGAACGCTTTCTGATGTGATGCGACAAATGGATGATCGGTCGTTCTCGATAGAGATGGTGCAGGAGTACCATCTCCATCACTCATCAGTCAACAAGGCAGTTGAAGCACTATTGTGTTTTTAAGCACTATGGACCTTTGTGAACATCAGTGACTGCTGTGAATTGCCAACGCCACATAAGTGCGAGCGCATTGGTTGATCATTTTCTTTTTATTGCCCTCCTCTCTCTATGTCTGGTAGTAAACCAAAGTGCTGTATGGCTAATCTGTCTGACTTCTCCATTTTGTATTCCTTCTCTCCTTCCTAAAGATCAACGAGCACCAACTTGATGACAAAGGTTTAAATGTCACTTCGGTGAACGAGAGGCCACGACATTCGGCTGCTTACCCGAAAAACACGGGTTCGATCCCAGCCGTGGCGGTCGCATTTTGACGTAGGTGAAATGCAGGAGGCCCGTGTACTGTGTGTGGTTTAAGTGCATTTTAAAAAAACACCAGAAGGTTGTAGTTATCTGGAGCCCTCCACTACGGCCCGTCTCTGATGGCCTGAATCACTGTGGGACGTTGAATCCCGAAAATCCACCGAATATCGCAGTATGAAAGCAAATAAGCAGGCCAACAGAATAAAACAACTAACTCAACAACAAGCAATCTTTCACCTGGCTCTCTGTTTATTTTCAAAAATAAAGGGATTGTGGTTTCTTCACAGGGACACTCACCCTATTATAAGGATGGATATCGTGCATATTTCATCATAAAAAAATCTAAGCTCTCTCTTACGCACTACTGCGGCATAACGCACTGTACGCCATTTACAGTTACCATTTCGTTAAAAAATAAAAATAAAAACGGGATCCAATTTGTTGTGACTACTGTAAAATACTTTGTGAGCGATAAAAGACACGTCGACAGCGTGACAATAACACAAACTGTATTACATAAATATTACAAGAGCACACAGATACAGAGAATGAAACTCAGATCTGTTCAGTTCACTTTTCAAGTAGCGTCTGTCTGGGTTCACTCTGTTGCCAGATTCTCACAGTCTCATTCACTATCTGCTGAATGTCTATCATCACACCACATATAGGCATTTTTTCCCCGGAGTCGAGAAACCACGGCGGTGGCGCCAAGCACACTTGTATCGTTGCGGTAACAGGATAGAATAAGGTGGGTCCGCGCCTGCCCGAGACCTACACTCCATAACACTGTCTTCCTCTCTTCGTTCTTTCTTTCTTGAAGGCCCGCTTTCGCTATACGCTCCCTCAGACAGTAAAACACATAAAGGTAAAAAAAAAAAGACACAACCACCTCCCAACGCCGGAAATGTTAAACCTAGGAAGAGAATTCTAGAAGGTAAAGTAGCTGTATTGGCCGCCGTAAGCAGGACCCGATGGAAAGCTTCGCCATGCAGGCTCTGACCTAATTATCTCTTCTATATTATGCCTCAAAAATCGTGCCTATCTTCCACATCTGACGGGGAGCTTTCTCCTCATAGATGAGCACTAAATCTCCGACATTCATGCTCCGAGTCCTATTGTCAGAAATGTGCACAGACCTGAGCGACAAGAGGTAATCTTTCCTCTGGCGTATCCAAAAGTGCTTCATTGATTGATATGTGGGGTTTAACGTCCCAAAACCACCATATGATTATGAGAGACGCCGTAGTGGAGGGCTCCGGAAATTTCGACCACCTGGGGTTCTTTAACGTGCACCCAAATCTAAGCACACGGGCCTACAAAATTTCCGCCTCCATCGGAAATGCAGCCGCCGCAGCCGGGATTCGAACCCGCGACCTGCGGGTCAGCAGCCGAGTACCTTAGCCACTAGACCACCGCGGCGGGGCCAAAAGTGCTTCAGCATTTGATTTCTGTGTCTCCAATGAACGCCGTGTCACCGTCTTCTTTGTCGAATCTACTTTCTACGCAGAAGATGGTAAGGTGGTAAGTCTCTTTCCCGTCAAAAAATGGGTTGAATTTAACACTTCAGGATCCTCAGGAGAAGTCGAGATGTATGTGAGAGGACGAAAATTCACGATACCTTCGACCTCATAGAGGATCGAATTCAGCTCCTCAAACGTCTGCTTTGCATGCCCAAATACTTTTCTTAGGCAAACCTTTACTGTTCTCACCATTCTTTCCCAGAAGCCACCCCACCAGGCCACTCTCTCAGCAATAAATTTTCATTTTATGCATGCAGCCGTGCAGTGGCTCTCGAACTTTCTATCAAATAGCATTTTCTGCAAAGTCGCAATATTTCTTGTCACTTTCTTGAAGGTTTTGGCGTTGCCAGTGTATATCGCCGACGGCAAACCTCTTCGTGCAGTGAACCGTCAGAAAGCCAACAATAATATTTCTTTTGATAGGCAAGAGACAAGCTCAAGGTGCACCGCTCTTGTTACAGCACAAGTGAATAGAGTGATGTAGGACTTGGAAAACAACTCTTTTTCTTTTGTAAACAACGGTCCTTCGAAGTCAATACCCGCACCCTCAAATGGTTTCAAACGGCAGATTCTTCTGCTGGTAAAGATTCAGTGGGTGCATCACGTGGTTTTGCACGCATTCTCGCGCACGAGTTGCATTTGTTGTCAACCCTCTTGACGTGCTGTCGGCCTCGTGGGATCCAAAACCTTTCGCGTACCTCGATCAACGTGTCTCGAAATCCGCCATGAAACATTCTTTGATGGGCGTCATGTATAACGAGCTCACTGAAATGGTGGCCAGTAGGCAATAGCAGCGGATGCTTGACGTGTTAACCTTCTGAGAAATGCAGATGGCCTCTCACACGCAACATCCCATTATTATTCAAAAATGGACTTAGCTTGTGTACGCTTGACTGCAAACCTACAGGATGCCTTTGCCGAAGCCTGGAAATCTCTTCAGTGAATCCCTCCTCTTTGATAGTCTTGACCTAATAGACTTCTGCTTTTTCAAGTTCCTCAGCAGTAAGCGTGGCCTCGACCTGCATGGATGGCTGTTTGAAAACTTAAATATCTGAAAACCCATGCTGTCACACGCAGAAGCCGGAGAAAATTGCTGCGATGAGTCAGCTACAAAATGGGCATGAAGGTTTTCACCAGCAACACCATTACTCCTTTCCTTTCTTCCGCCAACATCAGATGTCTAGCAGGCGTGATATGCTCTTGAGAGCCGGCCAATAATCAACATTCTATGAGAGCCACGAAGGTCCGTGCCACAATTGTCGTTCTTTTTGGAGGCTGTGTAACGACATGCCTCGAGTCAAATGATCCGCTGTGTTCTCGGTGCCTCGGCACTGTCTCCACTAACCATTGTCTGTTCAACCTTGAATCTCGACCATAGGATTCCGGACAAATTGGCTACGTTGCGATGGATGTCCCTTCAATCAATGAAACACTCTGCTGGAGTCTGCCAAGTAGAAACGTTGCAGTTGGCGTTGTTACATCAAACATCTTATAAGAAAGGCCGCTGTCCGAGCACCAAGAAGTCCTCCCAATAGTTCCAGTTGTGGAGGCGTCATTTTCTTCAGAGGCGAAACTCTAGACTTGGCAAATATAAGCTTTGTGTGAACAGAGTCGTCAGGGCCTTCTATGAGCAAGTATATCCAACATCCGTATGCTCGTCGACTGGCGCCCCAAACTGCGTCCAGTTGCACTATTTCGACTCAACGCCTGGACAAACACAACGTGGTACTGTGAACACGCACAATTTGGTCGCCTCAGATCTCCATCTTTTCCCCTGCTCTACCATATCCCCGGGCAAATCTTCGTCCCACCCAATGCCCGATTTCTATAAGTCTTGGAAAATGATTTTGGCTGTAAAGGTGAAAGTGGCCAACAACCCCAGAGGGTCACATATTCTGGCGATCGTCTGAAGAACCAATCATTTGCAGTGGTGTTCTTGGCATAAAACGCCGTTCACCGACGTGGTGGCTACTGTGATAATATTTTCCCGCTGATTCCGAAGGAGACCGTGCACCCTCAAAGAGTCCTTCGAGTCGGAGGCGTCATCATGGGAAGTGAATAACTCCCGTAAGTGTTCTGAGTTAGACGACTACTTTCGCACCTTCATTCCGCAAGCCTCTAGAATGTTACTAGACTAAAAAAATATTTGTCCAGCCTCCTATTCTGTTTCCGCTCCCACCAGGAGATCATCAACATAAAACGAGTTGGCGAGAAGGGCCGCTGTCCAAAGCTGAGGTCCTTTGATTGTGTTCAGGTGATGCTGCAGAGTAGCATTCAGTAGAAAAGGGCTATCTCTGGTTCCGAACGGCACCCTTTTCATTCTCCCCTCCTCCATTTCTGGAGCTGGCTCCTCGTTCGAAGGCAATGTCCGGAACCAAATAAACCGTAACGCGTCCCTGTCGACCTCTTTGACGTTTATCTGCAAAAAGACCTTTTCTATGTCCGCTGTCAACGCTATTTGGTATGCTTGGAACTTGATCAGCAACCTGACGAGATCGGAAAGGAGACATGATCCTTTTTCAAGGTGTTCATTCAGTGGCGTAGCACCCTGTTCATGAGAGGAAGCGTCAAACACAACCCGCAGCTTTGTTGTCATTGAGTCACCACGCAGCACAGCGTGGTGAGGCATAAAGTAGATTGGATGACTGCTGTCCCTTTCTTTAGATGCTCTTTCAGTGAAATTCATCTCCCCGTAGCTTCGTATGACAGCATCATATTGCAAGGCGAATTCGGGAGTACGTAGCATCTTTCGGCCAAGGCTCTGTAGTCGCTTAGCGGCCTGTGCGCGATTATCAGACAGTTGGCCACAGTTTCCTTTAGCGGGGCAGTGCTACTTCGTAGCAGTCATCGTTCGTTTTGATCTGCTGTTCAAACTGGCTAAGAACCGCTTAGACGTCCTCACAAGGTCCCTTGAATTGATCCAAGATCCCTACGCTATCCAAGACCCAAAACCATCGAGCAAGTCTCTGCAGTTTCGACCGAGGTGCTCGCTCTCAAATCGCATGCTTTTAAACAGACGTGTAGGGGGCTATGAATGCCTATCGGACCCTGAAACATCCAACCAAAGACGAAACGGAGTGCAACCAAATCTGAATTGTCGATGTGCCATCATATTTCTCTGGTCTTAAACTTCCATAGATGGTCTGCACCAATGAGGAGTACAATTCCAGGCATGGCGGGCATACCCGGTAAAAACAGTTTGTCTGCGAAACAGTTTGGCTGTCGACCGTCTTCCATAGCTTTCACAAACTCATTTTCAACCGGCACATGTATGATGTCGTTGCAAATTAACGGCATCTCAATGGCTTCGGCATGGTGAACCTTTCCGTCATACTGGCTGCGCAGGCATACCTGCACCAAACGACACTCTTGCTGGGCTGAAGAGGCATCTCCGAATGTGCTAAATTGAATTCTAGTCTTTCCAATCTTCTTGAGACAGAGGTTTATAGAGAAGTAGCGTCTTTCTGGGTTCACTGTCTGGCGCGATTCTCACAGTCTCGTTCACTATATGCTGATTGTCTTTCATCACACCACATATAGGCATTCTTCCCCCGCAAAAACCATGACCATGGCGGTGGCACCCAGGCCCGTAACAAGGGGGGGGGGTTGAGGGGGCTCTGACCCCCCCCCCCCCGAAGTTTTTTTGATGCTTCAACTTTTTGGGTGATACTAAAATATTTACACGCCTTCACAGCGACCACCAGCTGCCAAAATTACACTGCAACTTTCCTGGCATTGCTTCCCTCTTCTTCCTTCCTTCAAACCTACCCTTTTACCAGAACACCTCAGCGCTCCCTCCCCCGCACGCGCACCTGCCCTATTTGTACAGCTTCGCACTTCGCCCTCGCGTTCCTTCGAGTGTTTTTCTTTTTTTTCGTCTTTCACACCATAGCAGCTCCTTTATTGATTCCAGATGCTTTCCTTGTGCATTGCCGCTGGAGAAGTTATCCGTCTGTGCGGACCGCACGTGTCGGCTTTGGGTTCCTACGAAAAGCGCGTCTACTTCTGTGAAGGTAAACAGTTCGACAGCAATGGCAACACCAACACGACGTGCGCAAATTTGCCAGGGAATGAAACCCCTAAGCGGAAAAACTCAGCGGTGCATTCCGAGGACGCAGGCTGCAAGGCAAACTTTTCTCAAACTGTAGACCTCGCCACCGAAACGAATCATCGAAGATGACATCTACTGAAAGACTGGCATATCCGAGCAACTTCGAACAACCTTAACCACACGCAAGGAAATCTACCTCTTCTGTACACAGAAGGTATATGCGCCTCCCTACAAAGCGCACAAAGCTAGGATACAGCCGGCACACAATCCGGCACCAGCGGTCAACTTTCACAGGAGAAAAAAAGAACGCCGCCAAGCTGGGCTGCGCGCGGGAGTACAGAGGTCACGCCTACAAAGTGCATTTTTGGGGGGTCACGGCCATATAATTAGCGCAGCCCAGAGAGAATTATGCAGGCGCCCAGGGAGCTATCTGTGAAAAGGTGACTTTTTCACAGGAACGGAGCAACACCTCCTTTCTGGACTGTACCATGGGAGTGCAAATGTCTCGGCAGTGCATTCTTGGGGGTTCACGTATATTAAGGGGAGTATGCAGTGCCCATGGAGTCTTCTGTGAAAAGGTCTTTAAGTAGCGTTAATCCAGTTTGCTGCAGCTGGAGTACAATAATGGGCCTGCATGCACACCAGCTGTAGCGGCGTTCAGAAAACACATGCGCCACGCGGGAGCCGGCGCGTTCATCACACTTCTACATTCTAGCCACTGTAAAGTGGATAAGAGAGGAAGAAAACATCGCCCGCCGTTCACGCCAGGCAGTCGAAGCAGTCGCAAACATCTTTTTGGAGCCACTGGCCACTTCTGTGTGCGTGCACAGGATTGCGGCAGCAAAATGAAAAGACACTCTGCAACAACGAAGCAAAGGAGTCTTGCGTCTTACTTCAAGAAAGTTCGAACCGATGAAGCGGACGGAGAAGAACCGCCTCCTTCGAAGGATAAAACTTCGCCCTCCTCAGCACTGCTGGAAAGCCAAGCGCGTCCGAACTTCTGTAGCGACTCAGGAGAATGCACCGGTTTATATGAATCACCTGAGAACGAACACAAGCAGGACACCCATGCGCCGCAGGTAAATGATGGTGGCCGCAGTGCAACTCCAAGTGATCTTTGTTCTACAGGCAACGCTGGGCAAAGTGACGCCTTTACCACTGGGCAATGCCCAAGGAAGGTGAGTGGCATGGCACCTACACATTCTGGTTCGCCTCCCCTCTGTTCGACGAGTGCGAATATTTTCGACTTGGGACTGTTTGTCTCGAAAAGCAATAATGTCGATGATCCAGAGACGATGGAGAAGCTGCTGCTCAATCCGTGGACCCCTCCGGCTAACTATGATTATCCAGCCACAGGGAAAAGGAATCTGAAGTTCCAACCTCACTGGGTAGATCGTTACCCATGGCTTGTTTATTCAGAGAAGCTTCAAGGAGCATTATGCAAATATTGCGTAGTCTTCGCAAGCGAGTGTGCAGGAAAAGGGGAGCACCAGCGCTTGGGCTGTTTTGTAACTAAGGAGTTCACCAATTACAAGAAAGCCATGGACGCCTTTAAGAGCCACGCATCCAGCAGTTATCACGCCATGTCAACAACGCTATCGGAGAACTTTTTAGCAGTCCGGTCCCGCTCACAGCATGACATCTTAACACAACTTGATGATGGCCTTAAAAAGCAGGCGGAAGAAAACCGCAGGAACTTGCTGCCAATAATAGAAACAATCCTTTTCTGTTTCAGGCAAGAAGTACCGCTTCGCGGCACAGACGACTCTGGTCCGATAAATATGTCTTAAGTGCTGCCATTCAAAAATGATGGAAATTTCCGCGCACTGCTTAGGATAAGAGCAAAATGTGGAGATGCCGCCTTGAGAGCTCACATGGAAACATCTCCGGCGAATGCGCTGTACACGAGCCCAAAAATTGAAAATGAGTTGATCACCCTCTGTGGTAAAATCATACAAAGAAAGATAGTGGAAAACGTCAACTCAGGTTCGTGTTTTTCAGTTCTAGCTGACGAGGCCACTGATATATCTCGCACCGCCCACATTTCCCTATGTGTAAGGTACGTTGGACACGACACGTCGGAAGTGCCCATTCTTAAAGATTTTGTAGATTTCGTTCCCGTGTACGATCTCACTGGCAAGGCGCTGGCGAACACAATCCTGAACAGCCTTAGAGGTCATGGCTTTGACCTGAACCTACTTTGCGGGCAAGGATACGACGGCGCGGCATCAATGAGTGGCCACCTTAACGGTGTTCAAGCCTTCATTCGTCAAACAGCGCCCAAAGCGTTGTACGTGCATTGTAGCGCCCACTCGTTGAACCTTGCTCTGCTTCACGCATGCAAACTCCCCAGCATCCGCAACTGTTTGGGAACTGTATCCTCAACCTGTACGTTTGTGAGAGCTTCGCCACAGAGGACGAACCAACTGCGAGACAAAGTAGAAGATTTAACACAAGAAAAAAGAAAATCAGTTCTCTCCTTTTGTCAAACAAGGTGGGTAGAGAGTCATGATGCACTTCAGCGTTTCCTTGAACTGTACGTGCCTATTGTACAATTTATCGAATATTTGGAAGAAGAGGCCGCGTCATCTGATACTTCGTCAAAAGCTTCTCAACTGCTCAATGCCATTACGAAGCCCGAGTTTGTCGTTTCGCTTCAGGTCTGTAGCGACCTCTTTGACACTGCCACTTTGCAAGTTTCTTCAAAAAATTGACTGTGACTTCGCTCAAGCGTGCGATCACGTAAAGAATGTTATAGACGTTCTTTCCACAAAAATGGCTAGTGCGGAAACGGAATTTAATAAGATTTTTCTGAAGTCGCTCTCTTTGCTGAAGATCACAAATGTTGAGATGGCCCTACCACGCATCACTGGAAGGCAGATGCAAAGAAGCAACGTACCTTCTGCTACTCCCGAAGAGTACTACCGGAGGAATGTGTATTTGCCTTTGCTGGCTGACTTCGAAAATCAATTAAGAGACCGGTTCGATGCCCATAAGAAGGTCGTGGTTGGCCTTAACATGCTGCTGCCGAAATTCTGCGCATCGGCTAGCCTTTCTGATATTGATGATGGAGTGCAGTTTTACCTTGGGGACATTCCTTCGGCTAATGTCATCGAAGCAGAGTTCACACTGTGGGTGAACAAATGCTGCCAGATCGAAGAAAAGAATCGCCCAGCTTGTGCTTTACAGGCCTTGGAGATGTGCAACCGCGACTTTTTTTCCGAACATCCACAGCCTACTTTCTATCCTGGCGACTTTACCCGTGTCGACGTCGACCCCGGAACGGACTTTTCCCACACTGAGAAGGCTGAAGAGCTACCTTCGAAATCATATGAACAACGACAGATTGAGCGGACTAGCACTGCTCAGCATCCATCGAGAACTTCAAGTGACCCCAGAACAAGTCCTCACAGAAATTTGCAAGTTGCCGAGAAGGAAAAACTTCCTCGTTTAAACTTCCCTCTATGTTTCAAGAGTCGATTAAAAGCTAAACCCAGCTAGACCAAGCTTCAACCCTTCAATCCTTTCGCAATTACGAGGAAACTATCCAGCAAGCAGAATGTGCGAACGGTAACAAGAAGATCGGAATGTCGGGCGACTTGTTTGTTTGCTTGCATACATGCTGTCACGGACTGCTATTTTTGCGACCCGGCGTAACGGCAAATTAACGGGCGCCGCACTCCCCCGCTGACCGGTGGAACCGTTCGCTCATGAAAAGACTGGCCTTTAGGGCAGGGAAGTACTTAATGGGGTGTTCTTCTTCAAACGTTAGTCGCCGATGTTTGATCCTTTGTACCTACGGCGGCGTCGGCAGGGTCGTCAAAGGCCGCGATGCACCCCGAACTAGCTGTATAGACTGCAAGACGCACCGGCTGAAACCAAGGACACTGACCATTCCCACGGGCAAAACTGCTTGTGGACAAGCCGTATGAGAGAACCCCAACAGGTTGTCACTCTCGCTCAGTTTTTTTTTATTTATTTGTACCCTCAAGGCCTACAGGCATTTCAGAGGGGAGTGGGTTACAAGGTTATACAAAAAACTAAAAAGCAGCAACAAAAGTAGTAAGCAGATAAGTACAAACATACATGGGCCCTAATCATACAATGTTAGCTAGTGCTGCACGAAACTGATGGTTGTCTTCGATTGCGGCGGTCAGTCCGGGAAGGCGGTTCCAATCTTGTGACGTCCGAGGAATAAATGACTGAAAGAAGGCATTGGTGTTGCATGGTATTGTTCCTACTTTGTGTCGGTGATCCATACGAGAAGAAATATATGAAGGAGGAGTAATTAACTCACTGAATAGGGGCGAATTATGGTAGTAAATTTTGTGAAAGAGACAGAGGCGAGAGTGTTTGCGGCGCGAAGTTAGAGTGGGTAATTGAAGCAAGTTTTTCATGGACGTGACACTTGCCGCACGGGTGAAATTACCGAGAATGAAACGTGCTGCGTTGTTCTGCACGAGCTCAAGTGATGTCACCAGATAGTCATGGCTCGGGTCCCAAATGGACGATGCATATTCGAGTTTAGAACGAACCAATGATTTATACAAAAGTGTTTTTAAAGAGGTAGGTGCAGAAAAGAAGTTGCGGCGAAGGTAGCCAAGCAGGCGATTAGCATTATTAATAATGGCATTATTAATAAGTTGAGGACCCTCTCCTAATTAAAAAGGGACGTGGTCAATATATTTTTATGGTGGAGTTTCTAACAATGAAACGTACATGATTGGACCCATGTAGAGGTCTCTTTTCCCCCAGGATGAGAATCAGGGGACACGGAGGTCAATTTAAGAGCAGGATTTCGCCTTGCTAAGCAGTCTAGTTGCTGACCAACATGGTGTAGAAGGAGATCAAGAAGTATCCCTTAAGTGGTTGTGGCTCCGTGTTGGCTGGCCACCTAAACTTAGCCATTCGTCTAGTTGTGACGCGAAATTAACGTCTGTAACGGAGGCATCGGTACTTGAATCTCGAGTAAGCTCAACCTGCCCGAGATCGGCTTCAAGCACTAGCCTCAAGGAAACACCAGCGCTGCAACACCGCCGACATCGCAGTTGCGCCAGAACTCTCTCTGACTTCTCGCATCCGATCGTCGTGGACTCAACGCTGCCGGTCATCACAGGTATACCTTCACCTGTTTCGGACTTTCTTCACCTTCGGACTTTCTCATCTGTAGTTTTATTGTTGGTTAGTTTTGTGTAGTTTGTAATAATTCTCTCTTGTAAGCTGATTTATTGATTTTATATGTATTTTGTTAGTTGGTATTAAGTGTTGTACTAGATTACTCTGCAATTCTTCTAGATTCCTCTGCAGTGCTGCAATATCACTAGAGTTTTGTTTTCCCCACATACGTCTCTGATCTCTTCACTGTCTCTGCTTACGTACGGAACGAGCTAACCTGCTGCCATTCCCGTCGCCGACTTCGCGCTGGCGACGCTAGAGTGGCAGCTTGTAACACATACATACCGTTTTTGTACCGCGGTTACATTGTGTTACTTCATCAGGAGCCGTTGGTCGCGGTGTCCCCGGCTTTGGTGGTGCTATTGTCCAAACTTATTTCTTTCTTTAACCAGAATTTGAGATTGACATACCAATTTCTTTATTTGGGTACAAATAATTGAAAAGTACCATCGAATTATTACAAGTAAGCGATGTGCTTGTTTTATTCACGAAAATAGGCCAGTGTAAATCTTAAAAAATGGCAGCCGTTCTACACGCAACCCCCCCCCCCCCCGAAAAAAATTCCTGGGTACGGCCCTGGTGGCACCAAGCACACTTGTATTGTTGTGGTAACAGGATAGCAGAAGGTGGGTCTGCACCTGCCCGAGACCTAGACTCCATAAATCGTCTTCCTTTCTTCATTCTTTTTTTTTTGAAGGCCCGCTTTCGCTTGCGCCCCTGAGAGAGGGAAACACACAAATGTAAAGAAACGACATAACACCTTTAGTATAACTCAAGCATGCTGAACGAAAACGTCATATTTAAATTAAATGCTTCACTGCTTTCGGGCTGTTTTATTGCACCAGAGGCAAACTACCACATTGGGCATCACTGTCTGTCTCTCTTGCATGCTTGCTCGCTTCTAAAAAAACGTGCTGCCTTCGCAAGAACTTATTTCCGATGCGTGCGATGCTCTCTTCATGAGCTGCCGCACTCCATACGGCAACCTGCAAAATGCACACACTGACGTCACCTCTATAATTATGTTTGTTTGCACAGCACTCAAAAAGTGGCGAACGTAAATGCTGCGTGACAGCTCAGCCAGCAACCTCTAGAAAAAATATGGAGGCCTTAGCTCTCTTCGCGTGACGCCGCACGACGGGACGGATAAAAGAAGACATGGAGCACTGTTCAAGAGAGGTTGTCTCGCAGATGCACTGGGCGGAAACATTTTCTTTTTCTTCAAGAAGAAGCATGCATGCATTAAAATATAATGCCAGAAAACTGTATAGCAGCAAACATTCATTTACGAAGCCCAGTTTTTTTTTTTTTGTACTCGCTATATATTTGGAGCAATGCATGCAGTTATTTGGCCTCAAAAAATGTAGCTTTCTTTTTTTTGTTTATCGGCAACGTCGAGAAGTTTGTCATTCAGCTTCCCACAAAAGTTCTTTAGCAGAATGCTGGTGCTCTACCGCAGGATGTGTTCAAGCACTAGTTCATCCATGTGGCCGTTCTCACATGTATTGAAGTCGGACTGCTCCTCTCTAGCCAGAAATTGTAGCGTCATTTTGGTTACGAACTTGCGTTGTTCAGGCATCTTAAGCAGTGCTGGCTCTGTAACGAACTGTTCTACTACAAAGTTGATGTGAGCAACTGTGTTAAGTGCAAACATTGATAGATAATTTAAACCTCCTCGGTCCAGCTGCTTCACGAGCCCTTATTGTTCGCTTGTGGCAGGGACTGTGATCTTCTTGTCCATGGTCAACAAGTCCTTGCATTGTTCGCAATTCATTTTTTAAGAGCCCCGTATACGGCATAACCTGCAACGTAGACGAGGACTGGATGGAGGCCCTTTATTTTGGTAAGAGCCTGGCTGGTAACAACAACGTTGCTGCTAGGAAGCAATGCCTCGACTTGCTTTCGGGCACATTCCCAGTACTGGTCAGGGGAAACTGTAGGCAAGGTGTTCTGCAGGCGCAGCTTGTTTTCAACTTTACAAATCTGCCTGATCGAGATGGGATATTGCGCACCGGCCAGCTGTCTATACTTTCCAAACCGATCTTCAAGGCAGTCTGACTGAATTTTCCTAAAAAGTACATGCGACATTCCAAGCTCTCTGAAGTTGTACCTAGTGAGCTCAAAAAGCGCATATGTGGTGTGTTCTAGAACAGCGTGAGTCTCCTTTGTAGTACGCTTGTCAAAACCTTTGTTTTTCCGCGCATCCAGCCACTTCAGAAACATGTGCAAGAAGTCAATTTTCGGATTGTTATCAATAGAAAGCACTAGTTGTTGGAAGTGATCTCTAAGCCTTTCTTCCTTCCATGGAGTTTACACGTTTACAATTTTCCACCACTCGAGTACGATCACAATGAATGTAGCCGTGGCCTCGAAAGAAAATAAACGTTGTACTTTGCTCCAAGAGCACGTAACGTTTCTGGTAGATAGTCATTGAAGATTCGTAAAGCAAGCTTCACGTCCTGCCTTTCAAGATTCGAAGGGTAGAGGGCTTTCTTGACAGTCCATAGCCATATTTCAACAGCTGGTCACACTCCTTGCTGTGAATGTCCCTGATTGTTGCAAATGACACTGTTTGCATTCACTAAGATTCTGGCGGGTCTCCTTGGATCTCCGGGAAATAGAAACAAATTTGGTTATTCTTCTGATTTATCTAGTTATTTTGTATGTATTTTGAAATGTGCACTGGGTATACTATAACGAAGAACGGCGGCATTGAAGGGACTCGCTCACTGGATTCAGTACCGACCGGTTGTGCTTCGCGATCTCCGACGACAGCGCAGCTCTCGCCGACCGGCTCGTCCTCCGCTATCTCCTGACGCCGCGAAGCTCTCGCTGAGTTTTGCCCCGTCATCGTACTCCTGCGACCATGTCCCCATCTTTCTCTATCTTCTCTTTACTTTTGTATGTGGGTGTCCTCATCTCTATCCCTATTCATTTTAATCCCACCTTATCCCCAGCCCTCGTGAGCCACTATGGAGGTGTCGCACTATGATGCACACAGTTACGGGGATCACTTTTATGTTTTTTTTTCTTTTTTAAGAATCGCTTGCACTGCCTTGAAGGGTCTGATGGGTGTTGGTACACAATTCCTTACGCGGAGGTGATTCGTAATGTGACATAGGTTTTCTGTTCACAGAGTTGTTGTCCCTGATGACGCACAGAACTCGGTACCCCATCTTTTTCAGCCCACAAATCACGTCTTTAAGCGTCTTTTGCAGGAACTGCGCCTCTACACGGTGTACTGGCACGATGTGCACAACTTATTTAAATTTACTCGTCAGGCTGCGCACTATGAAAACGAGCGCACAGTAAGCAGCTTCATTTTTATTAGTGAGCGGCGGTAATACTGCCGACGTGTTGTCACAGTTATGTAACTGAGGATTGTTTAACTCTGATGTTCTTGTTGAGGACTTATGCCATAACACCAGCACACTGTTCTTTTCGTCATAAAATGCGGCAAGGTGATGCTTCCGTGGCTATATGTATGAACACATATGCATGGGGCTATATAGGAAAAACAATACAGCAAAACGTCATGGGATCAGCAGAGTAGTGCCTGAGCTGTTTTTTCGATAGTTGCAAGGTGACTTGCTATTTCTGAAATCGAATCAGTCGGCGTCGTCTTCTGCTTGGAACGTGCAAAGGTGATCGAGCAGTAAACAAACAGACTCGCTAATTTCTGCGACTGAGTTGAACATCAGGTCCCCAACCCACTTCTCGATGCCTTCCAGGAATTCCACCATACCCCTTTTAATGTTAGCGATTTCAAGAATGCAGAGATTCACACCTAGCTTTTTTATGGCCGTTTTTATAACGTGTAGTGTCACGCTCAAGTTTCCTTTCAGGCAGAGTAGTTCAAGCATGGTGCTTCATTGTCGACATTGATAATGAGAAGAAGCCTTTCATTTATTTCGATAACATCCCCGAACTTTATTCGTTCGCTCCTTGTATGCTTCGTACGTTCGCTCAAACTGTTGACTTTATCCTCCGCACGTGCTCTGATAAACGCCTCATTGGATTCAGTGATGGCTTTCTGAAGGACTGCATTCTTTATGCGCGCGCGCTCGGAGTCAGTATCTTCCCTTCTCGTGGTCTTTCTGGAAAAATAGTTCGAATAATTTGGAAACTTCGACGGTACAGCGGCGTCTGTGCGAAGCCGCACATGAGATAGCGGCACAGGCATTACATGGCCACTTGCTTGATCTGTATACGCGTCGCGTTTTGAATAGTAATCTCGTCCATGAAATGAAGTTCAAATACCTAGAAAAAAAATAAGCTCCGATCAGCAAACTGACGGCTACAGGTCACACAATCATGCGGCTCATGAGCCACTTCCACATGTACGTATATATTCTTTGAATTAACTAACGCCTACATAAAAAAATTACCCTGTAATGTTTGGTTACCGTGAGGTTTTCCTGAGGTACAGCTCGAAATCCAAGCGTCTCTTAGAGCTTGAGCTCTGTCAACTTGAAGACGTGCACCTTCGTGGCCCCCCTGTAATTTCCGCGGCATCGAGGTACGCAGCACTTGCACGGCACTGCGGTGTCGTGGCTTTCACATTGTTTTCACAGCAAAGAAAACTCGTCCGACTGAACAGCGAAGAGATGTACGACAGTACATACGCGCCGGGTAAGGAGTTTCTGGAGACGTGCGATCAACGCGCACCAGCGCGATTCGGAGGCGCGGATGCGTCGTCGTGGCAACGGGCAAAATGCGCTCGCCGCGTCATGCGTCCGCCCCACCTGCTGACATAACGCGAGGGCAAAATGAAAAGAACTAAGGCCTTCATATTTTTCTAGAAGGTGGTGGCTCAGCAGGCTTCGTGGCCTCCGCCCAGCGCACGCAAAAGGATCACAACACGAAAAACAAGGACGTGAAATAGAAAGACAAGCACAGGACTTCTTCCGTGCACTACTCTCATCATGCCTTAAAGAACCTGCTTACCCAAACGTATAGCTATGATTCAAACAGTACATCTCCGTATGGGCGATACCGAGACGTTCTATTTCCTGAATTGGTGGTGTTGGCGGTAAACTCAGGGGATTAGCTTTGTGCTGACGATGAGCTGAAGTTGAGGTTGCCACCTTATCACGGAGCAACGACAAAGGCGGACTAATGGATGCAGAAATAGAAGGCAATTTTGAGCTTATAGCAACTGCCACAGCGACACAAAAGTGTAACAAAATAGAACACAATATTCCAATTTAGCGTGCCGGTATTGCAATCTCTGTTTCTAGGGCCAGTACACTTTTGGAAGGTCAGATCTGATCTTCTACAATGCGTCTTACAGAGCAATGGCTGACGCGAATTGCAGAGTTTTCTGTGGTTACCTTCCTGACTTACAGAAATCACTCAAGACTTTCGCAGCGTTTTCTGAACCTTCCCGTTTGTCTACCGTCACCGCAGTCTCGTATCAACTTTTCACTAAGCGACAGTCATAAGATCTAGTGGGGAGAATTTTTTGCTTCAATAAAATTCAGCCAACCCTTTTGCATGCCTTTCCCGTGTGTAGGTCAGGTTAGGTAAAGATGGGTTGGGTTGGGTCAGCATAGGTTAGGTTAGATTAGGTTAGCAAGCGTTTGGTGATGCATGCGCCGTAGCGTCTGGGACCCGGCAGCACACTCTACACTATGTGCGGGCGGCCTTTTGTTCGTTTATAATTTTTACTCCCTCTACGGTAAGCCTGCGAGGCAGTTAATGAGTGGCTGATCAACTTCGTCTTTGTTTCACTAACATCCCTCTATATCATACTTACTCTTTCTGAAGTAGATATCACCACAGATATCGCCAAGATTGTTGATCTGCTAAGCTTCTATACGATGAGGCGGGTAATTCTTTGCTCTTGGCGATATCAGCGCTAGCAAGCCATCTGTTTCATTGTCGTCAAAAAAGTTCAGGTTCTTGCGAGAACGCTCACGTGCTGCTACTGTTTGGTTATTACCTGTTACGGTGCTGTTGTATGAATCATTCTCTCGCACATGTCTGTCATTATCATCGTGTGACGTTTTTTTCACTCTCGAGGCATAGTGATATACTTAGGGCTGTGTGGGTCTAAAAAAAAACACTGTTGTTGCTATAGTGTAGCGTTGCGTGTGTGGTCTTCTTTCTTGTGGTCCAGTTCACGCTGCAACCAATTCTCTCATTGCTTACCATCAAGCCCACTTTGCAACTCTTGTGTCTGCCACGTCAAGCCAGCGTGCGAGGGCTTTCGTTCAGCCGTTGTGCCATGGTTGCGCTATGGAAAAGAAAGCGAAGACGCTGGTCCCTTTGTGCCGAAGTTGTCTGCGTGGTCTCAGTGACGAAAGCGGCAAGCATGCATCGGACCATCCTGCGGACGCCACTCGGCTTGCCAATGAGTTAAAGCTGAAATATGTGTACCAGTGCTCAAATAGGCTAAGTGACAGGTTGAAACGAGTGATGAACGGAAAATTTGGTAATCTAAACGACGAAAAGAAAGAAAACGCATAAAAACGACATCGACGAGCTTTTTGGGTGACAATGAACGCCTCAATACCGACTTTGGCGACGTCTTCTTAAACTGATTAAACGAAGGTGCTGAGTGCTCACAGTGCGGCTCGTTTGTCTATATAGCCTTCTCGTTCATCGGGTGAACTGTGCTTCGGCTACGAGAATAAACATTCATAACCAAGTGTAACAAGGAGGAGGAGGAGGAGGAAGGGAAGAAATGAAAGGCAGGGAGGTCAACCAGACGCACGTCCGGTTTGCTACCCAGCACTGGAGGAAGGGGTGAGGGGATTAAAGGAGAAGAGAGAGAGAAGTGAAGGGCAACGTGTGTCTAGATGTGACCTTGTCCATTGCACGCTTATAAGTGGTCGCGTAGTCCGGTCGTCTTTAGAAAACTTAGCAGTGCTAGCGTCGCTTTGCTGGCCTGCGACGCGTACAGCCATGAACCAAGGATCTTCGAAGAAAGGTCTACTGTCTAGTGTCTCTAACGTTTCGCGTAGCAAGTTGCGTTCGCTTGAAAAACGTTCACATGAACACAGTAGATGTTCTATTGTCTTGTCAGTGTCACACGATTCACATCGGCAGCTATCCGCCATTCCTATGCCAAAGGAGTACGCCTTTGTAAAGGCTACTCCTAACCACAGGCGACACAGTAAAGTTGCATCCTGGCGGGAGAGGTCCGATAGAACTTGGAGCTTTCTCAATGGGTCCAATTTGTGTAGGTGGCAGTTCCTGACACTGGGGTCACTCAGCCAAGTTCCCGACATGGTGTTAGCGAACGAATGAAGGCCCCTTCAGCGTCGGTTCTTGACAATGGAATAGGCGTTGTCTGGGCTCCGCGTGGGCGGATCAGGCAGCATTATCAGCAAGGTCATTACCGACAATACCACAATGTCCCGGTAACCACTGGAACACCACGTCTTGTCCTTTCGATAAAACTTCGTGAATCACTTCTCTTATTTCATTCACTAGTTGTTGATGCTCCCTTTGTCGTAAAGCTGATTGCAAGCTCTGAAGGGATGCCTTGGAGTCGCAGAACACAGCTAATTTTTGAGGTCGGGCTTCCGCGATATAAAGTATATCAGCACGTAAGGCGGCAAGCTCCGCTGCTGTGGATGTTGTCCTATGCGACAGTTTGAGCTTTATAGTGACCTGGTGCGCCGGGATGACAACAGCACCTGTGGAGCTGTCAGCCGAGACCGATCCATCGGTGTAAATGTGGGTCCTCTGGCCGTATTTTTTGTTGAGTAGCGACAATGTCATTTGTCGTAAGACCACTGTTGAATGACGGCTCTTGTTCGTTATTCCCGGAATAGTGAGGCACACCTGTGGTTGTTGTAGGCACCACGGAGGTAACGCTGGTCTTGTTGCTGGAGTGAAGCCGAAAGGAAGGCATTCTCTATGGGCAGAAATAATCTTTGAAAACATCGCTTGTGGTCTTTGAAGTGGCAACACTGCAACATGGTGACCAGGAACTCGGCAGAGGTGCCTTATGTGGGCTCTCAAATTGTCAGTGGTGATGTATGTTTGAATTGGATGCTCTCTTGTGGTCATAAATGCCCCGTAGGTTGAGGTGCATCGCGGCAATCCTAAGCACACGCGTAGTCCTTGTCCTTGCAGACTTTTGAGTGTGCGGATGTTCGTCTTGCACGTACTTGCCAGTAACGGCAAGCTGTAGCGCAAAAATCCCAGAAACAGTGCCCTGTATAGCTGCATCATTGACCTTATTGATGTGCCCCAAGATTTTCCGCAGAGGAACCGCATTATATGGACAATGGAAGTTAGCCTTCTCTTCAGGTAATTGCAGTGGGCACTCCACGAAAGGTCCCTGTCAATAATCACACCCAGAAAGCGATGGTTCTTCTGGTATGGAATATTTTGCCCATTGATGGTAACGGGGTATTGTGTCATGGCTCTGCGAGTAAACGCAACCAATGCACATTTCTCCATTGAGACGGAAAGACCTTGCTTGCGGAGATATGAGCATGTCAGGGTGGCAGCCTGCTGGACTCTTGCACGTACTTGTAGACGAGTTACAGCCGAAGTCCATAGACAAATATCGTCAGCATATATGGATATGAGGATAGTACTTGGCAAAATTTCACGAAGTCCTACCATCACGAGGTTAAATAAGGGGGGACCTAATACGGCGCCCTGAGGGACGCCACGGGAGGTGTAGTAATTGGTGGTAGGTCCATCTGAGGTTTGTACAAAAAAAGGACCTTCTCGTCAAATGATCCTGGATCCATTGGAACATCCGACCACCGATTCCAACAGCTTCCAACGAGTCTAGGATGGCTTTATGTGCTACGTTATCATAAGCCCCTTTGACGTCGAGGAAGAGTGCCAGTGGTATGCGCTTGTGGCTCTTCTGTTGCTGGATAAATGTTGTGAGATCAATCACGTTGTCAAGAGATGACCTACCTCGCCGAAAACCCGTCATGCAGTTTGGGTATACGTTGTAGCGCTCGAGGTACCATTCTAGGCGTGTAAGTATCATCCTTTCCATGACTTTTCCTACGCAACTTGCGAGGGCAACAGGGCGAAATGATGTCAAATCAAATGGTGACTTTCCTGCTTTGAGTAGTGGCACAAGTCGACTTATCTTCCAATCCTGGGGAACAATACTCGCCTGCCATGAGTGGTTGTAATAGCTTAACAACTTTCCCCTTGCCTCCTTTTAAAGGTTGGCTAGAGCGGCGTAGGTGATGCCATCGGGTCCTGGTGAAGATGATCGTCGGGAAGCGGCCAAAGATGCGTCAAGTTCTTCTATAGTGAAAAGATTGTCCATTTCGGAGATGCGGGATTCAGGGATAACACTCCTAATGGTGCCAGCGGACAAGGCGGACACACCAGCGATTCGCGTACAAAACTCATTTGCCACTTCAAGTTGGGTGTGGCCTAAATGTAGGGCTAAAGCTATGAAAGGATGTCTTTGTTGGGGAGTCGAGCGCAGACCACAAATTGTGCTCCAGATGCGTGACAACTGCTTTCGGGGATCCAATGATTCGCAGAATGATTTCCAGCGTTCCTGTTCAAGTTTGTCTAAACGTCGTTGGACTTTTTTCTGTATGCGTCGTGCCAGCCTCAAGTCGCATATTGCTTTCGTCCGCCTGTATCTTCTTTCCGCCCTTCGGCGAAGCGCGCGCAGTTTTTCCAGTTCAACGTCAAAATATGAACGCTTGCCGGTGAACGAGAGGAGACAGGAAGCTTCCCACATTGCCTCTTTGATGACATCCTCCAAGTTCTGGTCAGGTTCTTCACGGCATGTATCTTCTATGAGTCGCTGAAATTTGGACCAATCAATTCTTCGTACTGTGGTCTTAGGAGAGGAGTTAGTAAGACCCCTTATTCGCATATAAGTTGGAATGTGGTCACTCCCATGCGTTTCGATGTCTGAAAACCAGTGCACTTGTGACCGGAAGTTTCTGGATACCAGAGTCAAATCGAGGCAACTGCTGTACGTAAGGCCCCGCAGGCATGTAGGACTGCCATCATTTAAGAAACATAGGTCATGCTTGGAGGCGAATGACACGAGGTTTCTTCCTTTAGCGTTGATCGTCGAACTACCCCAGATTAAGTGATGTGTGTTGAAGTCTCCAGTTATAACCCACGGGCCCGTAGTTGTTGTCAGTAAGTCTCGTAGTCGGTCTTGTTCAAATCGTCCGGATGGTGATATGCAGACACCAATGAGTGTGAATGACACTTTTTTCCTTTTTAACACGTAAGCAGACATATTGATTGTCATCATGCGATTGAAGTGCATGATGCACATATGTGAAATCTGTGCGAATGTAAACAACCACCTTGCTGCGTTCCTCGCACGTTGAAGAAACGAAAGATTCATACCCTGATAGTTTAGGAGGTTGTTGCACGTTTGGTTCACATATAACTATTATAGAAATACAATTCATGAATATATACTGACGGAATGAAGAGATGCGGCATCTCAGGCCTCTCGCGTTCCACTGCATTATCGACGCTTGTCGGACCTCGTTGCGGAAGGAGAAAATTGGTCGAGCCATGGTTGCTACTGGAGACTTGCAAATACTGGACTTAGAGCATCCAGTACTTGTAGTGCACTCTGAGCGAGTGGAGACTTCAGGCTGCTGCACAGCTTTCGCGTGGCATCCAGCAGTGTTCGGAACATTCTGATGACTTCTGTGTCCTCCTCAGGCAGATTGTCAGCGGCTGGCTGGAGCGATGTGACTGTCGATGTGCGCTTGGGATTTGCAGGTGGCTGTGATTTCGGCAATGAAGGCCAAACTGATTCATCTGCAACAGTGCTGCTCGTTGGTTTGTTGACCGCGCTGGCCGCCTTCGGTCTGGGAGGCAAGGGCGGTGGAAGAGAAGGGTGGTGGAGTGGCGCTTTCGATGCAGCGTCTGCGGCATTCTTTGATGAACTGTGGCGACGATGACGCCTCTTTCGGACGGTCCTGGCAGCCTCTCGATGCGACGAATTGTCTCTGACCATTTGTTTCAATACCGCTATTTCTCTTTGGATTTTGGGGCATTCTTTTGACGAAGCTGCATGTGACCCATGACAATTTGAGCATTTGAGGGTAGTTGCTTCGCAGTCATCCACAGAATGGGCTTCCGCGCAACGAGGACACACCGTCCTATTTTCGCATACGCTTCTCACGTGGCCCATCTTCATGCACTTATAACACTGTAAGGGCTTCGGTACGAAAGGTCGCACAGAATGCCGAAAATGCCCCACCTCTACGTGTGAAGGAAGAGAGTCACCCTTGAACATGATCTTCAAGCAGCGTGAGTTTCCCAAACGGACAACTTTTGCGATGATGCTGGCTTCATTTGCCGGTTTGACCAGAACATCGAAGTCGGAGCTGGGAATGGCAGTATCCACACCGTAGATGACTCCAGTGACGACGTTAGAGCTCACAGGAATGTAGGAGCGAACTTTAATTCCCCCCAGCTCGTTGACGTTGCGCAGCATATCAAGAGCCGCAGCATGCAAAACGTCGATGGCCAATACGTTCTTACGCGTGTTCACTCTGATGTCTGTGATCTCGTTTGGCACGAGTCCTTCCAGCATCACCGAAACAGATTGCCTGTTGAGGCGCTTCATGTTACCATCCGGTACCTCAGGGACAAAAAGGATAGTGTTTGTAACGGGTCTCCTTGGCACTTTGTCGTTCAACGTACTCGATGACGAAGATGTTCTGACGTTCCGCCTCTTCGCTTTACGGCTCAGCACCAGCTTAAAATCGTCGTTGTCGGAAGGCTCTTCGCTGCTCATTGGGCAAACAAGAGCGCCCTCGCTGTCGTAGTCACTGTAGAGTCCCGTACGCTTCCTGGATGCGGCCACCGCCGACGCCACCGTAACTGGCGGACGTCCGTGGGGGTCCACGTCCATCACCGACGGACACGGAAGTGACATTCGCGAAGTTCACTTATAATTAGGTGAAAAAAGAGAGAACCTACTGAAACAGCGATCTGCTAAGCAATCACTTCGTCGTCGTCCCTATAGTGTAACAAATTTTCAGCTAAGTCGCAGCCATTTTTTTTATCGAGCTAACTACCCCTTGTATAAAGCTTTCGCGCTGTTGAACTTAAGGAGGCGGGTTCAATTACGGTCATGGCGACCGCATTTCGATGGTTGAAAACTCAAAACCAGGCGTCTGCTA
Organism: Rhipicephalus microplus; assembly: GCF_043290135.1. NCBI lineage: Eukaryota > Metazoa > Arthropoda > Arachnida > Ixodida > Ixodidae > Rhipicephalus > Rhipicephalus microplus. The sequence goes on along the minus strand of NC_134710.1, from coordinate 114,007,605 downwards.
AGAGTACTGTGCAGGTTAAAGAGTCTTCGGGGGTCCGAAATTGGTAAAAATAATTCGAAGCCCCCCAATACAGCTGCAGGCTCGAAGAAGACAAGACCACTTGTCAGAAAGCGTGATTATTATAACCATTGGTCAAATGCGTTGGAAGCGGCAGTAGTTTGAGAAGGTTTCAAATGTGGAAATCACTCCTCAAATCACAATTTCTCATTTTCAGTTATTTACTGTCGAACCATAGTTCTTGGATACTATAACGTAAGCAGATACATCGACACTTCATATCATCTAACCTTGTCGAAAATTTATCTTGTCATTACCAATGGAGCTCAGGCCACCGATGAAGGTTGGCGAAGCTACTGGGAAAAATGGTAATGGGCTTTTATCGTGTGAAAATCAGCGCAGGTTTTTGTGACTTGGACGGTAGCGGCAAAGCGTACTCACAGACTTTTTTAAAGGGGTCCGCCACCCCAAAGCAATTGAGTTGAGGGGGGAGGGGTGTTTGCTGTACTGCCATGACATCAATCAATAAACTTTTTTGTTAATTTCATAAAACAGACTATGCAGCAGCGAATAAAAGCCGTTCTCCGACATCTTGACGAGCCTGCCGACCCCATTACAAGGGCTCATGGCAGCACAGTAAGAGTTATTTACAACTTAAAAAGAAAAAGAAAAAAAAACGTACATCATTGTAAACAACTATACATTGCTTGGGAACTCGGGCTTGAATGAAAGTAAGCAAAAGAGCTATGTACATCAGTAACCACTAGCGTTTACAAATTTGAAGCGTAACTTGCTTGATGCACAACAAAAGAGACATGACCGCCATGATTAGTCGGTTGCAATAACGTTTAAAATTGGTTCGCAATCCTGAAGGCCGTTTCACTCTGGTACGAGGACCCAGAGGGGGCAAATCGACGGATGCAGCTTATTGCAACGGCGTAGAAAATATTGTAGAAAATTCCACTGGGTTCGGGGAGACCACTTCGGGACCACAGAGGGTGCTGGCCAGCGGTGATCCTTTGTTATTTGTTCGTCACCGGCCGGTGGTTATGTCGTCTCGTCGAATCCCCCTGCTGCGGCGAGGTCGCGGTCCCTTCGGCAGTCCGAACGTCCCTAGGCAGCGCCGAGCCATCGTGCACCGCGTGTTTCTGTCATCTGTACCTATGTCTGTTCTGTTTCTTTTGCGCTGGAGTGCTCGATTGCAGGAGCGCTAGCCAAAGGGTATAAGGTTGTCCCTCCTGACTTAATTCTTTGTTTTGTAGGCGTTCCATTTTCGGTGGGTAATTGAAATATTCAGTAGATTGTATAAGCTAATTAGTGCACTGTTACTGTACAATTACGTCTCAATTGGTTCTTATGTGAAGCAGTTCGTCTCATTGTTCTGAAATCCTGGTAATAAACAACGCTAGTGCAAAGTGTCCCCTATCTCCCTCACTGCGTTCGCACTCGCCGTCTTTTCGCGGTTGGCTCCTTATGTGCAGTCCCCGCGCGCAGTCCGCGAGCGCAGAGGTGTGATCGGTGCACAGTATGACAAACGTGGGCACGGCACCCTACATAAATTTCACAATGCTCGGATCCTTGGTGGGGTTCGGCGCGCACGGCCAAGAGTATAGCGAGGCCGTGTGTGCCGGAGTTGGTTAAAATGCATTACATGCAATACAAAGGCAGATAAGTTAAACAATTAACGTCATAACTATATTGTTTGAAGATAACCCCCTTTTTCAGTACCTGGCACAAATACCACAAAGACAGACCCCTTTGCCGGACCGTAAGTTCAGGCGACATTCCTTGTTCGAACGCGTTTGATCCCAATGGAGGCGTTCTCGAGATGATGGCGGTGTCTGCTATCAAAACTAATGAGTTAGGAACATTGGAAATCGCTGATGTCTGATGATATCTTGTATTGACTCTGAAGCAGACAAACACTCTAATGGTTCAAAAGTATACGCATCTGAGCTTTCATATAACATGGTAGCATGGCTTTGTTTGCTTGCTACTGTGTTTTTGTTTTCCCACAATACATGCTGTGCCTATTGCTATTCTACTCTAAAGTTGTCGTTTGTCATGAAAAAAAAACGAAACTATAAAGTGCATCGTAGTTATTGGTGAAGAAAAAAAGTTCACACTAGCCATTCACAGTAACTGAAGGTGAAAATGATAATTGAATGTGTGTCCATGTTGCAAAAAGTATTGACTAGCCGCTGAGAAAGTCGCGCTCTGAATAAATTTAAGCAGCTACGTTCAACTGGTTTTAATAATGTTTGGGTATTTAGTTCTGAGGCGTTCCAGTGATCAATACCTGCTGTGTGGCTCTGCTGCAGCGTAAAATAAGGATACCCAATAAAGATACATGAAGCATTTCTCTTGTGGTTATTACACCTCTCCCGGCTCTGCAGTTTTCTGGACTTTACAGCGCATTTTCATTATCTACTATCCCATACATCGCGGTGATGCATATACAACCTCACGAAACCCCCTCTTGTTTCGGGTCTGGCAGCGGGGAAGCATTGCATCCGGTGAGAGTGAGGTCACTGAGCCGCACCGCGCACCAGACGATGGGTTCTCAGAAGATTGCTCTCAGCTTGTCTTCTACCTCAAGGTGAAACGTCCAATCATTAACGCACTTTTAGCGTCTATTTCAATCACCATGAAGACTGCGTGTCAGCGATTTCCTCACAAAACACCACTGATAACCTACGTGTCCTGAACAGTTAAGCGCTGTAACTGTACCATGAAAACACCGTACGGAACGAATTGAAGAATCTTAGGAAAAACACGAGGGCTAAACTATTTTGGCTAAACTAAACTATCAGGCTAAACTAGTTTGGCAATTGATGTGAGAAACCTGAGTGCACTGAGTGAACTGAGTTGCCAAATTCGATAGATCGGACTTCGCAACATCTTTCAAAACCAGCGAATAAGGACAACATCTTGTGTTGGCCGGTGACTGGGTTACGCGCGTTGTGTGAAAATAACACTGAAAATGGCAGTATTCCCTAATACGGGAAGGTGGCTTCTGATGTCACGGTGTTCTACAATTTGTTCCGAGGTCTATGCAATGTTTTACCTGCCAGAAGGTCTACCATGTGAAGGGCATTCGCAGAAATTCTGCAGTGTGCCCCTCGATCCGCGGAACTCAACCTAGACGCAACAGTAACGCAAATGCTGCATTGCAGTCTTCTGTCAGCCTTACTCCGCGGTCCACATGAACTGCCAGTATTTCTGACAGCAGAACTGTTACACCACCTGAAAATGGTCATCCAATCAAACTTCAGCGGATACCATTCACCACGGGATTATCAGCAATAAATGGGCTGATAAAGATTCACGTGGAAGATTCCCGATTGTAGAGACCGCTTTCAAAGACCGAGTCAGAACGGAAGCTCCACGTGCTCATTCGTCAATGAGCCACGTCGCAATAAACGAGCCGCACCTCAAGCACGCACTAGTACGCTCATTTCATCCATCCTTGATCCTTAGAGCTACATTATTGCTTCACTGAGGTTATACTATCCTTTTTTGCAGAGTTGGTCGTTGCACTGAGCAAAGCGGGTGTGTTCTACATATGGTGGAGGCAAGAAAACCACTCGAAATGTGCGTCCTGCAGTACAGTGAAAAGAGAAACTCACTCTACTCTGCAATGCACCCAACAAGTTGGACAACCAAACTCTTTCGGAACAAGTAATTCTTTGTCATCATGAAGTTTTCACATCACAGAAAGATGCTGTGCAACTGCTGCACTTTCTGCGTTCCACCAGTCCGTCTGAACTATACTCTGATTGGAATGCTTTTACTGTATGTGTGTGTTTGCGTGCTTTTTGGATTCCTTTCAATTTATTGTTCTCTCCCTGTATACTTTTTTGACTGCTATATTTCCCTACACCTTCGCAGGGTAGCAAACCACTTACAGGAACCGAGCTAACCTCCCTACCCTCCCCTTTCGTCTTTCTCTCAAGCAATGAACGCAGTGCTGTAAGAACAAGCGCGACTTCCTTCCTTATCGATTATGCTTTTAGTCTGTGAGCCTTTGCAAGAGTACAAATTTCCCTGGAGACTGCATGCTTCAAATTTTGTGTTTTTGCAGGTTTTCCTGATGCCACATATTTGATGCATATTACTTGCTGCTGTCAGTATATATGTATTTTTGTACAGGCATTGTTTGAGCCTTGAATTGTAAATGCATATCTTCTCGCATTTCGCAACATAAGATCACTCAGTATTGGACGTAATGAAAATTATATTACCGTGATTACAAAGCATTTTGCTATATTAGTGCGTTCTAACTCCCCTCTATTTTTGATGACGTCATCTGTCGCTGGCAGCACTTCCACTCAAACTCTGTATAAGCGACTGTGACCTCATAGTGCAAACGACATGTGTAAAAACTTTTTTTCTCTAGTGTCGCACAATGAAAAGCTTGACTGTTTTGTCTTCCAAATCGCGTGATTTCACGCCTATCTATATGGTGTAGCCACGGGGGGAGAGGGGGAGAGTAGAAAATAAGCACCCATATAACACACGCGTGAACATTGCACAAATATATATATATATATATATATATATATATATATATATATATATATATATATATATATATATATATATATATATATATATATATATATATATATATATATATATTATGGATACCACCAGGGGCGCAGCTACTATCACACTCATTACACATACACACCTGTCGTATGCTTAGCTGTCTCGCGTATCTCACGCTGTGTGCGTAGACCTTGCTTTATATTTTAGTGTCCCCAGCACCTAAATTCACATGCGATATCAGTATCCTGTTCTTTATTTTTCTTTCTTTTTTGGTGTGTGTGGTCGGGTATACATATTTACGAAAACGCGTGCGATTCTACTGTCACAACTACGCAGATGCGCAGAAGAGCATAAATCACTTCATTGAATCCCTTGTGTAGCTGCGGAACTCCGGCCACAGCCTACTTGGCCTAGAGGCGCCATCTGCTGGATTCATTGCAAGACTGCGCTAAAAGGCAGTGATTATGAAAGTTCTACGAGCGGCGTCATGCTTTCGGCGCTAAACGCGAGGCGATTTTCTCGTTGTTTTCGTTGCATGCAGTTCTTAAACCACGATCCTTTACGATCCAGGGGCTAGTACACTTTGCGTTTGAACGCTAAGTCGCCGTGAGTTGGCATCGCGCATTCGGTGCAGTAGGATGGATAAAAACGGCTACAACCACACGTAGAGAACGCTGCTCTGCCCTGCACCCACACCTGGATGCTTAAGGCAACCATTACAACCAGACAAAGATGAAACACTCAGCTCTATATATTAAAAGGCTGATTTTAAGAGCTGACGAACTTGTTATCAGTTGTCGTTGCCGGCCTTATTACATTTACTCTAAGTGATCTGGGCCAGACTTCGCAGGGACTATTATTTTCTAGATGAACACTGTTAGTTACTGCCTCTGAAGCCACACGGAAGGAAACATTTTGAAAGATAAGCATCTGTAGCTTCACGGTGAGCTACAAAAGTGCACTTTTTTCGTGTTTTTTTTTCTTGTTAAAGGCATTCAAGAAAATAATACTTAAAAAAGACGAAGGGCCAAAACTTATCATTAGCAACCGACGAGGAAGCCAACCTTACTTCTGACATTCAAGAAACGATGTATGCATGATAAGGCAGCGCACTGTCGGTTTAACTATATGGTCTTGCTGCAGGACCAGTTTTTTATCGTTTTCCTCTGGGACCTAAAGTCAGTGACAGTTTTTTCAGACTCGTATCGAATGCTGTGCGTATAATGCTGCCGCTCGCAGCTCCACCAACCTCACATCCTCTTCTTCGTGAAGAACGCGTAGCCACGATGTGCGATGCGCCTGCAGAAAATTCGGGGAGCTCGCTGGGCGCGAACAAGTGATCGGAGAGTGTCGCGCGCTTCTCGTGCCTGCCTGCGCAGAGCATCAAGCGACCCTTTTGTGAGCGTCGTTAGTGTGTGGGTGACGAAGAGGAACAGTGCCAGCTTTGATGTGCAGAAGCCACTGGAAACGATGGTGCTGTTAAAGAGCGCCTAAAGAGGAAGTAATCAAGGGCTGCGCTTGCACAGGGTATACGCATAGTGAGCTTCGGAGCTGGTAACCGACAGGCGCGGGCCGTTAGCGCGAAAAGATAACAATCTATCGACCGTGTTGTTTACGCCCGAGAAGAGAGGAAAGAGTGTGTCGAGATTTGGGGGCCGACGCTTTCGGCAATGTTTAACGCGTCATTGGAATTCATTAATTGCTACCCCAAATTATAGGGTTCGCGCACTCGTTAGAGCGGCCACAAGCGTCACTGTCCAGAACCCAGCGCGAGCGCGTCTCCTATCGAGTCCTGGACGCGGTGCCAGGCATGTCGCCATCCTCGGAGTTGCTCGCACTAATAACATCCCGCTCTGAAGGCTCTATGTCGCAGAGCTGGCGTCCACCGCGGGAGAAGTCTCTCGCCATGAGAAAGTACAAAAGAGGGGGGGGGGGGGTAATGAGATTAGAGTTTCTGGTTTACTACCCTCCTCTTGGCTGGGGTGAACAGGAGCCACAACAGCCCGGTTCAGCTCTAACACCCAAAAGTCATGGTTTAAATATTTACGCAAAGCAGGCATGCAGGAGTTTCCAGTAAATGGGCAACAAGGAACAACGGTTAGGCGCCACTTTTTAGTTTTACGAAATGCTGCCGGCTTTGTATGTTTCTCCAACCACACATCCTGAACTTTCAATGAAGCGCATCTTCGTGCATCTTTGCAAGCAAATGAAACCCAACTGTGACCGAGACGTAAGCCATGAGAAGCTGACGCAATTCTTGCTTGAGGGAGTCAGCTACATGGAAAATACACATCATGCGTATGTGATCGTAACGGTGTTTTTACTGCTCCTCATCTCGATTGATGTTTGCACCGATGTGAATTGCACGCAAGCGACCTCATAAGCGTACCACGTGCGTCTGCAGAAGAATAAATTTTCATTTGTTCTAAAAGCTACGCATCTAAAGCTGGTTTTGCGTAAGCTGTATTTGTTGTGTCTGTGTTTATCGTGTATGAAGACGCGACGCCGAGATCTTTACACTTGCTTTATTCGCACGCCAGCAACATAACGATAACCAAGAACGCCGAAGAGAAAGTGCCCCTGCCCATCCGTGCGCCAAGCACTTTTATTGATATCGTGGCTGAGGGTGTTGCAATATCGCCACGTGACATAGTATTGCGCGAGCGCACGTCAACAGATATGCGATAGTATTGCTGTCACGTGGGCAGAAGCTGATCAGAATTTACAATCAGATATGCATCGTTGAGGTGACATAAATGATTAGCGCAATAATAACAAAGGAGAGAGTGAAGGAAACAGAACTTGGCACCGCGTCCTGTTCGCTTCTTTCAATTTGCGCTTTGTCCTTTTTGCGCCAATTGCTTATGCATCAAGCCAGTTCGTATACCAGCTAGCCCAACTATCACCATCAAAAATGATGATTTAGTGCATTACGCCACGCAACATAAGCGTGGGTGCTCTCCTCAAGGAGTCAACAAGAGCGTGCCATGGTCTTAGCGATATGGACAACAGTTGGGTGCATATATTTTTAGAAAACAAAATTTATTCGAAAGATGGGGTAACAGGCGCAAAGTACAGCGCTCTGCAGTGAATAAAAACAGCCATCGGAAAGGCTTCATGGACCTCAGCAACCGGATAGCTGCTTCAATGAAGGTAATTCGACCGTGCCACCGACAACCAGGTGGTCTAGTCGTGCAATCATCTTCAAGGAAATAGGTTGGTGCCACCGGGTAGTGGTTCGAGGCCACATTCCTGGCGCCAGTCCTCGACGACGTAAGGCTTCGCGATTGTCTTAAAGGTTTTCAGGTTGCAATGGAACCCTTCACAGCCGGGGATCTCGAGCCTGTAGGGCTTGCGCGTTGTGTCGTTCTTGAAGAGCATCTGGATGTAGAAGTTGCCGTCGGCGTCTTCGTGCAGTTCGGTGATGACCGCTGTCGATGACGGCACCGCCAACTGGTTGAACACTCCGAATGCTGACGTAAATGCTGCGATCAGGACGTCGTGCTGCAAAACGATGAATATTGTAAGTCACCAAGACTGCAAAAAGGGCTATGGTCAAATACGAAGACACGCATCCTAAAATGGCAACTCAGAAAAACATTGCGGCGCAGCCAAATGATGACAAAGTATGACATCATAACTTAAGCGGAAGTAATCACGCTAATTGCGAACTTTCCTGACGTGTATCGCTCATAGATCAAGTGACATGAACGCTCGCGACATGATGTTGAACGCGTTTGTACTGCTTCTTTTTTAATTAATTCATGCAATTCCCGAGCAACATTTAGCAAGACGTGAATGCGCTTAAGTGTAATCTGATTGTTCGTTTAGCAATCAACAAGAAATTATTTAGGGATGAAGCGATCTTATTGCATCACCCATTCATTGTAACAGGGCGTGTCAGTTTGCAACTAATTGTCCTTTTCTGCGAAAGAAGTCAACAGCCTAATCGTAACTTAAAACATGTTCTCAATAAGCGTTCCCCGAGATAATGCGAAAAGTATCAAAATTTTGCTTTAATGCTGAAAACAGTTCAGAGCGAGTGGGTTGGACTAAGAAGGAATGTATGTGAAAATGATCAAAGTGACTTCACTAGTGTTACAGTGCACTGATAAGCTGCGCTATTTCTCTCAGCAGGCTATGCTAGCCTCTAAGGATAATTTAGTTCCCTTTGGCACCAGTATTTCAAGTTTTTGGTCTTTCAGTCTTTCTTAAAAGAGGCATTTTTGTTAGTGCAATCATCCAAGTTTACTTTCTGACTCGATTGACTTATAGAGTCCGTAAGTGGACCACTTTTGTTCAAGTTTCTGAAGCTCGTAATACAGTGAAGGAAAAAAAGTTACATACAGTGGTTAAAATATAATATGATTAGAAAACAGGCTGTATCAAAGAGCTCTGTATTCATTTCTATCACCCGTGGATGCCTAAAGTTGTCCTAAATATAGCTTCACGTATGTTACTACATTTCACTCTTTCAAAATGTGACTTCCATGGCCCTGAAATGTAGCCGGCTTTGTCGATCTTCCAGCTGCGGCACCTTACCTATAGCTATAAGCTACCACAGTAGTTACGGTACCATGGGCGCTCTTAAAAAAAAAGCTTATCATTTTTTATTTCGCCAGCTGCATGGTGGAACTAACCACTCACACTTCTGCAAAAAATCAGTAGGTTGAATTGGGATAACTGACAGAAAATGTCAGTAACAATGGTAGTTGAAGTGCTACAAATTATTTTCTGAGTAATTAGTGCGTACCTAATTATTTTTGTATTTCATAAATATGGTTAGTCTTCTTTTGTGCGTGAGAGTTCTAATAGTACCGAAAAACTTGTATAGTGCCCCTGGACACATTTGGGCATCGCAAACAAGCGCGGTGCATAGATCAATCGCTGATCGTGTCTACAAATTAAGAAAAGGTTACGTCACCGGCAAGTGGTCGACGTGTTAAACAGACATCTGAGTGATGTACCTTTACGAGGAGTTCGGGCTTATAAAGAAAGTGAGCTTCACAGACTCACGCGCAAACGACCTATGGTATGCGTACGCTACATTAAATTCCAGCGACCAGGGCATACGACTCTGCTTAACTGTCCAATGCGAAGTTTGACGCATTCCACGGCTTCTCATGCGTGTATATTGCATACAAAACACACAAAAAAGACATACCGCAGCGTACATGTACAGCTTCACGTTCGAGTTTCCATTAATGACTTCATCGGAGTGCCGCAGTATTTCTCGGATCATCAGACCTGCAGAGAATTATTCCAGCAAAGCAAAAAAGAAGGTGCTGTTACACCGGGTATTCAGCGATAACTCTGCGATTAAAATTCAGCATTCAAATATTTTTATCTCCTTTTTTATGATGAGATACACAACAAGAGCTGATAAAATACTCCCTGTTGATTGGTTCAGCAGCCTAATTAAGTAATACTCCCTAATTAACCTCTTGTTACCAACATCACGGCTCCCTAGCGGATGAAACGTTGGTTAAATAACAACAACCCTGTTATACCTTTCGGCTTTTTCTAAAGCCCTATAAACATTAAAAATTTAAAAAAACTACGTTGCATGATGAGTTGCGACTGCTCTTCAGCGCCTAATCGAACGCGAGCGTTTCAGGATCACGCTGCGCAGTTGTCACACGTGGTGGCATTACAGAACAAGTGACGTTTCTTGGCGTGCCGGGTTGGATTGCCACGATCACGCATGCGCGGAGCGTTCCGAAAGTTGAACTATTCGGTACGGACTCGTTGTCGCTATACGCAAACGGAAGAAACGCGTTAATAAGTGGCACAAGACACAGCTCCTACCCGGCCCCTTCTCATTCTTCTCCTGGCGTATACGTGCTTCCTTCCATGCACTGCCGAGGCTAGAGCACTCGTCATATGCGCTTTGCTTCTTACATCTTCGTGTTTTAGCACTACATCAATGGTTCTAACGATAACATATAGATAAGGCATCTCGACTTCGGTCTGTGGTTAGGTTATGTCCGTCATCTGAGAACGAATAACAACAAAGCGAATATACATGGGCGCTGGCCGACAGCAAGATCACGTGGGTGTGTGTAACGACATTTTCTTTTTGGTGGGTGGATTTTTTTATTTGTTAGCAAATTTTGCCTGATTGTTCCTACGTTGGTACTTTTTGCTTTTTCTCCTTGTATCTGCCATCGTCAATTAATTGGGAGAAGCGCGCAAAGGAAGAGACACAGAGTTATCTGACAAGCGCCATCAAAAAGGACAATGCCAGCCGACTGTGAAAGAAGAAACTTATATAGAAACGCAATAGTGGGTGATGAGTGGGACAAAGATTATTACAAAGAACATTTATTAATGCATTTTGATTCATTTAAAAAGTCAATTTTTAATGATTTTGTCGTCATCTACCAACGCCCGAATCCCATTGGCTAACTGTCACTGATAGATGTGTTGGCTATTAAAAATATGATTTCATTAGGCTTCTAAATTAACTCACACAAAGCTTTCTTTATGTGAGCCCCTGTGGCAGATTTCTTCATTCAAATGGTATTATTTTATCTCGATTCCCTTAACTTTTACATTCAGATAGTGTTGCCACAGAAACATACGGTACACTGAAATGTTGCATATTTGTAATAAGCCCGTGAGGCAGAAGATATAAAAATTTTCAGTACGCTAAGTTGCAGGTCTTATCACTTGTGATTTATGAAAACCCAATATCAGAAGTAAGTGTATATACCATTATTTTATCCAGAATGAGCTACAACATCAAGTCTCTCTACTTGGCCATGTCCACTTATTAACAGCGTGGACCGCATTTTGGAGGAACACCTGGTTAGTGTCCGAGACTGTATAACTACAGCATTTCTTTTACTTCGTAACGAAAATCGATGTGAGCACACACTCATTTTTCAATTAATACGAAAAGCACGTTCCTTTGACACGGGATATCATTATGTCTCGCCAAGGTCACGTACCTGACATAGAGGATAGATAAAGGACAGAGAAGACCTGTAACAATCAATGTGACGTCAACATCGCGAAAGGCGAAATGATGGGATGAAAACAATGAGCGAACATACGCGCTATTCTTTCCTATTGTTTGTGTCACATCGTTTTGTGTCTTTTACCCCACCACCAAGTATAAATTAAATGACCTCTCATCGCTTCTTTGTAGCGTACATACTACAATGTTTTCGTAGCCATACTGTTACATAATCTATTCTATCCAGGCGCTAAGGCGAATAATTCGTTTTCTTTTTTTTCGCGAACCGACTGGAGCGGCATGTGTCAGTTGACACGCCATATGAGACCGCTGAGATAAGTAAATGCACGGACGAAAAAAGCAATGTAGAATCTTACCAGCTCGTAGTCTGTTATGCAGAGCGCTGTTGTAATTCAATATGGTCGTGTATTTCGCCACCCTTGTCATGTTGCCCCAAAGTGGAAGCGCCCAGTCAGGAATCTTCAGGTTGCGACTCCGCTGCGCAAACAGAATACAACACTAACAATAACTTCACCTTAAGGGAAGCATAATTAGGGGACTGTTGCATTTACTAGTGTATGCCGAAATGAAAGTCAACATTTTTTTTGTGTAATGAGTTGTAATGATTATCAGCGCATATTTTCATGAATGAAAAAAAAGTGTTTAGCGTATCACTTGACATACCTCGATAGTCAGAGTGTCCAGCAAATCTCTCACGCTGACCCAGTCTGTCATTTTCTTGCCAGACAGCTGCTCGAGCGTCCTCATCAAATTCTGCAACAGGTATGCAACTTGTTAGATCAGTTTTGCAGGAGGATGAGCAAAGTTCCTTCCGTCGTGTGGTGCAAGCGTGTCTTTGCGGGAAACTGCTTTGTAGTGGTTAGAAGGCCTAGATTTAACATGAAACATAGAAGGTTTATGGAAAACAGAGAAGGTAACCATAATAAATGTTTGACCATTAAAGTTTCAATTTCGAAAGAGGACCTGTGGGTATCGCAAAGATTTCCTCACGAGAACGAAATGACATGAACGAGAGGTCGTATCAAGACTGGCAACACATAGGCAGCCAGACTGGCAGAATACCGCACCTTACGACAGTGCAAGATTTTTTAGGTACAATGAGTCCATTTTTGGTGTTCGTGCAGGGAAAATGAGTAATGGAATCATTTCAACTATACACACCTGTCTGTCGCCTAAATTCAGTCAGACGGAAAGAAGCTGTACAATACATAACCGAAAAACGACCTCCTTTGAGCAGTGGTAAGGAAGCATGCCACATTTGTCGTTTATTCATTGCGATGCTTTTTTTTTAACTAAATCGTGTTGTGTGAAGAGGGAGGGCCAAAAAAAAACTTTGGTATAAACTCACCGCGTTGTTGCTCATCACCTCAGCGCCTTCCGGTGACTCGCGGATTCGTTCCAGCTCCTCGTCATCAGCGGGGCATATTGCATCTTCGTACAGCATCTGTAAAGTGCATCCACGAATGGTCTTGGACTGGTGCCTCCTGGCGCTTTCGCATAGAAAGCCTAACTTGTCGCATGAACGTATCCGAAGTTTATTGCAGTGACTCCTTCATCGAATAACTCATCACTTACACATAACGCGATAAAAATTGTACACTCACGCCATCCAAGTCGACGGGCATTGTTTGAATGGGTACAGGTTGCCAGTCAACTTCACTGTTCCAAACTTTCTTGTCCCGTGGGGGATAAAGGCCGTATAGGTTGGTCTGGATGCTCTCCAGGCACCGTTCTCGGCTAGAGCTTCTTGCTCGCATCTGACAATGATGAACTAGAGTTAGCACATCACTCACTAGTTTATTATGAACACCATATGTCGAGTGAATGCGCCTATCAATACTCACAAAGACAGATATTAAGGACGGGGAGACTTGCGTTATGCACAGTATATCTTCGCATTTATCTCATGCAGCCATCATGCTTACTATTGGCCATTACGTCCCTACGTATGTCACAGTTGGCAGCGTAACGTACCACATTTGATATCTCTCTTTAATGACCTGCCAACCACTGACCTGCAGTGCTGCTATTGCACAGGCATTAAACTGCATTTTTTGTTTTTAAGTTGCCGTGAATCATCAAAGAATACTTTTGCAGCCCTTTGGTCCTAGTCACAGCCATAATTTCGCCTCTAGATATCCCGAATTAAAGAACATTTTTTTTCAACAACGTGCCCGCAAAAGACGTACGTGTAAGTTATTTTTTAAAATGAAGTTTTACAGAATGTTGCTATTTTTTATAAAAATCCTCTGACAGTTAGTATCCTATCGCTTTAGCACATCAAGCCTATAGTATACGTCGATGTGGAAGTATACTTTACCATAGCTAAAGAACTATGAAGTTACCAATTTATAAAGAAATGTAACTTAACATGTAGGTATTTACTTCAGCGCAGTTCTTTATACACTAAAACCTCGCTGTTACGTTCCCGGGAGCTGCGTTTTCCTTGCTGTTACATCACTCTCGGCCAGCCCCGGCATAGCTATGTACGATCCAATGCATTGGCAACCTTGCTGTTACGTCACAACTGTGGGACCATTCCCGCATTGTATGTTGTGAAACGGCCCTCCAAGACCGCCATATTGACTTTTCACGTGTCTTGGCTTGCTCTGCTTGGTGGCTTGACGGTGGGATTGACCGCCATAAGCGGTGAAGGGGACATCCATGATGAATCTTTAAGTCGCGCCACCAGAAACACTACCTCTGGCTATTTTTGTCAAAACATGGCGTTTTTTGGCGTGATTGGGGGCTAAAATTTTCTATTGACGTATTTGACGAAAGTATGTACTTCAAGAATACCTTCTTGCTTCCCGTAGTCATCCTTTATGCATGGACTGAGTGCCAGGGAGGACTCATCGCTACCGTTATCGTAGAAAAAGCTTCTTGTAGTCTCCTCGCATGTCCTGTATCTCGTGTATGGTATACTGCCTAAGACACTCTAGGCACTATACTTGTGAGCTGTCGTGTCGGGTATGGGGGGCGTGTATACTGGACGATGCTGAGGACCACATGGCACTGCAGCTGCTTCAGGTACACCTTCTACTCATCGGGCGTGAGAAGATGTGCCAGGCGGCGCTGCATGATTCCTTCAAGCGAAAAGTGTGAAATAAAATTGTGCACGTGCGTCTTCCCAGTACTCTAATTTCTCTTTTTAGGGGCGAAGCTCCTTATGGCGTGGCTTGTGCGTCCCTCGTAGTACGTAACCACCAGTGGCACATACCCGAAATAGTGGTCCTAACGCTTTTGACCTCCAAGGTGGTTTCGGTGAGAGATTTCTTCTCTGCGTTGTTGAACAATAAAAGATAGTGCTCAATGCACATGTTAATGGCTGCTAAGGGGGAATGAGAGACAGGAGCATTCAGCCTTTAGGTAACGCGCACGCTGCGATCCCCATTAGCAGCTATTGGCATGTACATTGAGCACGATCTGACAAGAAAGGGTTGCTACGTTATACTCGCTGGGTGTAACCTCCTTGGTTTTAGAAAGATTTAGCAAGCGTTGGGCTGCATAGCCATGAATACAGTGAACTAGTATATACCATGAACTCGAGGTGGTTAAAGGTGGGAAGTAAACCCGAAGCGCAAGCCGTAAGAAAGTGTGCATGTGCCACCTCCCGTTTAGTCCTTGAAATGTCCGCTGAATGGCGGTGCTTCTATATGGAGAATATATGATGAAAAGATGCGAGATGGTGGTACTTGGAGTGCTGAATAGATGGACGAACGGACACACAGACAGATGCATGGACGGACGCATGAACAGACGCAGGCGCGGATGCATGGACGAACGCAGGGACGGACGCACGAACAGACGCACGCACGGACGGGTCGATGGACGCATGGACGGTTACACAGACGTACGCAGGAATGGACGGAAGCAAGAACGAATGGACGGACGAATGCTTCGCCGCACTCCCCATCATTCACTCCGTGGATATGCTGCCATTTTTTTTAAGTTTCTCGGCTCGTACGTTTGCCGGCACTTGCGTGTTTTTTTTTTCTTTTTCTTAAGTTTAGAAAAATGTTTTAGTGTGGTTTTACTGTAGTAGCAATTAGTAGCCCGTGAAAGTTTATAGCATGCCCGTTCTTAAAATTATATTTTAGGTGATTCGAGATATTCATCACCCAGTTTTTAATAGCGATATCAAAACAGACCCCAACCCCACCCCCCACCCCTGGGCCACTCAGTTGCGTCCGTTGCGCGGCCACTCCGTTGATATGCGATATGACCTTGTTGTCTATATTTATTTCTATATTAATTTTTATTACCTAGTTTTTAACTAACCACAAAATCCCCGAAGCAAACCTTCTTGTGTTAAACATTTGAACTGTCTAGGTCAAAGGTCCTAAACACGCGGATCTCTTTCTGTGCATAACTGTGTCTAGCCCATTTTTTTTATGAACTACGCAAGCATGAGTGGTCTAGAACATTGTTTTCGTCATTTACCTACTGCTTTCACAATGTGTTTATACGTAATCGCGAAACAAAACTCTATATTTCAGACTTGGCGTCCAGATTTTAGTCATTTCGGAAGTTAGTATTGCTATGTTGCTGGAATATTGTGATCAAATCTCATTTAGTAATTCCTGATATATGACATATGAAGGTCTCCTTAAATGTTTGAATGTTTGTTTTGACAATTGTACAACCCCCCTCCCCCTTCGCCGTTTTCGCTTTCACTTTCGAACAAGGATGGAGTGAAGACCACCTATCTAAACCAATGGATCGCAGCGAAGCTGCGCTGCGCGCGGCGGTGGCCATCATGGCATATGCAAGATACGGGAGCCAAACAGCCGAAGCGCCCGCCGCGCCTGTGCGAATTGGTTTTTTAACAGTTATGACGTGTATTAAGGGGCAAGTTGTAAGGAAAAAAAACAAACGGCAGATAAGAGTAAAGTCGACTTTGTTACGTTTCTTTGGAGTTTTCCTTGCAAGCATGCACACCGACGAAGGGTATGTGATGCTGATTTTTAAAAGTAACCATACTCGTGAGAGCAGACCTCACTTTCTCGGCACACACTTTCCTGTTAATTTTATTTATGGGATACAATCTTTTGCATCTGTAGATTTCGGCTACTTCATTTTTGTGTAATATAAATGTGGGTGTCCAAAGCATCACACAAAAGGACATCCTCATCGAGAAAGATATGTTCGTGAAGGCTTTCATTATTGAAAGCCAGTTTCTTTATCACAGCTAGTATCCAAACCTCCAGAACCAGATGTCTTGGCTTTGCAAAGTCGTGCTTGAAATGTGGGTATTTTAATTGCAGCCGGCCTTATTAACAGAGCTTTTCGATACTATTTAGTTAACGAGACTCTCTCGGCTCTTGTTCATGAGTCAATTAAAAAAAAGGACACAGGTGACCTCCTAAGTGGTAAGCTTAGGCCAACCAGCGTGTGCACATGCCGTCTATATTAATGCATTCCACTTTCAAGGTACTCACGTCCATCTAGTCGCCCACAGTCTCAACGTGTTTCCTCATTTGTCGTTAACAACCAACGTACAATAATACCCTGTGCAACATTTGGCGAGATTTTCCGAGTTCAGCGACCCAGCTGTGACTCCAGCCTGTCCTTTCATGAAACTGTTTGCTATTCTAGTATAGTGCACTCTGCTGACAGTGCTCGATATTGTGCTTCGATCAAAACATTCTCATAAGCTGATGGAGAATAGAAGTGCAGCATAAACGCAAACGCCCGCAGCTCGGATGTGTACGTGCCTTCTGGTCTTTTTGTGGCCCGTGGAGGATTTGCTGTATGTATATGAAGGGAGACACCAAGCCTGCCCTCCTCAGACATGCGCTTTTGATTCTCTATCTCCTTTGTTTTATCTCGATGGTTCAGTGTGCGATTTCTCTGCGGTATAGATTTTTATTCTTGAGCTGTTTTATGTACCCTAGGAAACATGAAGCATTGTTTTTATAAGAGCTGCCGTGCAGCTAGTTGATGCAACTCTCCCATCCTCAACAACTTGTTCCAATTGAATAGATATAACGGTACGAGTACCCGGCGCCTCAGTTATGGTCACTTTCTTTGCAGCAAGAACAGGCGTTGCACAGTTCAGATCTACTGGTTTTGCTCGCTGCACTAAAAATAACAAAACGCAAGGCACGGTTGTAAAAAAAATACAGGTTCTGGTTTGTTGCTCAAATAACGTTACTTAACCTTGTATTAGTGAGCTACCTTTTTAATTAACACAAGGAACCTAAAACGAAATGTAATTTTTAATTTTATTGAATAGGCTGCGTGCTTGTTCTATTCGCGCACCAGTCCAGTGATATAAACGAGCACAAGGAGGCGTATTACTGTGTTTTCCGGGTGCTTTAGAAATGCGTCAAGTCCAGCTGGACAACTTGCAGGTCTCAGCCTAGTCCGGTCGAAACAATGCGGCCAGTACAGTCTTCTGCTTCCAATGTGAAAAAATGGGGTCTTATGACTTCCAGGCTTCCCGTAATATCAAGGACACAAAGCTTGAACAGCACGCCCCAACATGCTTTGAAAAGAATGATCGTCAAATATGAAGACAAGTTACGAGCTGTCAACATGTTTCCGGCATACAGAGAAGCTCGAAATGTGCTACTCGCAACCTTAAATTTATCCCAGTGCACTTTTACCTTGATTTATGTAGCCTTAGGCATCGCACAATATATCCATTACAACGTGCGGACGCCACAACGCCAGAGAGCATCTGGAACATCCTTGTGGCTGCAGCGGCTAGCGTTGTGGAAGGCGTATTTTCTGCGTATGGCAAGTTAGCGGCGGACGGCTTCACCCGAGCGGCATCGTCTCCACTCCAGTAAATTTTACTTTTTTACTTTAAGCTCTTTAGTCCTGGTCCTGAGGGAGTAAATTTTCGTGACTGCGGCCTGTTAGCTAAGGCACCCCTGCTGCAGGTTAAGGCGCAGAACTTACCAAGATCCATAAGCAAATGATTGATTTATTTTCTGTGTGCCTGGAACATTACATATTATAAGATAAAAGCCACGTACAAGGGCTAACAATTTTCTAAAACAGCTGAAATATAATAGAGTCAAGTTATAAATAAGTATGAATTGCTAACAATATGACCAGATGTGGCTAATATTCTTATGAAAGTTGCGATGAGTGGAACCTGAAAGAAGTGTGTCATAAATATTTTTTCAAAAAAAAAGTGCACTGCAGTACCGGTAGGGCAACTAATCCTTTAAAGAAGTTGCACTGTAGACTGCTCTTCACCCTTCATTTAACAATAAGTAAAAAAGGGACTTAATTTGGTCCTTCACTTTCGCAAAGTATATGGCATCAGTTGTTTTTGGAGAAGCTCGCATGAAATATTTTCATGCTAAGAGTGCTTTCGTCGAAAAGATTTACTGATGACCAAGGCCATTCAAATATTATAACTATTTGCGCATTACTTTAGTCCGGTCAAGATCCCTGTTCTGAGGAGCATATATATGTTGTAAAATATTACAAAAAAAGAAAAACTCACTTCGTTGGAATCGTAGGTCAAAAAGTCTTCGTACTTTGTCCTCAAATATTTTCCCAAGTTGTACTGGTCGTTCTTGCCTTTCTGAAAAAGAAAAAAAGATTTACCCCTACATCTAGCATTTCAGCCTTATTTGTAAATTTTACCCTACCTCAGTGTATTCTTATTGAGTGTAGGCAAACCTTTAAGAACGTGCATTTCCCAACACGCTCAAGTATTTGCTCTTTCCCACTTCGCACCTAATACCATCATCATTAGCCTGATTACGCCCACTGCAAGGCAAATGCCTCCTCTATGTTCCGCCAATCAACCCGGTCCTGTGTTTTCTGCTGCCACTTTATACCTGCAAACTTCTTAATTTCATTTGCCAAGCCAATTTTCTGTCTCCCTCTGACGCATTCGCCTTCTCTTGAAATCCATTCAGGTACCAATAATGACTAGTGGTTATCCTGCCTACGCGCTAGCTACGTGCCCGGACCATGCCCATTTCTTCTTCTTGATTTCAACTATCATATCATTAATCCCAGTTAATTCTCTGACGCACTATGTTCTCTTCTTGTCTCTTAAGAGTACACCTATCATTTTCCTTTCCATCGCTCGCTGCGTCGTCCTAAATTTAAGCTGAACTCTTTTTGTAAGCCTTCAGGTTTCTACTCCATTGTAAGTATACCGGTAAGATAGATGCAGTTGTTGTATACATTCGCGCCTGGCACTATTATACAAACGAGAAATTTGTTCACTTTCCTGGAAGAAACGAGCGAGCTACTACTACAAAGCTTCACGCAGCTGCTCAGCTTTCCTTAAGCCACTGGTAATGACGCAGTAACAACGAAGGCTTCTATTCACAAAATATTTCTTACGCAAGTGCCATTCGCGGCTGGGCAAGCTATAGTTGGCAACTGTATTAGTAAAACTGTCGCGCTAATATCATTGCCTTACTTGGCACGCAGTTAGCTATACAGGCGTCACATGTGAACGATATATTAAAAATTGATACTGCAGAGTCATTGCGAAACAGCGAATACAACTCTGCTAATTTTACATTATTCGATTTGCGCACCTTCAAGAGATGACTGGCGCTAGTGACATGTTGTCGGCTTAGTTAGCAAATGATACTCCAAGCTGAAACACGCTCAAGCTTGCTTTCACTTGACAGATCAGCAGATAGGAGAGGCGGCGTTCTTACTTTCAATCCTACAGAGTGAGCGTTGTTGCAACCAGCCTTTGCAGGAACCGGGGACCCAGGATTAAGATGCGAAGGCCAGAGGAAGGAAAACTTAACAGGGGGTGTATTTACATTTTGTACATGGCAAGCTCTCTGGCCCAAAGCTCTACATAAAAAAAGCTCTCGAAGCAGCCTGAAAAGGCTGATTATAAGGAGTCTCGTTTCCCCAGATTCCTAGATCGTGGAACGGGTCCAGGCTGCACTATCCCATAACACGTCCCACAGCGCTTCCGAGGCTCATTATGCCGGCACCACCCCCAACACACACACAACCCAAACACCTGTATTGTTCCGGCGACGCTGTCCCATCCGGCAAATCATGCTTCCAGCAAGCGCGGTGTGATGAGTCCGTAATCCCTCCGCTCGGCCCGTCCACCTATGCTGTCTAAAGGTGGTCGCAGGCCAGGTGCCTCCGATGACATGCACCTGGACATCTGATTTGAGCGTCCGTGGCCTATCAGTCAGGGACGCACAGCGTGGTGTAATATAACGCGCTGCATAAGCCGTTAACTGTAACTTGGAGAGATGGAAATCGCCTGTAGTTCGTTATAAGTTGTGTTAGGGAACGACAAGTTTTCGCCATCGGCCATACCATGCTGAATGCGCCGCCATGGTCCGAATGCCGTTATCGGCGGAAAGTCGGCGTTGAGGCCTTTCCTGGACCACAAAGGCGCCTCCCGTCGCATTTTCATGCCGGCCCCAGTGACAGCAGTGCTTCGTCTAGTAATTTCGCCCACGCACCTCACAGCGCATGAAAAACAACCGGGAGTCTTTGTACTCTTCCTTATCTCCACAAAGTGAGGCGGCTGTCTTTCTTCCGTTCCGGCGCCCGTGGCATGGGTTGGCTCGCAGATCGCAACATCGTTGCGTCATGCCGCTGCGCCATTTCCTTAGAATACAGCTGTGTCAGTAAATCAGACTGAAAATGGCCACTTATAACTCTTCATTAAGGAGATTACCTTAACGATTACCCTTAAGTAAGTGACGCTTCCGAAATGCAGGTCTTGTTGTTTAACGTAGTTTTAGCTGCGCATTACCACGACTCACTGGCTCCGAGAAATAATGAACAAAAGTGTTCTCGCAATCTTATAATGTTTATTAATGTGCGAGAGACTTCGACATCTCGCGTCACGTGTACAGATTTTGCAACCAACGCTAACAAGGCGCGATGAACATAAATCTAAGCTCCAGAACTGCACTCATCAGATCAGCGACAAGAGTCTTGCAGCAGAACGTGAGGCGTTAAGAACGCGTGCTCCATTCATGGAGGTTGCGTAATGACAAACTTACAACGCTAATGACAAATCAATGAACTAGGACGCGCGGATGCACCTACCACATTCTAGATGATGCTGTGTTCTTTACTTTCTCAGTTCGGTGTGTCAACAGTGACGTTCTCCGTTCGAAATGTAACTTTTATGCGAAAATCATCCTCCAATTATTTTTGTTTCTTTTGTCTGCGCCGGCGAAAGCTGACACGATTGAAGCTGACAGCAAAACGTTCTCGGAACGTTTTCACGAATTACCCGCTCCCAAAGGATGCCTCGACGGTTGGGCAAGGATTCATAGCTGTTTCTGGACGATTTTACAAGCATATATATATATATATACATATATATATATATATACATATATATATATATAAAATAAAATATATATATATATATATATATATATATATATATATATATATATATATATATATATATATATATATATATATATATGTATGTATATAAGGCCTATATGCAGAAGAATAACATCGGTTGCCGCAAGGTTATAAATATGAAAGTAGATGCGCTTTCACATAACAACTGTTTATTGTGCCGACGTTTCGACAGGAACCCTGTCTTTTTCAAGGCATAATGCCTTGAAAAAGACAGGGTTCCTGTCGAAACGTCGGCACAATAAACAGTTATGTGAAAGCGCATCTACTTTCATATATATATATATATATATATATATATATATATATATATATATATATATATATATCATGTACAAAATTGTTAAAAGCTTGACCTATTGCCAGCCAGAGTGGCAGTCGAACGTCGATCCTTCAAAAACGGGCCGCCCTACAGATCCCAGCTGACATGTAATTACAAGAGGGCAAACAATCACCGAGTAATTCCGTCGACCACGTCAACCGAAGGATGAGCGCCTGGCACACATTTTCCCGTTGGTTTATGCCAGCAAATGAAGTTGACGCAATCGAACAGCTCAGCGCGTTCACGGAAGCACGCCTCCCAAATTCCGCAGCAGCCGGTCGCCGACTGCAGCCTTACACGCACGGCCCCACGTGCAACAGCGACGCCGAAGGAGCGACAGCGAGGACCGCGTCGTGGGACACGCGATAATGGCCGCGGGGTACAGTTAATGGGTGCGTGAAAAATTGTGCCACTCCACACGCCTCGGGCTTCGCTTGAAATATAACGCTGTAAAATTTGAGTAGAGCCACGGCAGAACAACTGTGGCGAGTGATTTATACCCCCCGTCACCAAACGTGCATCACGGTGTATTTGCTCGTTCTTTGATGTGTTTTTATCGCTCTCTCTCTCTCTCTCTTTCTCTCTCTATCTATCTGTCTCTCCTCCTCTGTGACAACGCCATTGAACCAACTCGAAGGAGGAAGGACATAGAGGGGGAGATTGAAGTGAAATTGCGCACGCAGGCACACACGGAAAAAATAGTTTCCGGGAAGGGCACAGCAGGGGACGCCAACAAGCGCTTACCGAGGGGCATTTATCACTGCTTTGTTCATCTTTTAGTGTTGGATACTGCTATTGGATCTCTGCTGCGGCATGAAGTACGTAACGCGAACTCTGAGAGCCGCTGAGCGCTCCACTGCGGTGCCTTGACTACTTTTGCTGCGTGACAGCGACGAGCGAAATTCTTAGAGCCCACCGCATGCTAATCATGATTTCTTTTATTGGCCCCACGAACTCGACTTTTTGTTTCGTCGTGGTAAATGTTCGTCTCTGCTTAGAATTTATTTGAAGTTAGTGCTTTGAATATTTTTTGGAGGGACGCATGTTATGCCTTTCCTCCTCTTTTATTCTTTCCACATCCTGATTTCATGAATCGGGAGTCTGTAGGAAGACAGGTGATCAGCTGGATGTGCTGAATTTTTTTTTCCTATTACAAAAGGGGAAAGTGCACGCGGTAATTCCCTGTTTCTTGCTGTTCTGTTCCAACTGACGTGTGGTGATGAATTTGGTGCTTATATTATCTCCACTACTCCATTTCTACTGGTTCTTCCCCGCTAAAATAAATAAATAAAGTGCTTATTCGGAGTAAAAAGTTAACAACTAAAAAACCTACAGCACGCTGACATAAGTTAAAATAACCTGACATTGTACAGTTGGCTTGCACGAATCGAGATTCCAATGAAACATCCTCCCGCACACATTTCTGATAGGGCCCACAATATAGTCTGTCGCAAAAGTCCCACATTTTTCTCTGTTGTTGTTGTTGTTGTTGTCCTTGCTGTTGTCGTGGTTGTTGTTGTTGTTTTTATTCAAAAAAACATTCATTCAATATATGCTTACAATCTTTTCAGAACTTTACAGCGTATTCCCTGGCTTTTTCGATGCGCCGTTTCTGACGTTTCATATAGAATCTTTGTAGTCGCCCTAGAAACTTCCGTCAGTTATGTCATCGCTGCTGCTTTTACCATCTACAACGTCTCATGTCAATTTTTTTTCTCGGGGTTCTTCTGGTTCTCTGTAGCAAAAAAGTCCGGTGATGCCAGATCAGAGCTGTGCAATGGTTGGGGCTTCCCATGCAATTCATTTTGGCCAGCAACTCGGAGATATTGAGTGGTGTCTGTCGTAAATGGCGTGTTTGCGTGGTTCCAGTTCCGATTATCGCAATTTTTTCTCGAACACATCAACTCGTTGCTCCAGCGTTTGATCATATCACAGTAAAACTCCCTGTTGCCAGCTTGTCCTTGTGGCACGAATGCACTGTGAACCATGCCTTTTCTGTTGAAAAACAAAATGATCATTGCCTTGATTCGCGACTTGCTCATCTTTACTTTTTTTTTTCGGGCGAGAAAACTTGTTGATGTGCATCTGGCTGTTCTGACATTATTGAAACCTTTTGAACCACATGACTTTTTTTTCTCAATGAGGGTGCAGTATTTACATTTGCGTGGAGTTCGACCATGCGTTCACAATTGCCACTTAGGCAATTGAGACAGGTATCATTCCGAAGTCTACATCCCCCATTAAGCCATTTTCCCGATGACCTGCCCTGCCAGGCAGCATTGCCGACAAGACGAAAAAATTGTAGCAACTTTTGGGAGTTCCCTGTCTGTATACATCAGCACATCATTGCGTATATAGCAACACACCGCGGTTCATCGCAAGCGCTTATCCAGTCAAGTGTTCCCTAACAAGTATTTCAGGAAAATGTTTGCTTTTTTCTAAAGACGCATTTTATGCCACGGTGCAAGTTATTTCTGTAATGTGAGGCGGCACCTCTCCAAACTGCTAATTTTGTTTCTAATTTTCTCTCTCACTTGCATACTTTACACTTTCTAAAATAATGTTCCTTAATTACAATCTAATCTTCATGACCACAGTCGTATTCCTATTCCGGTGAGGTGGATTGGTGTATCTTGTGCAGGAAGCTATTCACGACGCACACGTGATAAACTTACAAATTGCGGGCAATTTGTATATAACAGTGTTAAATAAAAGTAATACGCAGTGGTCCAAACAATCCTCAAGAAGATTAATAAAAATAAAATAAAGTATTATTTAAATATCACATTTGTTATCTATGATCTGTCATGTGTTATCTATGATATTATAGATAACAGATGCGGCTCTCACATTGCTGAAGGATGTATTGAGTGGCATAGAGAAAAGGCCACGTTGACCAAGTCAACAAATAATACTTTCGGTCGGATCACGCATAACAAAGTACAAGGGTCGCTTGCCTCTCTCTCATGAAAGAGCAAAACACTTTCGTGCTAAAAAAAACACATAGTATAATTCAAGACGCCCTCTAAAGTTCGAACGCCTTCACAATTCAACGCTGAAAAGGTGCTTTTTTCTATTAACGCAGGAATATATGGTGGTTAGTCGTAATTTAAGCAGAGTACATGTCATGTTCAGAATGTTGATGCATAGCTAATTGCGGGAATGTGTTGTACATTACCTCCATTAGCCTTAGCCTATACTTGTGGCGTTAAAACACCATTTCGGTATCGATCAAAACAGCGTGATAAGTGCCGCGCTTTCAGTAAATAAATTATCAAGCCATGTGTGCGTATACTCACGTGCGTTATGTGACCGAGGCCTTCTGGAAAATCCCTGGGCGAGTTTGGATCGTTGGGGTATAGCGACGTTGGCGTGCGGTCTCCGTGGCGAAACATCTGAAAATACCATTCATTCGCAAGAGCTTAGTTTCCCTGTACACCCTAATTGCACGTATACAGATATCAATAGAAGAGAAGCACAGGGGTGCGTCACTTTTATGCTCGCTTTTTTTTTCATTGGCATATGTTCTTGCTATACCTTTTTTTTACCCTGTATGCAAAATATTAGGTGCTATGACAGAATCTGTCTTCCAACAAAGTGGTGAGGCTCTTGTTACTTCACCGTGCCATACCAATGTGCACGTCTTTCGTAACGAGTTGATCAAGGGATGCTTCATTGCGGCCTTCGAGAGCTTCGGTGTGTCAGGAATGCCCGCGCAAGCCGCGCTAAACATTCAAGCGAGCTCGCTGGTGACACTGCGCGAGCAAGTGTGCCAAATAACGTGCGACCGAGCCCCTATACACGTTGCACGGCGTGAACCGTGCCTGAAGTAGCATCGCCGCCTAAGAGGGAACAACGCCTGCAGCGTGACTCGAGCTAAAGACTTTGTGGATTGGTACTAAAGTAGCTGCGCGTTCGTGTATGCGCATGCACGTAGTATCCGTATTCTACAGCTGTAATAAAAGGCGCGCGCCACGAATAACGCATTATCGCTGCCCAAGATGCGTGAGGGAGTTGCGGTGCTTGCAACTGGTTGCATTCATTCTCATCTGCACGTCCCTTACTTCATTTACAGAAGAGGTGGATGGGCGGCCAATCTGAATTGTAAAGAAAATCCGGCAAATGCGCACATGCGGTTCCAGCGCCAACCCTTGGAGGGGTGCGCGCGAAAGCTCCAGTAGGCCGATCGCGGGGCGCGACACAACGCCAGAGACGGCGTTCTTTTCGGCGCGCCGTGCGCGTGATGGACGACCTGCTTGGCCGCTGAATACCGGCGCGCAAGCGCCGCTCGTATTTCACCGCGTATTTCACGCACCGTTGCTCGCACGTCAAGCGCGGGCGCTGACGCGTCCCGCTACCGCTTCGGCAGAGGCGCAAAATGGGCGGCGGATACGCAACGCTTCTGCCGATGTGCGTGCTTCGACACCGACGGCCGATAAAGCGGCGAGATCGCCGTCCACCCTTTTACGCCAGCGGCGTCGAGTCGGTTGACCGTAAGTTGTACACGTCACAGTTGTCGACTCCGCGGCTCTCGGTGGTCAGTGCAATAAATAGTACGAAAACGTAGTGGTCGGGCAAGCGGCGATTCAAGGTTTAAGGATTGCATCGGTGCTGTTCATGAAGCCATAAAACAGAAACAACGACCCATTATATCATTATCAAAAGCAATTGGAAACGCAACCTTTTTTTTTAATATTTACGCGCGTACGTGCTGTTACGATGAAAATTACCCGCAACACTGCATTCGATTATTTTACACGTTGCGAAACGCACTCATTCCAAAACAAACTCACCCTCTCATGTTATTATGACGAAAAAGGAAGGGAGTATTGGTGGCGGGGAGTTGCGGGGTCACCATCTATCAAACGCACCTCGTTTGCAGGATTACCAGCTCTAAAAGTCAAATAATATTTGGGTGATAAAAGAATGGCTCATTTGTATAGGGAAATTCATTATTCGTGTCCGTAATACACGGCTGAGTAAGAGCATGTATTGCGCGGAAAGCCACACAACAACGTCAATAATTTGTCGGTTCTTGACGCCGAATACACCCCAACGTATCGTCAATACTTCTTTTTTTTTTTTGTCCGCGGTTAGTTTATTGTACGTCCGCGACTTACTAATGCACGTCACGGAAGCCGACAAAAGCGGATGACAAAGAAACATTTATTGGTATGATCTATCTATCTATCTATCTATCTATCTATCTATCTATCTATCTATCTATTTATCTAACTATCTATCTATCTATCTATCTATCTGTCAAATTTTTAGTGCTCTAGTGTTCACTTCGCTGGCTTGACATATACCAATTATTTGATTGACATGTGGGATTTAACGTCCCAAAACCACCATATGATTATGAGAGACGCCGTAGTGAAGGGCCCCGGAAAATTTGACCACCTGGGGTTCTTTAATTGACATATACCGATGTCATGACAAACATACCATAACGCACATTTTATGTGTTCATGCGAACCATGCTATATGCGCCCTCGTTTTAGCGCCCTTGTGGTCGCTGACTTGATATACACTAAATCTTGCATTGTAGGGCATAATGGTATGAAAAAAAAATTAATGACAGGTTGTAATAAATATTTCATGACATCCACGTAATGTAGGTGATGATATAAACAAAAAAATGTAAGCGTGATTCCACTGCAACAGTTTTATTGCTTTGCTTTTATGCCGGAACGTGCACCACATTAAGTATGAGCATAATGAAAGTACCTATAGAAGAGAATAGCGTCAATGACATGATGTATGAAGCCACCGTGTCGTTTACTTAACAGGGTATATTCGAGAACGGGCATGCGCGCATGATAAACATGCGTTAATAAATTATTTTTCATGACATGCATCGCACGAAACATCATGATTTGTATCCTGTGCATGTCATGTATGGCATAACATAAAATACTTAATGACGTGGTGCCATTGTAGTAATTTAACTGGATATATATATATATATGAGATCTAACAGACAGTAATGCCAAGGAGTGTACAGGGGAAGTTATTAGAACCAATGGAATGTAAATAAGAAGAAAGAAAAGTGGGTGAAAGGATAACCAGCTCACGGCTGGTTATCCTTTCACCCACTTTTCTTTCTTCTTATTTACATTCCATTGGTTCTAATAACTTCCCCTGTACATTCCTTGGCATTACTGTCTGTTAGATCTCATTAATATTGTGTCAAACACTGAAAAACGAGCCCTTAGGTATACACTTCTTTCCCTTATATATATATATATATATATATATATATATATATATATATATATATATATATATATATATATATATACATATATATATATATATATATATATATATATATATATATATATATATATATATATATATATATATATATATATATATATATATATATATATATATATATATATATGTGTGTGTGTGTGTGTGTGTGTGTGTGTGTGTGTGTGTGTGTGTGTGTGTGTTTGTCTGTGTGTGTGCTATGACGTGCACTTCATTTGTTCGCATGCAAATACTGTGTAATAGTCCATTGCCTATAGACCACATTAACTGAGCTATAAAATAGCTTTTCAGCGTCGCTGTTTACTAAGCGTGCCTGATGTACACGCTAATGTACACTTCTCCATTTTTGTGCATCCGCCTCGGAACACTTGGCTCAGGGTCAAACTGTATGCCCTCTCCTTTTTGACTGTTTCGCGTAGCACCGATTCCCACAGTGCGTGAGATATGCTGATATTTTTTTTTCTTTTTTTGTGTATGATTTCGTTTCACAGCGAAGCTACGCATGGTTCGCTTCTCAAAATTTCTTGGCATCCTTCTCAGTGAAGCGTGGGAGGCTGAAGTCTCCCAGCCGGACCTGGTCGAGCAGCGTCAACTTGTCACTCGAGCCCGGTGGGCTGTCCAGGCCAAAGGGTTCCTGGAATAACGCACCCTTCCACCTTCACTCACAAGCTTCATTCAATAAATGTTTTCTCTCTCTCTCTCTCTCTCTCTCTCTCCTTGAGCAGCATGCGCTTTGTGACGAAGCCATCTTTGCAAGTCTCAACCTTTATTCGAAAATGATCACTGTGCTTGACATATACCAATTGATTGATTGATATGTGAGGTTTCACGTCCCAAATCCCGCATATGATTATGAGAGACGCCGTAGTGGAGGAATCCGGAACGCACCGTGAATTCTCCAGTTAAGGTTACCCTAACGTTACACCTAGTTCTGTTTAGCTCACGTGATTACTTATTTATTTATTTAAAGCGTCCTTACAGGGCTCGTCCGAGGCACTGATATGGGGGGTATCACAAAATAAATGATCACGATTAAGAAAGGAAGGAAAGAGAAGGCAAGATACAAGCCAGTCGAGAAGGACTGCTTTGCCACCCCACGCTGAGGACAGTGGAAGGGGGAGGGGGGATTTTGTCATACATACAATGATACAGAATGAAATGGTTGAAAGCACACACATAGCTTCATAAATACGATATAATATTACCTAACAATAATTGTAAGTAGTGATGATTGCAGCTAAAGATCCGGTTACTTTACCTTGAAGTTTTAAGTGTTACGAAATTCCTGTCGGCCGTAAATACTGGGGCATTAAGGGGGGAGCAAGGTCACAGAAAATGGTTGTGATTCGTACTTTACGAGCATTATCTCAAAAAAATATAGCTGACGTTTGGCTTTTAAATTTTAGGGGCGAAGCTTTTTAAAGCCGCACCCGTTCGTCTCTCGTAGTCGTAGTGTGTAACCAGTGTTACATTTTTACCTGCAAGGTGGTGCCGGTGGGAGATTTCTCCTGTGCTTTGTTGAACAATAAAAAGTTCGCGGCGTGCGCGTTTTAACTAAAAGCCGAATGCTCCTGTCTCTCATTCCCCATTAGCAGCCATTGGCATGTTTCAGTAGGAAACCCATTAGCAGCCATTGGCATGTTTCAGTAGGAAACGTCAGTAGAAGTAGAAGCGTTAAAAGCCGACTTCTACAGTCTCGCATTCCCAGTAGCAGCCATTGTTTACCTGAAAGGTAGTGCCTGGTGATATTACTCCTGTGCGTGATTAAACAATACAAAATTTTTGTTCTAAACGCCGTTGATTGATGAAATAAACCAACGAAAGACGCCAAATGTTTTCTAAAGGCAAAACAAAAAGACTCCAGATGTTTCTAAAGCAAAACAAAAAGAAGACGCCAGCTGCTTAACGAAAGACGCCAGGTGTTTTCTAAAGCAATGGTTTTATAATCAAAACCATATCGATACAGGTTTGTAGTTGCCGATGCTCGTTGCCATCGGTGTGTGCTCGTATGGTACATTGAGCACTATCTGAAAGAAAAGTGTTGCTATGTTATACTCGCTGGGCGTAATCTCCTTGGTTTTAGAAAAGTTTAACAAGCGTTGGGCTGCAGTGCCATAAATACAGTGAACTAGTCTATACCACTAGGTGGTTAAAGGTGGGAAGTAGACCCGAAGCGCAATCCGTAAGAAAGTGTGCGTGTGCCACCTCTCGTTTAGTCCTTGGAATGTCCGCTGGATGGCGGTGCTTCTATAAGGGGAATATATGATGAAAAGATGCGAGATGGTGGTACTTGGAGTGTTGAATAGCTGGACGAACGGACACACAGACAGATGCATGGACGAATGCAGAGGTGGATGCATGGATGAACGCAGGGACGGATGCACGAACAGACGCACGTGCGAATGGGTGGATGGACGCATGGACGGTCACACACATGGACGCATGGACGAACTGCGATAAACAGGCTCCATCGCAGTTAAAAAAACTTGCTTTTACCAGTTTAATTCGCCCTAAAATAGAATATGCCAGTGCCATTTGGGATCCTCATCAAGCCTACATCGTATCAAATATTGAATCTTTGCAAAACCGAGCTGCTCATTTCATTTACTCAGATTATTCTACCTATTCCAGCGTAACTAACTTAAAAAACCGTGCTGAACTAGAGGATTTGGCCATTCGTCGGAAATATGCACGCCTATCACTTTTCCACAAACTTTACTATCACCCATCATTACATGACAGTTTCTTTGAACCCGCCTGTTCCATCTTTCCCCGCCGTGATCATCCTAACAAAGTCAAACGCCCGCTATCTCGCACACTTCGTTTCGCTCAGTCATTCATCCCGCGCACTATTATTGAGTGGAACAGTTTGCCTGCACATATTGCCACCGAGAAAGACTCGGTAAAGTTTTCAGAGCTCATGCGCACTACGGTGACTAACTAAATATTTTTTGCTTTTGTTGTTTTGTTTTCTTTCGTTTTTTAACTATTGTATAACGCCATGCAATGGCTGCCCGTATTCATGGTTTGCGCTTTGTTGCGGTTATCACGTTGCACTGTATCTTGCTGTAAACCATGTTGTATTGCCCCCCCCCCCATGTAATACCCTCTTCTAGAGGGCCTTTAGGGGTAACCTGAATAAAAAAAAAACGGAAGCAAGAATGAATGGACGGACGAATGCTTCGCCCCACTCTCCATCATTCACTCTGTGGATATGCTGCCATTTTTTATAAAGCACAGTATTACACAAGTGAGATTTATAGTTGCGCTTTGTCACACGCAAAAAAAAAACTTGGGCTAGATTTTAATAACAGTATATCACAAAAATTACTTATTGGACTGGAATGTTGTAAGACATATTATACTGAGTGCAAGCATAATGTCTGCCTAGTAAGATATTGTATTTTACTTCTGAAAGAAAAAGTTTTCTATCTACAAAGGTTAACAAGCGCAATTAAAAGCGAACAGTCTATTTTTACGTAAATAGAGTTTCACTCAGTTATTTACAAAGTGTGCTGCGGGAAAGAACACTGTTAACATAAACTTGTACTTATGCTAACCTAACAATTTTGTTATAGTCACCGCATACGAAACGCTGTTTCTGTATACAGAAGCAGATGCTTGGGCGAGTTGTTTTGGTAGTTGACGGCGTGCGTCTACTTTGACGCTATGTGATGGCGTATAGCGTAGCACTATTTTGCTACCTTTTTTTTATGTTCACGTGCTGCACTGTACGCCGTCATGAGTGTAAAGGGCGTAATAAACCTATGTGCCCTTGTTTCACTGTATGTCCAGCAACCTTTATTAAAGCATGCTTTTATATCACAACAGTGTCGTTGCATGCCTGCAGCATGGTCAAGTCTTCGCAACTGTTCTTGCGGATGTTTCATTGGTCTCCCACAACACTGCTGCTAGTTAGAGGTATTGAGGTCAAGTCCGCTATAACAGTGCCTATACCGGTGAGTGACATACCTCCAAACGAATTGGGCTGATGGTAAGACCTAAACAATTCTGTTATACTTTAGACCACGGTGCTGAGTAGACGCGAGGCACCAGGCACGTGCGCCGGAGGTGTGTGTGTGTGAGTGAGTGATTGAGTGAGTGATTGAGTGAGTGAGTGAGTGAGTGAGTGAGTGAGTGAGTGAGTGAGTGAGTGAGTGAGTGAGTGAGTGAGTGAGTATTCAACCGACTACATTGGTTGTGGCACGTTAACACTATTTTGACTAATTTTGGCTTATTCGTATGGCGATATTCTAGATTTGTATTTGTGCACGTAATATGGAGATATCTAAACGCAAGCACAGTCACTGTAGTAACATCACGTATCAAAACGCAAGCACAAGCGTTAGAATACTCATGTAAGTGGTCGAAACTTGTTTCAGTACACATCTTAGCAATAATTACAACACCTAGTTTCCCTTGATAAATAACAAATATAAACACGTGATTGACATAAATTTTCCCAAAACACACTGAGTTTTCCAAACCAATAATAATTCTGCGCGACTACATGGTAACGAAACACAACAGACCTGCGTGTCATACACGGCGGCACATCAGTTCGATCACGTTATTTTCTCTACTACCAGCTGTCTTCATCACCAACACGGAACGCAGTGCTTGATACTGTCAACATCCATACGCCATTCCAACTCTAAACGGCAAGCTGTGGAGCTAAAGGTACAATTACGTGAGTTATTCATAGCAAAACAGGTCGTACGGTGCCCACGCGCAACAGTTGCGGCGGCGGGCTACTTGTGAACGCACCAGGCCACACATTTGCATCTGAAAAAGCAAATAAGACATGGGGGGGGGGGGGGGGGAGACAAAAAGTGCCGCACCGCCGAGCGAACGCATGCATTGAGAGGAAGAAGACGAAGAGGAAGATTAACGGGATGGCGTTGATCGGTTACTCACGACGTGTAGCTGGCGTAAGGTGCTCGCCTCGCCGCACTGCTGTATGCTGCGGGCCGCGGCGCCGGCCGCGAAAACCAGGAGACACGCAAGCTTCATGGTTAGAGGCAGCAGCGGGAAAAACTCTAAGCGGCCGGCCACGCGGTCTCTGTTTTTGAAGGACTGGCACTCAAGGACAGCGCGGCGCGAGCTCACGGCCGCCGGCGCGCGTGCACAAGTGGCGGGCCCCGCTTGACCAATCAGCACGGCCAAATTCCGCGGACCGCCCGCTTTGGCACCGCACCGCCGGTTTCTGATATCGTCCAGCTCGTCAGAGGCCTCCTACTCGGTCACAACCCTGTAACACCATTGTGTCCGAAGCACGACTAGCAAAAGAGACAAGGTGGGAAACCCAAGAAGCCGTTGTGTTCGCTCGAACCGTAAAGAAGGTCAGCCAAGACGTCCCCGTATTATGTTCTCCAACGTGTTTGTGGTGATGACCGGGATGACGGTAGTGGAGCAGACGAGGTTCTTGACTTCCGAGTTACGCTGATATAAAGCGAACGTAGGCTGAACGATGAAGACAGCGTTTTTTTTTTAAATATAATTATTACTGTTTTGTGCTCGTGTAAGCCGATTCTGGTAGTCGTGCATACGAAGAAAACATAGCACGTGTACACTGGTACACGCTTTCCGGCCAGCTGCGATTCCCACCAGTGCAAGTGCGTTGGTACTACAGCCATACGCGTTAATTGCTATTGTAAAAGCGCTATAAGCAGTCCATTTTCTTCAGCTTTTTGAAGCTCGTTGGAGCATGTGATACTTGGGATGCACAAAATGACTCACTAGGTAGCGTACAAAATTGTGTCCATTTCCCTCAATTGCCCTCTTCCTTTCATTTTTCATTTTCTTCTTCTAGAGACAATCTGTTTAATGAAACATTACCAAACCAATCTGGTGTTGTTCATAATATGCGTGGCTGATGCAGGCTTCCGACGGATCTTCGTAGCGAAGCTAGCGTGCGAACGTTTCAAATTAACTAGATCCTAGTTTACCAGGTCGTGGAGACACCAGCAAGAAAAGAATATGGAGTGCAGAACATAAAGCTTTACCGTGTAAGTAGAGCAGGAAAAAAGAACCGCAAGATGTATCACACTACTGGATCATTCACTTTTCTCATTGCAATAGGAATATTCCTAAATCCCTAAGCGGAGAGGGGATAGCTAGATGTAGGTAGCTATGAAACAATAATGCGTGAAGACGCGGTACAGTGTGGTGCCTTGTCCACTTGTCTTTGTGCTTTTTCGCTCTGTTATACACGATGAATCTCCACCAACTCGCCCAGTTTTCCAAGTTACTTAATGCGTCAGTGTTCGACTGCCACCATCATGAAGACAGGTGTGTGCAGTGGACACGAGCCGTTTTCTCGAAGATGCACGTGTTGCCTCAGAGGCAATTACAAGGAGCATAAGCTGAGACGACACCGTTGCGCTTGTCTCTGACAGCGAGGTGAAAAGTTCACGCACGACCATATGGTTCGAAAAAGCAACTCGAAAACTCGAACTGCAGCGCCGTACGTGAGACGTTCACATATAATTGGGAGGTAAGTCATGACATCCAATATATAGCTGCAAACCAGATGCAAGTTAACGTGCTCACATATGCTGGAAAATACAAGTGGGACAGGCACACTATGCCATAGGTCACACTATACCTTATATAAATATATATATATATATATATATATATATATATATATATATATATATATATATATATATATATATATATATATATATATATATATATATATATATATATATATATATATATATATATATATATATATAATGCCTTTTTTTTCTCTCTCCGGTGTTTGTTGGTTGCTGTATTGAGCTGAGTTATATAAGAATATGTATGTAAAGGTTGTTACATTATGTCAAAGTCAGATTGTGAACAGCGGAACCACAATTGTCGTTACCGGAACATATGTTTTTCCGAAGTAGTTTTGAGTACAGGCGTGGCTCTGTGGTAGAATACTTGGCTGGCAACAGGGCTGGGCAAAATACACAGCAAACAAGTCCAGAATGCAGATTTCGTGTACATGCACTAGAAGCCTAAAACAAATACTGAGATACATATGTCTCTGTCGTAAAGGGATAGTTTCAAAATTCCTACGCAAAAATACAAAAAAATGTTCCGGTATACAAATACAACAATACTAATACTAGAATACTTTATTGATTTCGAAAAGGTTGAAGCAGCGAAATGGAATTAATTGGGCGCAGGATAACGATTTATTTAATATTTCACTTCATTAAAACTTGCAAATCAAGTATTCTGCTTCAATCATTAACGAACACGACGGAATTAGGAAAAAGTATACATTTATTCTAGACACTAGATCTGCCTTTCTGAGGTGGTTGCGCTAAAATTCACTCAAGCACCAGCATGTAACTTTTCAAATAGACTTTCTTTTAGACAACATCACTTCGGTCTCACTAGAGTCGTGAAATGTCATGGCGCTCGAGAAAAAGAGCTGCTTAAAGAGACCACGACTTTGTCGGCAGAGTGTAAAATTACTGCTTGGGCAAATCTACATTCACGGCATCGAGAGCTTTGGCCCATGAGCCATTCTGTGCGTTGAGGAACCCTTTCCCGCCACTCGTCGACTCCTACGTGCCTTTGCTTGGTTCAGCTTAAAGATCTTTTGATGCTTCTTGCGAAAACAGATCACCTCATTTACGAAAAAAGAAACAGCAACGAGATACCCGTGTCCTTTGCAGTATCGCGTTATACTTGAATGCGTTTCACTACTAAGGTGCAAATACATTTTCTCGATGTATTGATAGAAAAATACAGACACTGAGAAGTCAAATAAAAAAGTATTTTCATTTGTGAGTCAAACACCCTTCTTTTTCTATCATTCTCGGATGGGGCGTCACCTTTTACTCGAATATATACAGCGTGCCCCAGATATCTTTAGCCAAACTTCTCAAATATGCTGACACACGCCACGTGCAGCCGGTTTACTGCACTAGGGAGAAATACGTTTACCTGATATGGGTATGGATTTGTCTTTGCCTCTAATTTTGTCTTTTAGAGCCTATATTTTTGGGTTCTCCAGTGCGAAGGTATGTGCGGTTGTCAGGGACGGCACTGAAAAAACTTATTGGTTGAACAATTCATCAGGTTATAATCCAAACGTGGCTATTACCATATATACGTATAAAAAGTCACGGAAGAAGGACGAAGTTTTTAAAGAAGTTTTTTCTCTTTTTTAATTTAACTAAGTATATGTATTAGATAAAGCACCATGACTTTCTAGGCAATCTGTAATCTTTCTATTATATATGCTCCATTATTGTAAAACTGCACATTATTTCATAAAACCACTCAACTCTTGGCCAATCCCCCACAGTGCACGTCACGGGCAACAGGTGAATAAGAACAAGAACAAGGCTGTCGGACGATTGTGTTGGTCAGCCACTTGGACGCTTTTGACTGTGCCTGTTGTATAGTCTGTAAGTACATCCTGTGTATAATACAGACAAGCTTGTAACAATAGAAGTATTCATTTTCTAAATTTTGAAATATAACAAGGTAATTTTTGTGCCTAGAAAAAAGTTGTAAGGAGCGCAAATAAGGTTTGTTTTCGTTGCATGAGGTTTAATGTGCCGAAGCGAGTCAAGCTTGGCGAGATGGTGTAGTTCAGGGCTCCGTATAATTTCGACCACTAGGCGCACTTTAAACGAACTTGTTTTCTCACGAATAGAGAAAGTGCGGTTAAAATTTTTGCAACCCGCTAAGTACGAGCAGAGTTGCAGGGATTCACCACCCGCCCAAAGGGACACTAATGATAACAAAATGAGTTTCTTTGAATTGACAAACTGCACTTTGAAGCAAAGTGGGGTACGAGCTCGTCAGTATGCAATTTTGTAGAGTAAAGGCTATCGGTAATCTTTCTGTTAAACCTCCATCATTCCAAATCTGAACAGTAAATGTTGAAACCACTTGATTCTTGGCCAATCCCCCACAGTGGGTATGCGACACTAACAATAGGAGAACAACAACAACAATACTGCGCAAGGGAAGACACGGGACAACGATACGAACAGAGACGAGCGCTGACTTCTAACTGAACTTTATTGTCAAGAACAAGCAATTCCTATCCCCGAATTGTTGGTTTCGAGTGCTTGCTCATGTCAGCTTCGGGTTTTTGGGAGGGAACGTTTTTTATCCCATGCCGTCGTTTGTTCGCACGATTGTCGCTTTCATATATTTTTTGTTTTCCACAATAAAGTTCTGCGCGAAGTCAGCGCTCCGCTTTCTTCGTAGCGTTGTCCCGTGTACTCCCTCCCGCTGCACTTACTTTCCACACTGAGAACCCTAATGCTATAACTGTCATTCTCGTAAGTTCATTTTTAGAAGAGAAAACCAAAGTTCAAACTTCAAGGCGGATAACTCTAAGAGCGTAAGGGCTGTTAGAGTTATTCGCCAAAAAGACAGATCAAACATGCCGCCTACTCATGAACACCCTCTCACAGACATTACCTGACTGGCCTTCAAACAGCTATCTATGCTTGCGCAATAGATGCTCAGAAAACTCCAAGCAAAACTATTGACCAGCGTAAACCGAACCGTATACTCTCTTAAAGACCACCGGTACCGTCCCAATTTAAATATCAAAAAAAGTTTTCCCGCAATTCAAGACATCAGTCCATATTTTAGAAAATGGAGCAGCCAAGGCCACGCTTTATTCCCTGGCTAATATTTATGCCAGGCGTGAAACTATGTCATAAGTGATCCCAGTTCAATGTTTCACATGAACTTCACTCCGTTCAGCTCAAGTTTATGGAGCGTGGGGAAGCTTCAAGAAGCGGTCTCCTCGAAAAGTGTCGCTGAGCTGACAAACTTGAGCTTCGGTCAGTGTTAAGCCGTTTCGCCGAAGCTGAGGAGATTCCCCCATCTCGGTTCCTTTGAGTGTGCTAAGCGAGAACTTGAGTCGCAGAACCCACTTGAAGGGGCTGTCTTTCATAAACGACAGTTGATCTGGCGGGATCAATGTGAGCAGATCTTTGAACTCCATGTTTCTCAGAACCTGGCTCTCATCACTGGTGGCTGCAGCGCACAGGTAAAACAGACACGCAGCCAGTGTCTTCAGTCCGGTCCCAGTGAGTTCGAGGCCAAGCTCGGCATGCTCCAGAGAGGATATATTCAAAGTCGCTGAAAAAACTCCTAGGGTGCGATCGTTAGACACTCGCTGTAGGCCTAGTGGCAGGATGTTCTCTTGGCCTGTCAAGACGAGAGGGAAGTTGTTGGCTTCGCGGCTTTGCATGGATTGCAGCAGTCGGCCTAGGTTGCATGCTGCGAAGTCGGACAAGTTCATTTGGAAGCACTTAAGAAATGGGAGTAGTGCGTCGGTTATGCAGGTAATTTTCACCATCTGCTTCCAAAGCTGCCCGTGAAGCATGTTGAATCCTGACCACTCTGTGATGCGCTGGTCAAAGAGGATCTCACTTTCTAGCAACTGCTGCCGGGTCATCAGCTGGTATAGTGTGCCATCCATGGGTAGTGCAAAGGGCGGCATCGGCTTGCAGATCTCCGTAGAGTTCTCGGAGACTCAAATCTGAGCCTGCTGTCTGGCGTTGAGTCGACGTCGGTTGACTCATCGTAGATGGGCGTGGTGGCCGAAAACCTCAATCATTCTCCTGTCGTCCTCGTTCGCGACTCCGACAAGTGTTAACTCGACTAGCTCCCTCAAGTAGTCTGGGGACTCGCGCACAAATTTAGGTAGCCTCGATAGAATGGCCGTCGGCAGGCGATACTCGATATACCGAAGCCCCTTTGGACTCAAGCAGTGCTTAAGCAGGTGGTACAACGAAGCGAGGTTTTGCTGCTTCAATGACTGCCCCACTAAGTCCTTGCTCACGTTCAGTGGGAAGGCGCTGCCGAATTTGTCCTCGTGCGCCGGACACAAAGTGTCGATGTTGCCAGAGACGTAGACAATGCAAAGGCGATATAGGGACGCAGGAAACTTGTGTTCAGACATTGTCGTTCTTTTTCTGCACCAAAGCTTCATACCCACAAAAAGAATGAACGAAGAAGCAGGCTTTTTTATTGTATCGAATGATATGGTATTGTATCCAAAAATATTATTTGGTGCTAATGAGTATTGTTTCAAAAAAATATGGCGTGGCTGAATGTTTAAAAAAGTAAAAGGAAGATAGAAATAAATAAAATATTTAGATCTGCTTACAATGTGACTATTACGGATGTAGCACCCCGCCGATGGCGGCCAGCCAGCTGGAGAGAAAGAAGACAAGCGCCGGTGGCTCATGGCAGGAGGTAGTTAGAAAGCGTGGGAACTTGGGCTTCGTCATTCTTTCGAGAATCGTGGTATCCGCTACACACTTGCAAGGAATTTTGTGGCAATTGTTCATGCAGTGGCTGACGACGATAAAGAATCATGTCTGAAGTGGCTACGTACCACTGTTGGTAGGTGATCAAGAACAAGCTTTTATAATAGGTTGGAGCACTGGAAGACAAACTCGTTACGCAATTCGTATTGTGTGACGCCTGGCTGTTCCTTTGATGTTCTAAAACGGTTTATTACTCATATTAACGCGATTAGTTTCGCGACATCAAGCCTGCCTGAGGCCAGTTTCAAAAAAGTCAAAGCATATCTATGAGGTGAATGAAGATGATTGGGGCGAAGCGGGTGGACGGACGCATATATGCACAGACGGACGCACGGATAGATAGACGCACGGGCGCTACGCATCCCTCATCAATGTCATCATCATTAACTCCGTGGATATGCTGCGACACCGTTTTTATTGACATGAAATGCAATTTTATGACCTATAAAGCTGGCTACTACGACGACACGGAACGTACGACCGACGACGTAAGAAGCTTCGCCCCTAAAACGAGTTCCAAACACTGGCGGGGCTCAGCCGTAGAATTCTGGGCTGGCACGCAGCATACCCGAGCTGGAGTTCCATTGTGTTATTGGTGTTTTTTTTATTTACCGAGTGTTTTTTTTGTTCAATATTGGTTACAGCCACCGGCGGCGGCGGCGGACAACTACGGCACCGCGCGTGACCCTTGTTTTGATCTCATAACAGCTCGCGCTGTAAAATACGCCGGAATCAATGAAAATGCTGAGTGCTGATCCACAAATCACTCTAAGAGGCCGTAATTACAAGGTTACACTAACCACTTACAAGAAAGTTACTAACCGTGGACATGGTATTAGCATGTTCTAAAATACCTCATAAAGGTAAGAATCATGCGCATCGTGACATAAGCGCTATCTTGCGCGACATTCAGGAAAAAATGAAGCGAGAGTACTGGTGTGATCTGTCATGGCAGCGGTCGGTCATTGACCGTGCGAGTATCCAATTGCTGCACGTGGACACTTTATTGCGTATCAAAATACTTTTATGAAAGTGAGACCGACCTTGATGACTGCTCCTCGCGTGATAAGTGCTGATTTGAAACTTATACCCATCGTTGCAATGTTGGTCGCTATCTATAGTACATGAGAGGGCCGCCAAGTGATATTTTCGTGGCCTTACGATGGACGCGAAACTCGAGACCCCTGTAGTGAGCTGAGCTGATGTGTGCATCGAGATAGAGTGGGACGGTCTCCGCAACTGTGTGGTCGCCTCCTTTTGAAGAACAGATAAATACGTGTTCGAGGCTAACACGAGTCATTTCGGTCCAGAAAAGGCGGAGTTGCGCTTCGCGTAAAACGAGCTGCTTTGAAGATAGGTCATTGTGTGTGCAAACAATCGTGACGTTTGCTAAGTCAGGAAGATGTAGGTTAGAGTGCACTGCTGCCTCGAAGAAAAATGTGCGCCGCCTCATTTGTTTGCAATAACTTCTCGGACTAAATGCGTTTGTCCTTCAAGAAAGTCAGGGCTAATGAAGTAAACAAGTGTTCTCGCCAACATCTTCGATATTTTGCTTCGTTCATATGCTGCCATCTCTTCTAGCAACAAAACACATGTACCGTGGCAATTAGGTCTCGAAGAAAGTCATTTCTGCATTCCAAAACGGAATGACAAGGTCTATACAAGTCCTTGTAATACCGAAACTTGATGCTTAAAAAAACATATTTATTATCGTAATTGTTTGATGGCACATATGCCTCCCATTACTACCCCGCGAAGCATGCTATAGGTGTGAGATGAAGCAGACCTCTTGTGATGTTTTAGAGCCACTTCTTGATGATGTGTATCATACTTAAATCATATAAATACGAAACAAGGATACCGTATTATGGACCTGTTAACTGCCCACCTCATACCCTCCTGCACGTTCTTTATAAAATAAACCAGTCCCGAACCAACTTTTCTCTAATCCTGGCACATAACACTCTCTCTTTCACACACACACACACATGCACAATATATATATATATATATATATATATATATATATATATATTTATATATATATATATATATGTGCCGTTTATTTGAAGAAAGACCTCGCAACACGAACGGGCAGAGCGCAGAGCCAGTACACAGACGATGACGATGATGACAGAGAGTGGCCATGAGAACAAAGACACAAGTGGATGATGGGGATTATGATCATGCTGGGATGAGAACGATGCAGGTAACAAAGACCCACTATGTATATATATATATATATATATATATATATATATATATATATATATATATATATATATATATATATATATATATATATATATATATATATATATATATATATCAAAAAACTGGTACACGTACGAGAAAGCAAGTACTTCCTTTATCGATTTCATAAAGGAAGATGTGATTTTATGAATATGTTTTCAGCGGCATATGTTTTCATTCTCTGGCGAAGGCAGAATGAAAAGTGAACAAAGCATATGCCCCTTTTAAGGGCCACTGATATTTCAAAAAAAACATCACGTACACAACATGATCGAGTGCTCCACTTGCTACCAGCAATACATCGGTCACACCGAAACGTCATTCAGATTACGCTTTAACAACCATAGACCCTACGCTTCTAACTTACCTCATCTTCCGCTATCAAAACATGTCCAAATGCCAGGTCACTCTTTTGCAAACATCAAGGCTACCATACTACAGTCTTGATTTAAAACTCATCATGACCGAGAAGTTCGTGAATCCTACCTCATCAATAAATTGAACAGTCTTCACGCTGGCATAAATGAAAGCATCGGACGTGTAACCTTTCTTTGTGGGTAACAAAGTTTATCATGTTCATACGCTATCCTCCCCCCTCCCATCGCACACACTCTTTTTTTTTTCCTCATGCGCCCCCCCCCTCTTTTTTTTCCCACCACATATTGCATTAAAGTCGCATGTACTATTGTTTGTATAGCGACCATAGTGACTTGTAAAAAATTTTTGTTTGGTGTTCTTTCAGCACTTATATCTGTGCCTTGCCGGAGTAGATAAGATTGATATCTGTTTTGCCGCGCATGTAGCCCTAATCGCTCGTGTCTCCTTCGCGGCCTCATCATCGTTTTACTGGTTTATATATTTCACTGGTGCGATGGCTTCCTATTTATATGTGCCTTGAATTGTAGCACTTATCTTGTTACATGAGATGATAGATCAAAATGGATTGTCACCGATGTTTGATTTTGAACTCCTGACGTTTTTTTTTTTTGAGATATCAGTGGCCCTTAAAAGCAGCATATGTTTTGTTCACTTTACGTTCTCTGACGAAGGCCGTGCCACGGCCGAAACGTAAATCGATAAAGGAACTGCTACCTTTCTCGTGTACGTGTACCAGCTTCTTTTCTTATATATATATATATATATATATATATATATATATATACATATATATATATATATATATATATATATATATATATATATATATATATATATATATATATATATTAGGGCAAACATTTGTCACAGAACGAGCGCTCAAAATGGGCGCGCCGCCAAATTCTTGCGATAACGCGCCGGAGTGACGCCGCGAGGTGAACGGAAAAAAAAGAAAACAAACATCGAAAGGCTCCCCGGGCGCGCGACGCTCTCCCCTCGGAAGCGTGGCTTCGCCGATGAACCTCCTCACCCCACAGCGGCGGCCGGACAAGCACTGGAAAGATCTAGAAGGAAAGGGGCGCGTTCTGCCGGGTTGAGTCATCGGTCGGGGACGGTCCTCGTACAGTCTCGCGCCTCTCCCCAGCCTTCGCTGCGTATCGCGCCGACGAAATGACGAGAACCTTCTGGAAGGTCACGCGGAAGGTACTTAACCGAGCAGCGGAGATGAGAGATCAGGAGAAGACGAAAGTTAGCGCAAGAGCGCGTAGGGTATACCGCCGTGTAGTCGGCGAAGGTTTTGTCCGTAGAGACAAAGCGGGAGAAGAAGATGATTTCCACCTGAGGGGTGACGACTCGAGCTACAGGCAAGAGTGTGTGTTTACCGCTATCGAGCGAAGACGCGTGGCGACAGCTGCGTGTGTGAAGCCGACGTGTTCGGGCGAAGAATTTTGGAGCTTGGAGAGTGGCCAATTGAAGACGCGAGGTTTCCTGGAAGAGAAACTTCGAGGGCGCGGAACGACAACAACGCTGGACTTTGAGTGAGTGATTCTCGGAAGAGTATCATCCAGACTTTTGTTCTAAGAACTTTGAACTGG
Organism: Rhipicephalus microplus; assembly: GCF_043290135.1. Classification (NCBI taxonomy): domain Eukaryota; kingdom Metazoa; phylum Arthropoda; class Arachnida; order Ixodida; family Ixodidae; genus Rhipicephalus; species Rhipicephalus microplus. The sequence continues at coordinate 113,963,580 of NC_134710.1, read as the reverse complement.
ATAGGTTTTCTATCTCTTTAGTCTTTAAGCGTCTGGGTTGTTCAATACATGCGACTGCATTGTAGTGCATATCGTTGTCTGTGTCCGTTGTTTTGAGTGTGGTTGATTGTACTGTGTAGTACGTTGTTTGATTGGTGACGTATTGTATGTAACTATTGTGGAGTGTGCATTCTTGTGTATTGTTTTCGATCTGCCATTTTTGAGAATATAATATTTGTTTTGTTTATCAACTCTCGGCTCTGACTTGTTCTTTGGGCCACAGCCGGCGTCCGCTGGCACGCCAAAAAGGACCACTTCGAAATTGTCCACGCTTTCGTGGTGCGGTTCGGGGGGCCGATACTTCGGCCCTTGGAATTAGCCCGGCGATCGCCTCCCTAATTAACGGGACCGGTGTGACAATTGATCTGGCGTCCGCGACACAGGACCTTTTGGTGCACAGTGTGTCCAATGTAGTGAGAAAGAGCCTCGAGTGTTGATAGTGCTATCGGAACGATTTTGTGTGTTGTGCAGTGTTCTCGTTAACGCGTGCAGTGGAGTGTTCCGATAGACTGATTTAGGCAGATACTTTTTACACGCGGCAAGACTTTATTTGCGAGACACCATGGATCTCGAAAAGCTAGTAGCTCTTGGTGAGAAGATGGGTCTTTCTGGCGCCAAACTACGGAAGTGGGTCACCCAGAATGAAAAAGAAGAAAAAGAGAGGACCAAAGAAGAAAAGGCAGCTGAGCTGGAAAAAGAAAGGCTGGCGGTCGAAAGAGCCAAAGCGGAAAAAGAAGCTGAGTTGGAACGAGAGAGGTTGGCAGCTGAGAGAGCCAAGGAAGAAAAGGCAGCTGAGTTGGAACGAGAGAGGTTGGCAGCTGAGAGGGCGAAGGAAGAAAGAGAGCAACAATTGAAGTTGGAGTTGGAGAGAGAAAAGTTGGCAGCCGAAAGGGCGAGAGAAGAAAGTGAGCAGCAATTGAAGTTGGAGCTGGAAAGAGAAAGACTGGCAGCTGAGAGGGTGAAAGAAGAAGGAGAGGAAAGGGAACGGCAGCGACAGCACGAGATAGAACTCGAGCGACTCCGTTTGCAACAGTGAAGTGAACCTCCCGTCCAACCTAGAGTTGAAAGCAGCGAACGGGAAGATCATGGCTTCCGCTTGAACCCAAGCAAGCTGCTCGTGGCGTTTGATGAAAGGAAGGACGATTTTGACGCGTACCTTCACCGATTTGAGACGATTGCGAAGAGCCAGAATTGGCCGGAACATCAATAGGCAACTGCTTTGAATACTTTCTTGAGTGGTGAAGCGCTCAGTGTGTACGGTAGGCTGACGCCGACCGATGCAGCCAACTATGCAAAGGTGAAAGCTGCTTTGCTGAAGCGATTTAGATTTACTGTAGAAGGATTCCAGGACAGATTTTGGACAGGAAAGCCAGCTGATGGTGAGACGGCTACACAGTACGCCGCCCGACTTAGCCATTATTTCGACAGATGGATTGAACTTTCAGGGACAGCGCAGGAGTACGATGAACTTAGAGAGCTCCTAATTAGAGAACAATTTCTTACTAGTTGCCACCCAAGCCTGTCGCTGTATTTGAAAGAGAGGAAGGCTGAGTCACTTGAAGGAATGCTTGAATTGGCTGATCAATTCTTGGAAGCGCAAGGTGGAACAAATCTGGCCAAGGTCAAGAAGTATTGTCCTGATGACTCGAAGAAATTGGCTCCCGAAGAAAAGAAGCGTGCACCAAAGAGCATTCCGCGATGTTTTCTGTGCAAGCGAGTGGGTCATCGCGCGAAAAACTGTCGAACGATCTTTACGAGCCCTACGGCAGTAAAATTTTTAAGTGTGGTCAGACTGGGCACAAAGCAGACGCATGTCGAAACGGAGTGAGTCAAACTCACCAGGTATCCTGTGTGCAAGCGGCACCGAAATCTGATAATAATGCCGTCACCGATGGATTCGTAGAGTTGAAGAATGGGGATAAAATTCCTATAGTGGATGCGGTAATGTCAAAACAGCCAACCGGTGTTACGAAGGGAATGCCAACGCTGCCTGGTGAGGTTGCAGGCAAGAAGGTTACGGTTCTAAGAGACACCGGTAGCTCCACGGTTATCGTGCGGAGAAATTTGGTACGGGAAAGTGAGTTGACAGGCAGAACGAAACCGGTCTGCCTAATTGACCGTACGGTTCGGATGCTTCCCGAAGCAGAGATTGAGGTTGAAACCCCGTACTTCAGCGGGAAGGTTACTGCTTTATGCATGGCGACCCCCCTTTACGACCTCGTCATCGGAAACATCGACGGGGCGCGAGGGCCGAATGATCCAGAACGTTTGGGGGAAGACCCGAAGATAGAGCTCGCGCCAACCCAGCGACCGCGAGATACAGTGGAGGAGCATCCCGTGACGGATCTCACTAGAGCCCAAGGTGAAGCCGCGGTACAAGAGACCGTGAATGAGAAGATGATCGTGTTGAATGAGTTCACGGGTCGAGCAACTGGACTTACGTCGGCACGACCTCAACCGACCGACAGTGTAAAGGAGACGGAGTTGGCCAGCCGGGCAAAATGTAGAGACATGATCAAGCTGGTAAATAAACAGACAAGACCCGTTGAAGGTTATGACCCGTTAACGGTGTCGGAAGTGACAACGATGGCTGAGACGCTGCCTCAGATACCGTCGTTGGAAGGGGCTCCACGGAACAAAACGAGCAAAAACAATAAGAAGAGATCGAGAGAGCACCGCAAGAAAGGGCGCAAGCGCCGCTCGAAATACACAGGATAGGTGCTGAGGTAGAATCGGATTGTGTCTGGCAGAGCTGAGTGCCATATGTTGTGTTAATGTTCTTGTTGTCCTGTGTCGCAACTGTATGTTGAGGGAGTCAAAATGTTTGTTTCGGTGATGTGATGTATAGTAATGATGTGAGTATAGTAATTGTTTTAATGAGAGAACTTTATACAGTTGTATTGTTTAAAATCTGTGATGAAGTGTTGTAGTCATGTACCTGTGGCTATATTTCATGTGTCGTGGAATTGAATTACAATGTACAGTTGTATTGAGGATCTATTCCGAATGTGGCGTGTCATGAGCGAAGGACTATGTTACAGTCTTTGAGAGTGTGGGGGCTGTTTGCGCTCGTTTGTGTGGTTTTGAATATTATGAGATAATATTCTGAAAGTGGGGGGCAGTGTCACAGAACGAGCGCTCAAAATGGGCGCGCCGCCAAATTCTTGCGATAACGCGCCGGAGTGACGCCGCGAGCTCAACGGAAAAAAAAAGAAAACAAACATCGAAAGGCTCCCCGGGCGCGCCACGCTCTCCCCTCGGAAGCGTGGCTTCGCCGATGAACCTCCTCACCCCACAGCGGCGGCTGGGCAAGCACTGGAAAGATCTAGAAGGAAAGGGGCGTGTTCTGCCGGGTTGAGTCATCGGTCGGGGACGGCCCTCGTACAGTCTCGCGCCTCTCCCCAGCCTTCGCTGCGTATCGTGCCGACGAAATGACGAGAACCTTCTGGAAGGTCGCGCGGAAGGTATTTAACCGAGCAGCGGAGATGAGAGATCAGGAGAAGACGGAAGTTAACGCAAGAGCGCGTAGGGTATACCGCCGTGTAGTCGGCGAAGGTTTTGTCTGTAGAGACAAAGCGGGAGAAGAAGATGATTTCCGCCTGAGGGGTGACGACTCGAGCTACAGGCAAGAGTGTGTGTTTACCGCTATCGAACGAAGACGCGTTGCGACAGCTGCGTGTGTGAAGCCGACGTGTTCGGGCGAAGAAGTTTGGAGCTTGGAGAGTGGCCAATTGAAGACGCGAGGTTTCCTGGAAGAGAAACTTCAAGGGCGCGGAACGACAACAACGCTGGACTTTGAGTGAGTGATTCTCGGAAGAGTATCATCCGGACTTTTGTTCCAAGAACTTTGGACTGGATAGGTTTTCTATCTCTTTAGTCTTTAAGCGTCTGGGTTGTTCAATGCATGCGACTGCATTGTAGTGCGTATCATTGTCTGTGTCCGTTGTTTTGAGTGTGGCTGATTGTACTGTGTAGTACGTTGTTTGATTGGTGACGTATTGTATGTAACTATTGTGGAGTGTGCATTCTTGTGTATTGTTTTCGATCTGCCATTTTTGAGAATATAATATTTGTTTTGTTTATCAACTCTCGGCTCTGACTTGTTCTTTGGGCCACAGCCGGCGTCCGCTGGCGCGCCAAAAAGGACCACTTCGAAATTGTCCACGCTTTCGTGGTGCGGTTCGGGGGGCTGATACTTCGGCCCTTGGAATTAGCCCGGCGATCGCCTCCCTAATTAACGGGACCGGTGTGACAACATTGTATACTTATTGGCTCGTTTTTCTGTGTTTAACAGAATAATAAGGAGATATAACAGACAATAATGCCAAAAAAGTATAGGGGAAGTTATTAGACCGAATTGTAATGTAAATGTTAATAAAAGTGGGTGAAAAGATGATTGATTATCCGTGGGCGGGAATCCAGTTCAACTTGCGACCTTCGAATAACGCGTTCGATGCTCTACCAACTGAGCTACCACGGCGACGATCCTTCCAGCTGCTTGATTGGGTATATATGTGAATTAAACGTGGGAGTGTCAGTCAGCGCCACCAGTAGTGATGGTGGTGAGTGAGGCACCCTTTTTATGCGGCTGTTTAGCGTCACGTAGCACGTGAACTTATTACGAGCTGGCAGCTGATCAACAGTCTGTCGTATACAATTCCTAAAGGCATCAAGTCTGCGGTACGACACCCTTGTTAATGAATTAGGGAAAGAAGTGTATACTTAAGGGCTCTTTTTTTCGTGTTTTACACAGTATGATGAGATCTAACAGATGATAATTCCAAGGAAAGTTATTAGACCGAATTGTAATGAAACGGGGGAACACCTTTAATCACTTCGAAAATGCGTCTGCTTCAGCATTCACTTCGAAAATGCCTTTTCCCCAATTACAGCACGTTATTATATTTCCGTGAATTGTCCCTGAGCGGGCTTAGATAATCTACCCACTTTTAATATTTATGAGAAGTTGATGTTATCGTGGAAGGAACTCTTTGCCCTGTTCTCCGATGTGTACGCTTTCGAGCGCTCTTTTAGCTTTCTTTCTGTGCAATGTTCAAGCGCAAGGATTCATTTTAAGCGCATGTGAAAATGAGACGCTATTAGCACTTGTCTTGCGCACTTGGGCATGCGAATGTCACTTAACCTATGTTCGAACATCACTCCACAAGAGTTGGTGTAATGGCACTTAATTGCTTCTACAAAATTAAGAGAATTTACGTTATAGTTCACTAAGAGCCCTTTGGAATGACTGTGCATTTAAGGTGCAAGACGTATTCTTAAGCCCTGCATTTGGCGTATATTGCGCATTCTTATGTTCATTCGATTCAACGAGGTATTTCTGCAAAGACCACGTCCTCCTTTTGAACATTAAGCATCATTATCGGCCTTTTTCCATGTTGATATGTGGGGTTTAACGTCCCAAAACCACCATATGAATATGAGAGTTGCCGTAGTGGAGGGCTCCGAAAAATTTCGACTACCTGGGGTTCTTTAACGTGGACCCAAGTCTGAGCACACGGGCCTACAACATTTCCGCCTCCATCGGAAATACAGTCGCTGCAGCCGGGATTCGATACCGCGACCTTCGGGTCAGCAGCCGAGTACTTTAGCCACTAGGCCACCACGGCGGAGCCTTTTTGTATGTTTACTACGTGATAGAAGCTTCTCCCAATGATGTCCGAATCACCCTTTTCTGTACCCTATGCCTGGCACGTTTGACCTGCAGAACGTTACTCAAATACAGGACACCTCGCTCAGCTTCGCTCACCTTGTACACGAGAAAATGGAGATCAGTGATAAAGTGCTTTCTGTACGCGTGCGCTTAAGAAGTCGCACTTTTTTCAATACGAGGTATTGTAATAGTTATATCTACAAAATTGGAATAGCTGCGTCTGCAGAAAAACAAAAAATCAGCAAGCTCCGCTTGGCGGCGAATGATGAAACAGCGAAAGCGGTGGCATGCAGTGGAGCTCTATGAAGTGGAATGAAGGTGGCTGAATGAAATGGGTGACTAAAGAGGCCCAAGTAGCAGAAGCAGTAGCAGGAATAGTTATTGGTATGTTGTGTTAGCCCTTGGTACTGGGAGCGATGCTGTACCAAGAGGCAGAGAGACGACTAGACAGCGGCTGACGTGGCCATGCTGATCTTAACACTTTATTCTCAGGGCCAAAGACAAGTGGTGGTGGTGGTGAAACGGCCGCTGAAAAGTGATAATGATGATGAAGAATAAAGATGAAGGCACTACAGCACATATATCCGTATTTGCCCACTTTTTGTCGATAAATCCCACTATGAACAGTGCTTTGAACAGCGCAAAGCTGCAAGAACCCAAACGCCAGTTTCCGTGTATGTTTATGTACAATTCCCTAACCACTTGGACCAAAACATTTACCACAGTCACAACTCATGGCCTCCTAAACTTGTAAAAAATTAATAGCCAGTCATTGAACTTCGCTTGAATTAGAAGTGGCGAGGTTTGCCTTCAAGACTGATGGTTACAAAAGAGCTTATCACGTCTCAGATTAAGTGTGTGAGCTTGTAACTCTTTCGCGAATCCCTGGCAAGAAATGCCTGTGCCCGGTGCTTGGTCAGTGAAAGAAGTGAGCTGCCAGTGAAACCTATACGCCCGCTGTCATCAACGCCATTAACTTTCCTTCTATTATAGAAACCGTCGTTCGCCTTGGATAGTGTTGCAGAGGCAGCAGCCGAACCAAGCTGCGTCAATTTCTTATCTGGTGTAACCCTACACGCGCATTTTCTCGATACAGAGCTGCTTCGCCGTCTGGCCACGGAGGAAGTGGCCACGCGAAAAGGAAGGCTTTCTAGACACTTCCGAAACGGGAGGATGGGCAGCAGGGTCACAGCGGGCGCCGACAGCGTCAGTACCGCTAAATCAAAGTGTCGCGTTTGCGATAGCTCGTTAGGGGAAGTGAATGTCTAACTTACCTTTCGCAATCTCTGTCGGCGGTAATATCAGTTAGCCCAGGAGGAAACCAGTGACACCACGACTAGCGTCAGCCTCTCACCCGGTAGCACGTGATAAGTATTAAACGTGGTTGTATCTATACGGCCAGAAAAGCGTCTACGGAGAAAAATGATCACAAGCTCCAGTTTCACTAATCCAGAGCAGAGCGGGTGGACAGGGGACGGCAGAGAGCTGGTTTCTGGCGCGGCACTGAAGGGGGTAGGCTGAAGATAAAGATGTGTGGTAACAAAACTGACAAAAATGTTGGCAACGTACGTCAAAAGCACCAACTGTGTCTCAGTATCCCAGGATTTATTCATTGTCACATCTTTTCCTTAAAATTGATCGAGCGACAGCTTCTGCTCACATTGACGGAGCCCACGTTGGCTACCCATGACTCCTTTGAGGCATTCGTCGGCTTTCGCGTTGCATCATTCTTCCCGACCAGTCCATGTGTTTCACCAGAATAGGTTGATTGCATATTAAAGTGAGCACGTGATTTACGCATTATCTAATCCACTCACGTGTCAATATATGCTTTCGTACAAGCATAATTTGGTCAGTGGAATGGTATCGTACGTGAAATACAACTGTGGGCATCTGTTTACCAGTCGGAGCAGCCCAAGCGAAGTTTCATCTCTCTCGTTAACATTGTAAGTAGTATTGATTGATATGTGGGGTTTAACGTCCCAAAACCACCATATGATTATGAGAGACGCTGTAGTGGAGGGCTCGGGAAATTTTGACCACCTGGGGCTCTTTAACGTGCACCCAAATAATCTGAGTAAACGGGCCTACAACATTTCCGCCTCCATCGGAAATGCAGCCGCCGCAGCCGGGATTCGATCTCGCGACGGTCAGCAGCCGAGTACCTTAGCCACTAGACCACCTCAGCAGGGAGGGCAACATTGTAAGTAATATAACTAGATAATAGGAAATACGAAGGGAAACCGATTGGCCCAATTTTCGTTGGTCCCAATCATAAAAAAAGAAGTTGTAATAAAAAAGGCAAGCACAAGAGAATATTTTAATGACATGCTTTGGCCCGCAAATAACACAAACACAAGCAAAGGAACGCATAAGGACAAGCACAAGCGGCCACTTGTACTTGTGTTCCTTTACTTGTGTTTGTGTTATTTGCGGCCAAAGCATGTCATTAGGCAAGTACTAAGTAGGTCAACAATCAGTATTGTTACAAAAAATTTATTTGCACGAACTGACTAATTAAAACATGGTAACTGAATGCAAAAGGAAGGGATTAGTAAGAAGGTGGTCCCCCTCCTAATACTGTCTTTTTTTTCTGCGCAATGGAGCCATAGTTTTACCCCCCACAGGTCGCGGTATCAAATCCTGGTGGTGGCGGCTGCATTTTCGATGGAGGCGAAAATGCTACAGGCCCGTGGGCTCAGAGTTTGCTGCATGTTAAAGAACCCCTGGTAGTCGAAATTTCCGGAGCCCTCCACTACGGCCTCTCTCATAATCATATAGTGGTTTTGGGACGTTGAACACCAAATATCGTCATCATGTTCATCGTCATCATCATTAGTTTTACTATCTGTTTGAACATTGTGAACGGACTAGTCCAGCAACAATTGCTACGAAGTGATTGGTTATACTTCGACTGAAACGCATGAATCACCAGATCTACTTCTCACGGACATCGGCGTTAGTTCACCTGTCTGCCACCACGTGTCGCATGGTTTTTATTTTTATTTTTTTTAATCTTGCGCGAAGTCAAGAAGGACGTCGCGGCAAGGAAAAAAAGAAAAAAAGGAAAAATTGAAAGACTTGGCTTGGTGTGCTGCTGTTCGTCGTCAACGGCGACAGAGATAAGACTGGCGAGTCATAACGTTAAAGAGGCTAGTCGTTCTCCGATTCTACAGACGAATCGTTGGATGCATCAGAAAAAAAACGCTGCCCGACTGCACCGGCAACTTTTAAAGGGCAGGCAAACGTATTCCTTTTTTTTTTCTTAGCAGAATCGGTGATATGCCCGCCGTTTGGTTTGTGATACCATAGAAAAAACCATGACTGTGCTGGCGTGGTAGCATCGTCGAGCAAAATTAGAACAGCTGTGGCTAGCTAAACCAATACAACCGCAGGCAAGCCTTATAAAGCCATGCTGAGCCTTGTAAAACCTAATTAACATAACAAAGCTAATGAAATCACACCGTAATAAGCATTGATCTGAGCTGAGAGTGAGTGAAACAACCTTATTGTTGATCCGGCATAAAGGGGTAAAGGTAGGGAAATCAAAACAAAACTCTAGCGTCCCAGAGGAGGTGTCTCCTCTGGGACTGTGCGCCACCACCGGGTAACCAAGAAGCAATGCCAACTAACATCAGCACCAAAATCATCAGCCAAGAGCCAGGCAACCAAGGAGACGTGGTCCAGCCCGTGCTTGGAATCCTGAAACGCCTAGCTGAGATTCTTGTATGCTTATAGTCATGCCGAGCAAGGTAAGATGTATGTAGTTTTGTCTAATAGTAATTAAGACTTAGCCTAAGTAGTCTTAACTTTTCTTATTTAGATAAACAATCTTAGGTTAACATGATATGCAACCTAATCGAGACCAAGCCTGAAATATGCAAACTAGGCCAATTGAATATTTACAGAAGTAAGGTTCTTGGTGCTGTGATTGCGAAGAGATTCTCAATAGAACCTGATCAATACCTAGCTAATACTCGTAAATTGCAATGTGCTCGCGTGAACATTTTGTGCATAGGCGTGTGAATTAACGTGGGTATAGTCAAGCCTGCGCATGCCAGTGCAGACTACCAGTGCAGCCTCAGCTTTGCACGCCTCGGTGAAAGCTGAGCAAATTTTTTACCATGTCGAAAGGCTCGGCTGATGGCCGATCTTGAAGAGGTTGGCACACAATTAATGACATAACAGTGGAATGGTAGCATTTCGCTATATTGAGCTTCAGGTTGAAGCGTAGGTAGTTTGAAGCGTAGGTAAACATGTCGTCCCCGAGATTTCCGACCTTTTTTCTACTGTATACTTCTGTGGCTGCATAGAAAGCGGTTATACTTCTTGTAATGTTTGTTGGTGGTTTTGCACAAAAAAAGCACCGATATGTATGTTTGAGATGTCGTAGTGGAGGGCCTGATAGTTCGACGACGTGGGGTTAACGTGCTTCTAAATCTCAGCACAGGGGCTTTTAGCTGATGGCATCCATCGAAATGCGGCCGCCGCGTCCGAGAGTCGGTCCCGCGAACACAGTGTCACCTAACATGTGACTCAAAGTAGAAAGTATGGCCGCGGTGGGCGCATTTTCGATGAAGGTGAAAATGCTTGAGGCCCATGTGCTTAAATGAGGTGCCCATTGAAGAACATCATGTGGAAGAAATTTTCGGAGACCTTCAATATGGCATCTCCCATAATCATAAGCGGTCGCTTTCAGAAGTTAAATCCCAACAGTAACTATGATTATTGAAGTGCAAGATTATTGTTCTAGAATGTATAACTGGTTGTACAGTTTTCTGCAAGAGAGGGCAGGTGGAGGAAGGGGGAGAGGGCACATTAGCTTTCCAACGTGGTCATTATTTTCCGAAAGCTGGAGCGGGTCGTATGCTTCTTGTGTGTGTGTGTGTGTGTGTGTGTGTGTGTGTGTGTGTGTGTGTGTGTGTGTGTGTGTGTGTGTGTGTGTGTGTGTGTGTGTGTGTGTGTGTGTGCGCGTGCGTGCGTGCGTGCGTGCGTGCGTGCGTGCGCGCGTGCGCGTGTGTGTGTGTGTGTGTGTGTGCGTGTGTGTGTGTGTGTGTGTGTGTGTGTGTGTGTGTGTGTGTGTGTGTGTGTGTGTGTGTGTGTGTGTGTGTGTGTGTGTGTGTGTGTGTGTGTGTGTGTGTGTGTGTGTGTGTGTGTGTGTGTGTGTGTGTGTGTGTGTGTGTGTGTGTGTGTGTGTGTGTGTGTGTGTGTGTGTGTGTGTGTGTGTGTGTGTGTGTGTGTGTGTGTGTGTGTGTGTGTGTGTGTGTGTGTGTGTGTGTGTGTGTGTGTGTGTGTGTGTGTGTGTGTGTGTGTGTGTGTGTGTGTGTGTGTGTGGCCCGATGCCGCGGGCCAGCCGCCGAACCACGTGAACTTAAACTCGATCCATGTGTGGGATGCGAGTAAGCGGCCACATGTTTCACATTTTTCCGTTTTGCTTGGCCGCCTCCGCTGGCGGCGCGTCTTACCTATACCCAGTAACAATGCCAGAATTACCCGCTCGTTTCCGGAAGCTGTCCGTCGCTCCTTTCTAGTTCCTCTCCTTTTGCTTCTTGTTGTCTGTTGCTACCTCGTTCGCCCGTTTGTCTCGTTTTTTTTTTATTGTTTTCTAGCGTCTTCAAACTGTGAGGGTGACCCTCTGCTACGGGAACTTGTACCATTTCACTTACATCCTCCGAAGAAGGCTGGTCCACCAGCCGAAACTGTTAGGATTAAATAAATATTTTATTGTTTTGTTTCCTATACTGCACTATTCTCGAAGTTTATAACTTTTATTACGGTAGCCGGAAGAAACTGTGATCATCTATTTCATCTATATATATATATATATATATATATATATATATATATATATATATATATATATATATATATATATATATATATATATATATATATATATAAATTTCCATATATTTCCATATATATATATAAAAATTTCCATGCGGAAAATTCAAATATTATATAGCAGACTCCGTAGAAAACATTAGTTTTAGATACCCCTCAAGACATTAAAAGTAGTAAAGGAAAAAAAATGCCATGCCTGCACGGAAGGCGCAGCACAGTCAAAGTGAAAGCTAGAAGAGCGGCCTTTCAGAGCCTGTTCGATACACTCATTGAGTAACTACTGCAAGCATACTTGCTTGATGCCCACGACGGCATTAGTAACAAAAATTTTAGGGCTGTAGCCCAGCATTCACTATACTATTTCTCGTCATTCGTCTGAGAAGCATGGTATCCGCTAAACATTTGCGAGGAATTTTGTGCCAATTGCTCATGCAGAGGCTGACAACGTTGAGGAATTATGTATGAATTGAATATGCGCCACAGTTAAAAGCTGAACAAAAAGAAGCTTTTGTAATGGGTTGGAGTATTGGACGACCCCCTCGTTACGCTATTCACAATGTGCGACGACTGGTTGTACTTTCGCTGTTTTAAAAGGCTTTATAAATCATATTAACGCGATTGCTTTCCCGACATCAAGCCTGCCTAAGGCAAGCATGCCACATGTCCCAAGCACAGGCGTGGCTCAGTGGTAGAATGCTGGGCTGGCACCCAGAAGACCCGCGTTTGAGCCCCACTGTGTCATAAGTACAATTTTTTTGCTTAATTTTCGCGATGTGATTACGGACCCTGGTGGCGGCGGTGGCGGTGGACAACTACGGCACTGCGATGATGATATGTGGGGTTTAACGCCCCAAAACCACCATATGATTATGTGAAACGCCGTAGTGGAGGGCTCCGGAAATTTTGACCACCTGGGGTTCTTTAACGTGCGCCCAAATCTGAGCACCCGGGCCTACAACATTTCCGCCTCCATCGGAAATGCAGCCGCCGCAGCCGGGATTTGAACCCGCGACCTGCGGGTCAGCAGCCGAGTACCTTAGTCACTAGACCACCGCGGCGGGGCTACGGCGCTGCGAGAGACTCTAGTTGTGATCTCATAACAGCTTTCGCTGTAAAAGTTCATTTAGAAAAAGCAATGATCGCAGATACGAATAATGATAGATAATAATCATTCCATATCATTGTTCGTACATGCAATCATTACCTTTCCTAAATAGAGTTTTTTTTTACTACTGTCACTTGCGAAGCGTTCTGTATTGGCGTATTTGGTTGGCCGCTCCTGTTCTCTGGCTTGGATTCGCCAGATGCCTCAGGCAGCTCGCAATCAGAGCGCGAGAGGCAGCGTAACAACCGAATACGTCGGTGATCTTAGAGCAGTGCACCTGTAGCCCTCGGCACGCATCCAGTGCGGCAAACTGCCGTGTAAATATTCCTGCACCACATCAACAAACAAAGCTGAATAGTTCAGTAGACGTCTACGACGTATCTGGACCATCGTGGTCACGGCAGGGGAGGGTGCCGGAAATTTTTACCGTGCACATGTGCATGGTCTTTTCACGTGAATTTACCCCTACTTACGCGCATCCTAATCTAAGTACTCTAGGACTTTTTCTACATCGAAATGCTAGAGCCGCGGTCACTATGAAATTAGGTAAAAACAAGTAGGTAAAAATAAAAAAAGTTAATTTCTTTTAGATTCGAACCAGAACAACGAAGACGCGCTGTGTTTTGGAAAACTGCATTTTGTAACGTAGTTTTTCTCACGCAGAAACATGATTTCTGGCTAAAATGAAAATGAAAGCTTCATCTTTGCACTTATTAGATCTCCGAGAAATATACAAATTTCCGTCTAGTTTTGTTTTTCACACGGCCCGTCTTTGTTTCGAAAAACATAGTGTGTTTTTGGTAGCTTTTATAGGGCTCCAATGTTTATATTTTATTCGTCATGGGAAGAGAACTGCAATCCTCCATGTTAACAGTGCTGCAATTGTGAAGTACAGAACAGTTCTTAGAACGTGTTGCTTTAAAAAGTTTTGGAATTTCCGCCTCTGCGGTTCTCAGTCGTCCAAAAATCACCCTGTTCTATTAAAAATGTGACAGCTTCGAGCCATTGCCGCTAGGAGCACCGATCATTCAGTATCCCTAAAGTTACAGTGTACCTAAGTCCCTGAAACTTCACAAAGTAGCGACACTCTCCTCCTCCACTCGCGTTACTTCTTGGTCTCCTCTCCTTCGCACACGCATTTTGAACGTGGCGCCACCTGCCTTGCTCCTGCATAGCCGACGCCCTATCGCGAAGAGAGCGCTTGCTCGGCAAGCAGCGCGCTGAGAGCATTCGCGCCAGCAGACTGACTCATCCTAAAATCATCTAAATGAGTTTAATGTAAGTTCATGACAGCTCTGTTTAGTGCCAAAAATGGTATACAATATGTGCAGAGAGCATTCACAGTGAATGTCATGCAGTGGAAGCAGCAACATGCGTTGACGCTATCGACGCGGAACGGCGATGTCATCGACGGCCAATTTTAGCGTTTGGAGAGGCATCTGTGGCTTTCAGTTGAACAATATGTCAGAAGGCGTACATCACTTATAGTCGAATATTATTGGTGCGTCTAACCACTTGACGGAACAGCTGTGCTTGTTTCGTCAAGTGGTTAGACGCACCAATATTAATTCGAAAGTGCACTTCGTGAACGTATACCTGACATATTAACTATATCACTGAAAGAACAAGCCAGCATTTCAATAAGTAAACGCCGTGTCACCATACGCCATTACTTCATGAGAGTTCCAGTGGCGGGTATAAACCTTCAAACGTAATAGCAAGTTAAACTATTCTGCAAAATGATACGTATATGTGTGAGGTTCCTTAACGATGCACGGACCCAACGATTCGAAGCTATGCACGCTTTGCATAGCTGCCCTTGCATTGCAAGACTTCCGGCTTATCGGTCACTGTAAAAGAGCCTCAGAAAACAATTTGCTCAGCAATACTTGCTCAGAGCACGCACCAAAAACCAACGCATAGTGCCAATCCTAATGTAAGTTCCTGCACTCCAGTTTTGTTTATTCAAAACAGCCGTGCGGAATCACTGAAATTGAGCATTCTCAATTTCTATTGTCTTTTCGCATGCAAGCTAAGCGCACAAACCAGTACTGCGAACTCACATCAGTCGTTTGATTGACTGTTATTTGAGGTTTAAACATCCCACAACCACCATATGATTAAGAGGCACGCCATAGTGAAGGGCTCCGGAAATTGCGACCACCTGGGGTTCTTTAAAGGGGCCGTGAAACGCTTTTTTCAAGAAACGATGGAATGGACTTACTAAAAGGGTTCATTGCCTTACGAATGCAACGCCACAAAAATACAAAAATATTAAGAATCTGTGCAGTACGAGCGCAGTTGGAAAGATTTGTCCACGCTGCAACCGAATTCTCTCTTCTATCGTCCTGACGAGATTGCTGGAAACTAAGAAGGGAGGGGCGGGGGATGGCATGAGTAAAGAAAATACGTCCCGCGTGCCTTTTGCCCTTGATAATTTTTTTTTCTTCAAATACGCGCCTTTTCAGTGTGATCGCGCGCGAACGCGTGGACACGTCGCGGCCTATCGCGATAATCCCTGTAACGACCGAGCGTGCCATGTTCAAATCAGCCAATGGCTGTTCGGTAGAAGTCTGGTAGATGGCCTTCTACGGGTGATTTTTGAGCTTCCTTCGCCATTTTTTGACAAAAAAGAAAGCAAATTTTAGTTGATTTTGATAACTTATGGTGATTTCTAGGCCATGTGTTGCACTATATTATTTGGCTCGCGTGTTCTTGGAGGCTCTACAACCAATCGGCAGCGTTTTCTGACCATGCTCAAAAAGTGTTGCAGGGCCCCTTTAACATGCACCCAAATCTGAGCACATGGACCTACAGCATTTTCGCCTCTATCAGAAATGCAGCCGGCGCATCCGGGATTTGATCCCGCATAACAACACGCGTATCAGGTGCTAATCGCGGAGGCCACAGTAATGACGAATTACTTCATTTTACTGCTCCAAGAGGGTGGTACCACTCCGATAACCTGTAAGATAAGAATAATGGGATGAGAGCACACCACGACAGGGCTTCACATCAGTCGGCGCATATCTACAAGCAGAACACGTGAGCGTGTATTTTTGACCAAAAAGTGCCCCCACAGGAGCTCTAATAAAAGCTGAAGGAGAAACGGTAACGCAATGCACAAATAACTGCGATTTGTCTGTGGTGTTAGAGCTGGCATCGAAGCATACGCATGATAAAATAGACGCGCAACTTACTTCGCAAAGTGGATTCGGAAATGTTCGCCTGAAGTTTCGTATGCAACCATGTCTTTTATCGCAACACGTTGAGCTTAATGAGTGGCATCATGAAGAGATTTCGGCCGTCACTACACTTGTTCTGGCATCAGAAGGCACAACAACCGCCCACAGCAACGAACAGCGACGTCATTCTTGGGTGAAATGTATTGAATGCGAAGCATTTCTTAGCGAACTTCGGCGACTTCGAGCGCGTCTATCTATCTATCTATCTATCTATCTATCTATCTATCTATCTATTTATCTATCTAGCCACTTACGTTTGGGTGCTCTCGTGGCCACCCCCTTAACTTTACGTGAACCAAAACTGGCATAGGAGGGTAACATGGTTTGACAAATATGACGCGCTTATCGAGGCATGAATAATGTCAGAATGCCGTCGCCTACGTCGTCAAACACTTTCCGCCAGACAGTGGCACATACCCACTGGTGGGTATGTGCCGCTGGTATGCGTGTATGTGCCACAGGTGATTGACACTTAGTATCTACCCAAGAACAATGAGAACACACATGAACAATTTTACCCGTGAGCGTTAAGAAATACCCGACATCGGCACCGTCGACCCGATGAATGCAAAGAATCAATGTCGGTGTCCCAGCTGGAATTGAACCCAAGCATTCTGTGAGGCAATGAAGCCTTTCACCACGTGTCTACGCCAAGTCTCGGAACTACTTTTCAAATAGACGCCAATCATCGTTAAACGTCAATAATGGCTGCAGTGCGGCCTACCCAATTTAATAAACATTAGATATGTGTCCTTTGATAAAGCCGTCACGTCGGGTTAACGTCAATTGTGGTTAGTTGACCTGCGCTGCAGTTGACTTAAGTAGCGGTTTCCAGGGCCAGCATCCTTGCGAGCATCATCGCTTTGCGAGCATCATCGTGTTGCTAATACGCATGTTCCCGTTCGCATCGTTGCGGAAGTGCAAACAACTGGTTATATAAACATCTGCAGCTTTTCAACATATATCTGTGCGTGCAACATTTGTACATATATTTAGCGTCATTCCATGACGTGTCACTCAATAAAAACATTGCAACACGGTCACCTTCCCTCCGCATGTTTCCCATAGCGTCGATTAACACGTACGTGGGATCTGTCGAATTTTTTCACAGCACAAGGCGCACAGAAGGACAAGTTCGTATCCGCCAAACAAATGCACTGTGCCCCAAGGAATCCGCGCCTCGAGAGCAAAGATGGTAGTTGTGAGCGACTGTATATATAAACAAACGAACATTGCGAGAGATCTCACGTGACGGCATCTGGCCAATACCGACGCGGCGCCGGCCTCGGAGAGGTCGGAGGAGGGGGAAAAAAGAGGAGGCTCGCTAATAACCACATACGTCGCTACTCAGGGAAGTGTCAGGAACTTCAAGTGTCCTTTAAAGCTGGATGTAATGCCAAAGAAAAATAAAATGAGACTACACAATTTCCCGCCACCTTGAGACGAACTTACAGCATCGATGTTGCGTGTACGTTGCACTGTAAGTTATGTCACGGCAGCGGCTGTTCCGACGTCCATATTTTTGGCATTTCTGCACGCATGTGTAGTCAATCTAACCTGACGACGTCAGCTATTGCAATGGCGGCTACATATTGGTTATTGCACATCTTCCGAGGGCACGGCATTAAACGTTCGTGCGTGGAAAGATATTTTACATCGGCTTCAAAGCCTCTGCTTCTCTCTATACTTTCTTATCTTTCAAACTCCTGTGTCCCTAAAGAGGAGGTGTCCCTATAAGCATAGGCATCCACAGGGTTTCCGATTAGCGGAATTCATCACATCCCCACCCCCACCCCCCCTGTTGGTCGCCTCCAAAGTGCCTTATGCTTCACAAGAAATGAAAAAGAAGTGGTTGATCTCTCCATCGTATGAATCGACACAACACGAAAGAAAAATGAGTCCTTATATCTTATATACAAAAGTAGTTGAAGGTTTACTCTACATTGATATTGGAGAACTTGCGCAATGTATAAAATGGATGCATCCATGTGAACGCTTGGTGGTACATCTCGGTCCCAACAACAAACAATAACTGAACATACCAATGTGGTAGCTGTAGATGTTAACGATGAGAGAGTAATAAGAGAAACAAGTGTGATAGCCAAAGGAGCGTCGTTATTGGGACGCAGAACTTGGGCTAAGGTCGGACAGCGATTTGGGGGGGGGGGGGGGCGAGCATAAGCGAAGGACGGGGCAGGCGAGCATCGCAGAACTATTTTTGGTTTGAATGGACCCTACGAGCGAAGCGCACGCTTGGGTTAAAGTCACCACCTCGCGGTAAGTCAAGACGTTGACAAAACTGCACTTCTATCACGCTGACTGAGAGTGACGCAGAGCAACACGCGTTGCAGGTGCTAATCACAGAGGCCACAGTAATAATGAATTACTTCACTTTACTGCTTCAAGAGGGTGGCACCACCCCGATGACCTGTAGGAACAGAATGGCAGGGATGAGGATAAGAGCTTTATGGGGTGAGAGTGGTAGATATAAAAGGCGTGTTCTAAAGCATTTAAGGTCTTATCACGTAGCACTTTTAAAGCACTGAGGGTTTTAAAGAACTTGAAACCTTCAAGTTTTCAAGTTTTGATAATGATTGATTGATATGTGGTGTTTAACGTCCCAAAACCACCATTTGATTATGAGAGACGCCGTAGTGGAGGGCTCCGGAATTTTGACCAGCTGGGGTTCTTTAACGTTCACCCAAATCTGAGTACACGGGCCTACAACATTTCCGCCTCCATCGGAAATGCAGCCGCCACAGCCGGGATTCGAACCTGCGACCTGCGGGTCAGCAAAGTTTTCAAGTTTTGTTTTACTTCGCCAAGGCTTAGTTTTTCATAATGTGACGTTTGACATATACGTTCTGAATTAGTGAATTTTTGCATAAAGCGTGGTAAAGAAAAGCTCTTACATAGTAACTGACAGTAACCGCAGTTATCCGTGTGGCAGTCTGCCTTTGTTTAGATTGTTTTCTTGTTTTTGTTTTTTGTTATTTTTACCTCGAAGCAAATTATTTATTCTGTTCACCCAGGTCAAGCTGCTAGAAATCTTACGTTCTTGCATCACCCTTTGAGCTTATGAAGTTTCACCTCTGAATCATTGCCTTCATCTGAGATTATACTGGACGGCTGAAGGAATAATCAGAGTTTAACAACTCCAGAGAGAAGCGCTTATGTGGTACGTTTTGCGTGCCTAACCCAGTGCACACCACGTAGCACCTTACAGCGGTGTTCTACCGCAATATTGCCGCAGCGAGTCAACTAGCCCGTGTCCCTGAACCTTCAGCAGCACCAAATGCCCGACGTCGACAATTATTGAAGCAAACGAGAAGTCTAGCTCAAGCTGCCGTGGATGACTCGGTGATAATAACAATGATCCACCGACTCGGCCAAGGGCGTGGGTAAGGAGTCCACAAATAGCACCGGATGGAAAAGACGAAAACACGCACACGCAAAATAGTAATGAAGCTGGCCGTCGACGGTGCTCTTTGAAAAAGATGACCTTCACAACGCATCCGCGGACACGGTAAAGGTGCACTCGCGGTCCGAGACGTCTTTCATAGCCATGACCAGCGTCCCGAAAGGCAATAAACACCGCACGTGGCTTACGATGCCTGGATAACTGTTAGCTTTTGTTCCCCCGTTCACGCAGCAGCCATATATTTAAGGCGTTAATTGCACCACTGGCAGCGACCAGCTTCATCCCTCACAAGTTTTGTACGCCGCAACTCATCCTAACGATACCTTGTTTATCAGATTCGCTGATTAACTGGACACAGCAATTCATCAAGGCGTCCATCCAAACGTTCTTCAAAAAAAAAAGATAAGGTCATTGCGTATTACGAACTAGGTGCTATTAATTATTTTTTTCACAATACTTACTGTCTCAATTGTTAGCAGCTGTATTTAGTAATGGCGCAGCGTTACCGAAATTGGCTAAGTAGAATATCATTACTTCGGGGGACCTCATCCACCAACTGTAAAAAATGGCGAATGTTACTCAAGCAGCTGTATTATGATGTTGAGCACTATAAAAGAGTTGTTTGATTAATGAGGCGTCATATCCATGACCTTTGTTATACCACTTCCTTTTTTTATTTCTTTCTCTCTTTCCCATCACGTAGGATATTACTATACAGCAGTTTAGCTGCCTGCTAACTTCCTGTAGTTTCCCTCATTTCTCTCTTTCTCTATTTCTATCTGCAAAAAAGTCTAACAAAACTCTGGAATAACCTCATGGTCCACCACACACTATAGATTAATGTCACCCTATACATCCCGTGTGCTGCCTCAAGGTACCCCATACGTCAATATTCTTGAATAGTGCAGAGACAATTTTAGTACTCTGATCTTGGCCATGCTCCAACAAAAACAGATTACTTGACAAGGCTTTACGGGTCTTTTGGTTGTTGTTGTTGTTGCTACTGCTGCTGTTGTTGTTAAAAGTGACCTGAATCATTGCTTGTTACATTAGTAAATGTGCAAGTTTAATTTCCTTAGTGAATTACCATCGTTATGCTTTTATTTGTAGTCCAAGATCGGTTGTTCCAGTGGCTATGCTACCCATGTTTTCCATCTACTAAAGGAAAAAGAGCCCCACTATCACATCGTTCTCATCATAATTATTTCAAAATTAAATAATGCCTAGTAGTAGCTATGTTCACCAAAGAATTGTACGCAAAAGAACTGCACATGCATATCTTTCTCTGTGGTTGAGCACAAAAAGATATAAATTGATCACGAAAAGAAAGGACTAGAAAGCATGTGTCACCCGAAAAGTCACGATATCTATCGGATATTGACGAGAAAAAATACTTGAAAAATAATAGCGAGTCATTGCCGGTTAAGATGGAGAAGCGCGCACATAGTGAGTGTAGAAAATAAAAACATGAAAAAAACACATTTAAATAAATGTCACATGTTCATGGAGTAGAACTTAACGACTGGCAAGTTTTCTCTAACTTAGCTTAAAAAGGAAAGCACACTTTGACGCTTTCAATTTATAGTTCAGCATTGGCTGCTTCAAGTTGTATATAAGGCTTTTGTGTGTTTGATCACTTTGGAACCCACAGAAATATATAAAGGGAGAATTACGCGTATCGGTGGTATAGTAGCTAACGTACATGGCTGCTGACCCGCAGGTTGTGGGTTCGCATCTCGGCCGCGGTGGCTTCATTTCCGATGGAGGCGGAAATGTTGTAGGCCCGTCTGTTCAGATTTGGGTGCACGTTAAAGAACACCAGGTGGTCGAAATTTCTGGAGCCCTCCACTACGGCGTCTCTCATAATAATATGGTGATTTTGGGATGTTCAACCCCACATATCAATCAATCAATCGAATTGCGCGTCTACATATGCACCGAATGCCACATTATGCTACAGAATTTTAAGAACAGCCTTGTCTGCAGTTATAGCAGTGCTTTTTAAGCTTGAGTTATACCGATGTACGTTTGCATATATAGGCGAAATTTTGAACCTAAATCTCTACAATATTCAATCGGCAAATGTATTAACCACGAAGTATAAGCAGCTAACTCTTAACTAAGCAAAATGATTAAATAAATTAATTTGAATATTTCACGGAGACCGTAACAATTTATTATAACACGTCTCCTTCATGCAAATGTGAACCTTGTGCATTAACTATTCGGTAGTAAAAAATATTAGAAACCCCAATCTAGTTAGTTATAACTATTACGACACCTTGTTCACTGGTGCTAAGTTTACGCCATGGACATATAGCAAAGTACAGACACCGACAAAGGGAACTAACTACGCAGGGCTTTCTTCGGGACAATTTCACGTTGCTAGTTTAGCAACTGGTGCTTGCGTCATGCAAAGACATATTTTTACACGTTCGTCCTTGATGACAGTTCTCTTCCATGATCAGGACTAACGCCAAAGCTTCTCCTAGGTTCCAGAGTGAAGGCACTAATGAGCACCTCTGGCGTTGTCCTCATAACATAGTCCAGCACCGCACATTCCCGGAGCTCACTTAATTTGTACTCGAGACCACATTCATGACCATGTTGCGAGCAAGAGTATAGAGAGACGTGAGACGACGTCGAAGGTGGCCGACGTGGCCGTGCCAATCTCGCCACTTTATTCCAGGCCTGAAGTGGAGCCGCTGCGGCTGCCAGCGTCCGACGTTCACGCCAGGCGCGTGAGCTCGTTCTGTTCTCGCACAGCTCGAGCTAGAATCAACTGTGCTAGAGGCGTGGCGTGGTGGTCTAGAAATGATGATTATGATGATGGCACTACATCCCTCCCCCCTAGCACTTTGCGCGATTTGAAGGTATATGAGAAAAGAACGAAGGCGAAAAATACTATATATACATGAACGACAATCCTTAAGGTGTCTCTTGGGCCAGGTTGTCAACGTGGGTAGGCCATGGGAAACCAGAGGGTCTCTAGTGGGTGGCACTGGGAATGGCGCAGTGGACGAGGGTCATGACGAGAGCACACTGTTGGAAGGAGCGAGCGAAACGGATAGAGTGGAAATGAGCCGTGGGCCGAGAAATCATGCAGTGAGCCGTGGGCCGAGAAGTTGACACACACACAAGCTCACGTGCTGTTGGCGATGCTTGGGCACACTTCGATCAAGATATCGGAAAAACAGAGTGGTGAGTTTGCATAGCATGTCCAGGCCAGCTGGTTTAGCATTGCGTCGGCGCAAACGTCGACGAGACTGGTGGGCGATGCAGGTGTCTTGTCGACGGTGCTGGTAACATTGTTGGTGACGGCAGATTACTGGCTGCTGTTGTCTTGCCTGTCGTGTGTGCGGGCGAGCCGCAAATGTGTGTGTGGTAGATGGACGAGGCATGAGCAGTCGTAGTGCGATGCCGCTCAGGTCTTAATGGAGTGGAAGACGCGTCAGCTGTACTCTGATGTTTAGTAGGTGCAGAAAAGCGTGTGTGCGGGGTGGCTTGTGAGTCGTCTGCTGGCGTGTCTGGTAGGGCATACGTGGTCTGCTTTACCTATGGTGAGCCAGATGGGTGGTCCTTGAGAGTTTCGGTGATGGTTGCAGCATCGCGCACGTTCAACCGTGGCTCGTGAGGTGCAATGAAACGAACTTCTTATGTTAGTGACTGGTGTCAGGACGCGCAGAGCGCTGAGGTCGATAGAATGTCGCCTCGGGACATCGTCAACGTTGAAGCCTCCAGAATCACGGGGCTAATAGCGGGCGTCACAATGTCCGTGGTCGTGGCAGGCTCCAAGGCGTGCGGCAATGTAGTGGTCGTGGAGTTGGACATGTCACAGGGGTTGTGGGCCGTGAAAGTCGGGCAGGACAATCGGGTGGCGTGCATGCCTGAAAGACCATCGACCGAGGACATCGAAGAAACACGCCTCGTGGCGGACTGATCGCATTCAACCCAAATGTCGGGAACCTCGGTGAATGGGCAGTCGGGCGCGGGACTCGCGTTGCTATTGGCCAGACGAGAGATTGATAAGTTTCGTTCATCGGACATTGTCGAAGACGAAAGCTCCGCGGTCGGGAAGTTAATAACGGCTATAATATTGCCTGCGCCAGGCTCCGAGGCGTGCGGCAAGGTGGCCGTCGTGGAGTCTGGTGGGGCCACGGTGTCGCGTGCCATCGATGTTGCGGAAGACGTGCAGGTGGCAGGCACGTGCGACGGAGCTGCGTACGTGGGCTCCGAGTGAATGCACCTCTCGGAAGGGAGGTCAGTCGCAGTGGGGGCGTCTGCTACCTCGTGGTCATGGTCAGGTGCAGAATTGGGTGTTCCTGCGACCGGATCGGAAGTAGAAGTAGCCGAAGCCGGGGTACCGAGGTAGCGGTCAATGGAAGGCTGCGGACCGGTTGGTATCTTACTCTGCGACGTCGGGGAAACCTGCCAGGTGTGGGTAAATAGAAATGGGTGGTAGTTGTGGCCGTAGCGCAGTGCAGAGTTCATCTTAAAGCTGCGGGCTGGAGATGCGGCAGCGAGATGGCGCAGCTCTACCCGAAGGACGTCTTTAAGAATGGTGAGCATCAGTGGTTGGTCCGTGACGCCATTGATCGCAACAACGGCATCGAGCTGCTATCACAGGTCCCGTTAATTAGGGAGGCGACCGCCGGGCTAATTCCAAGGGCCGAATATCGGCCCCCCGAAACGCATCACGAAAGCGTGGACAATTTAAAAGTGGTCCTATTTGCCGCGCCAGCGGACGCCGGCTGTGGCCCAAAGAACAAGTCAGAGCCGAGAGTTGATAAAAAACAAAATTATATTCTCAGTTATGGCAGATCAAAACAATACACAAGTATGCACACTCGACCATAGTTGAATACGGTATGTCACCGATCAAACAATGTACTACACAGTACAATCAGCCACACTCGAAACAACGGACACAGACAACAATACGCACTACAATGCAGTCGCATGCATCGAACAGCCAAGACACTTAAAGACTAAAGAGTTAGGAAACTTATTCAGTCAAAAGTCCTTGGAACAAAAGTCTGAATGATACTCTTCCGAGAATCACTCACTCAAAATCCAGCGTTGTTGTCGTTCCGCTGCCCCCGAAGTTTCTCTTCCAAGAAACCTCACGTCTTCAATGCGCAACTCTCCAAGCTTCAAACTTCTTCGCCAGAAACACGTCGGCTTCACACACGCAGCTGTTGCCACGCGTCTTCGCTCGATAGCTGTAGACACGCACGCTTGCCTGTAGCTCGAGTCTTCACCCGTCAGGTGGAAATCCTTTTCTTCTCCACTTCCTTCTTCTCCTCCTCTGTCACGGAAGACAAAAGGCTTCGCCCACAAGGCGGTACACCCTACGCACTCTGGCGCATACTTTCTTTTTCTCCTGCTTTGTCACTAAGGACAAAACCTTCACCGACAGACGCAGCGGAATAACCTACGCACTTTGGCGTTAACTTCCTTCTTCTCCTGATATCTCATCTCCGCTGCTCGGTTAAATACCTTCCGCGCACTATTCCAGAAAGTTCTCATCATTTTGTCGGCGCGATACGCAGCGAAGGCTGGGGAAAGGGCGAGACGGTACGAGGGCCGTCCGCGACGGATGACGCAAACCTGCATCACCACGCCCCTTTCCATCTAGAACGTTCCAGGGCTTGCTCGGGCGCCGATGAGAGGAGGTTCGTCGGCGAACCCACGCTTCCGAGGGGAGAGGGGCACGCGCCCGGGGAGTCTTTGGATGCTTGTTTTTTTTCCTTTTTTTATCATTGACCTCGCGGCGTCACTTCGGCGTTTCGTCACGAGAATTTGGCGGCGCGCCCTTTTTGAGCGCTCGTTTTGTGACACTGCCCCCACTTTAAGAATATTATCTCATAATATTCAAAACCACACAAACGAGCGCGAACAGTCTCCACATTCTCAAAGACCGTAACATAGTCCGTTGCTCATGACACGTCACATTCACAATAGATCACTCAATACAATTGTACATTGTAATTTAATCTCACAACACATGAAATATAACCACAGGTACATGAGCACAACACTCCTTCACACATTCCAAACAATACAAATGTCCAGAATTTTCTCATTACAACAATTGTACAATACTATACATCACGTCACAGCACAAACACTTCGACACTTGTGACATAGGATAACACAATAACAACACAGCCAAACGCATTCCGATTTGACCTCAGCACCTATCCTAAGTACTTCGAGCTGCGCTTGCGCCCTTTCTTGCGGTGCTCGCTGAATCTTTTCTTGTTTTTCTTCGTTTTCTTCCAGCGAGCCCTTTCCACCGATGGTATCTGAGACGGCGTCTCAGCCATCGTTGTCACTTCCGACATTGTTAGCGGGTCATGACGGTCAACCGATCCTGTCCGGTTATTCACCCGCTTGTTCATGTCCCGACATTTGACCTGGCTGGCCGACTCCGTCATCTTCACATTGTCGGTCAGTTGAGTTCGAGCCGACGTAAGTCCAACTGCCCAGCACGTAAACTCATTCAATACGATCATGTTCTCATTCGCTGTCTCTTGTGCCCAGGCTTCACCTTGGGCTCGAGTGAAATCCTTGACGGGATTTTTCTCCGCTGTATCTCGCGGCCCCTGGGTCGGCGGGGGCTCTATCTTCGGGTCTTCCCCCAAACGTCCTGGTTCGTTCGACCCTCGCAACCCGTCCATGTTTCCGATGACGAGGTCGTACAGGGGGGTCGTCATGCATAGAGCGGTAACCTTCCCGCTGAAGTACGGTGTTTCAACCTCAATCTCTGCTTCGGGAAGCATCCGAACCGTACTGTCAATTAGGCAAACCGGTTTCGTTTTGCCTGTTAACTCACTTTCCCGCACCAAATTTCTTCGCACGATAACAGTGGAGCTACCGGTATCTCTTAACGCCGTAACCTTTTTGCCCGCAACTTTTCCAGGCAGCGTTGGCATTCCAGTCGTAACACCGGTTGGCTGTTTTGTCATTACAGCACCCACAATAGGAAGTTTCTCCCCATTTTTCAACTCTACAAATCCGTTGGTGACGGCATCCCCATCGGATTTTGGTGCTGCTAGCACACAGGATACCCGGTGAGTTTGACTCACTCCTTTACGACAAGCGTCTGCTTTGTGCCCAGTCTGACCACACTTGAAACATTTTACGACCGTGGGACTCGTAAAGTTATTTCGACAGTTGTTAGCGTGATGACCCACTCGGTTACACAGAAAACATCGCGGAACACTCTCCGGTGCACGCTTCTTTTGTTCGGGTGCCGAAATTTTCTAATATTCGGGACACTCCTTCTTGACCTTGGCCAAATTAGTTCCACCTTGCGCTTCCAAGAATTGATCAGCCAATTCAAGCATGCCTTCAAGTGACTCAGCCTTCCTCTCTTTCAAGTACAGCGACAGGTTTGGGTGGCAACTAGTAAGAAATTGCTCTCTAATGAGGAGCTCTCTAAGCTCATCGTACTCCAGCGCTGTCCCTGAAAGTTCAATCCATTTGTCGAAATAATGGCTAAGTCGGGCCGCATACTGCGTAGCCGTCTCACCATCAGCTGGCTTTCCTGTCCGAAATCTGTCCCGGAATCCTTCCACAGTAAATCTAAATCGCTTCAGTAAAGCAGTTTTCACCTTTGCACAGTTGGCTGCATCGGTCGGCGTCAGCCTACCGTACACACTGAACGCTTCACCACTCAAGCAAGTACTCAAAGCACATGCCCATTGATGTTTCATCCAATTCTGGCTCCTCGAAATCGTCTGAAATCGGTGAAGGTACGCGTCAAGGTCGTCCTTCCTTTCATCAAACGCTACGAGAAGCTTGCTTGGGTTCAAGCGGAAGCCGTGTTCCTCCCGTTCGCTGCTTTCAACTCTAGCTTGGACCGGAGTTTCACTTCGCTGTTGCAAACGGAGCCGCTCGAGTTCTATCTGGTGCTGTCGCTGCCATTCCCTTTCCTCTCTTTCTTCTTTCGCCCTCTCAGCTGCCAGTCCTTCTCTCTCCAGCTCCAACTTCAATTGCTGCTCTCTTTTTCTCTGGCCCTTTCGGCTGCCAACTTTTCTCTCTCCAGCTCCAACTTCAATTGCTGCTCTCTTTCTTCTTTCAGCTGCCGCTCCTTTGCCTCTCTTTCTTCTTTCGCCATTTCAGCGGCCAGCCTTTCTCTCTCCAACTCAGCTGCTTTTTCTTCCTTGGCCCTCTCAGCTGCCAACCTCTCTCGTTCCAACTCAGCTGCTTTTTCTTCCCTGGCCCTTTCAGCTGCCAACCTCTCTCGTTCCAACTCAGCTGCTTTTTCTTTCTTGGCCCTTTCAGTTACCAACCTCTCTCGTTCTAACTCAGCTGCTTTTTCTTCCTTGGCTCTCTCAGCTGCCAACCTCTCTCTCTCCACCGCCTCTTTCTTCTTCTGGCTCACCCACTTCCATAGTTCGGCGCCAGAAAGACATATCTTCTCACTAAGAGCTACTAACTTTTCGAGATCCATTATGTCTCGCAAATGAAGTCTTGCCGCGTGCAAAAAGTATCTGCCTAAATCAGTCTATCGGAACACTCCACTGCACTCGTTAACGAGAACACTGAGCAACACACAAAATTGTTCCAATAGCACTATACACAAATCGAGGCTCTTTCTCACTACTTTGGACACACTGTGCACCAAAAGGTCCTGTCGCGGACGATAGATTAATTGTCACAGGTCTCGTTAATTAGGGAGGCGATCGCCGGGCTAATTCCAAGGGCCGAAGTATCGTCCCCTCGAACCGCACCACGAAAGCGTGGACAATTTAGAAGTGGTCCTATTTGCCGCGCCAGCGGACGCCGGCTGTGGCCCAAAGAACAAGTCAGAGCCGAGAGTTGATAAACAAAACAAAATTATATTCTCAATTATGGCAGATCAAAACAATACACAAGTATGCACACTCGACAAAAGTTGAATACGGTATTTCACCGATCAAACAATGTACTACACAGTACAATCAGCCACACTCGAAACAACGGACACAGACAACAATACGCACTACAATGCATTCGCATGCATCGAACAGCCAAGACACTTAAAGACTAAAGAGTTAAAAAACTTATTCAGTCCAAAGTCCTTGGAACAAAAGTCTGAATGATACTCTTCCGAGAATCACTCACTCAAAGTTCAGCGTTGTTGTCGTTCCACTGCCCCCGAAGTTTCTCTTCCAGGAAACCTCACGTCTTCAATTGGCCACTCTCCAAGCTTCAAACTTCTTCGCCGGAAACACGTCGGCTTCTCACACGCAGCTGTTGCCACGCGTCTTCGCTCGATAGCGGTAGACACACACTCTTGCCTGTAGCTCGAGTCTTCACCCCTCAGGTGGAAATCCTTTTCTTCTCCACTTCCTTCTTCTCCTCCTCTGTCACGGAAGACAAAAGGCTTCGCCCACAAGGCGGTACACCCTACGCACTCTGGCGCATACTTTCTTTTTCTCCTGCTTTGTCACTAAGGACAAAACCTTCACCGACAGACGCGGCGAAATAACCTACGCACTCCGGCGTTAACTTCCTTCTTCTCCTGATATCTCATCTCCGCTGCTCGGTTAAATACCTTCCGCGCACTATTCCAGAAAGTTCTCATCATTTTGTCGGCGCGATACGCAGCGAAGGCTGGGGAAAGGGCGAGACGGTACGAGGGCCGTCCGCGACGGATGACGCAAACCTGCATCACCACGCCCCTTTCCATCTAGAACGTTCCAGGGCTTGCTCGGGCGCCGATGAGAGGAGGTTCGTCGGCGAACCCACGCTTCCGAGGGGAGAGGGGCGCGCCTGGGGGAGGCTTTGGATGCTTGTTTTCTTCCTTTTTTTATTGTTGACCTCGCGGCGTCACTCCGGCGTTTCGTCGCAAGAATTTGGCGGCGCGCCCTTTTTGAGCGCTTGTTTTGTGACAGCTGCATAAACCATACCTTGGGGTAGGTGAATCGGAGCGGCGGCACTGGCGGGCAGAGTCGCGGGAACATGGCAGCTGATGGCTCCTCGAAGGGCGCGTTCTCCGGGTCACTACTGTATGGAGCGAGAGTAGAGAGACGTGAGACGATGTCGAATGTGACTGACGGAGCCGTGCTGATCTCGCCACTTTATTTCAGGCCTGAAGTAGAGCCGCGGTGGCTGCCAGCATCCGACACGCAAGCCACTTGTGTTCGTTCTGTTCTCGTGCAGCTCGAGCTAGAATCAGCTGCGCTAAAGGCGCGGCGCGGTGGTCAGGAAATGATGATGATGATGATGGTGGTGGTGGTGGTGGTGGTGGTGGTGGCATTGCAAGTGCCCATAAATACGTACAAGTCTCTGGAGCAGAAAACAACGAGAACTCTGCCGTGACAGACTCGGTGTGCACTCCTACACCAGAAGAACTCTCACGTACATTGCTAACATTGTTGGTCAATACTGATACTTAACCACCTCATTTGAGACTGCAGGCGTGAACACCCCCCCCCCCTGATCTCCTGGCCGCTTCGTCATCTGAAGGTTGCGAAATATTTTTGAAAACCACCAGCCTTAGGGCAGAGGAGATGACCACCAGGGTCAGCCTAGTAGATCACCTGTGTAGAAAGTGACGTGAATAAGACATCTTTTAGATGCGGAGCATCTTATACTCGCGCCTTGTAGTGCGCCGTCCGCGCCGTCCGCACCGCTTCTCGAACATTCGACAGCTGACGCGCGCGCATGCGCCGTCGCGCCGTCGCCCACTCTTCCACCATCTGTGCATCCCTTCCTCCTCTACACACCGCGCGCGCTTCACTCCTCCACCATCTGTGCACCCTTCCTCCTCTACACACCGCGTTCGACATCTACAATTCTCCTGATTCTCCAGTGGACGCGCATGTGGCGTCGCGCTTCGAGAACATTCAACAGCTGACAGTGCATGCGCCGTCGTGCTGTATATATACTCAAGGTCGGCGCTCGCTCGCTCAGTTGCCGCTCGTCGGTTGGTTTGTACGGCGCGTCGACGTCCAAGGTCGCGGTGAAATGAATTCCAACGAATCCACAAACACAATGATCGACGTCCCTTCGACCAGCGCCGCCCTTTCGCATACGTGTGTACGTGTTCACTCATTTAACACCCCCTCCTACAACCACGTTAACCAATTTAGCCATCGACCCAAGTAAGTCGCAATTTAACACCCCATTTGACAACCACGTTAACCAATTTAGCCATCGACCCAAGCAAGTCGCGCTTTAACACCCCGTTAACCAATTATATGGTCCGCATCCTCCTCAGTGTTCCCCCGAGGGAAGCTGCGGGCAATTTTTTTTCTCTCTCTTTCTCTCCCTTGCTCATTTTTATGTCTTTACATTCTTTTTTGAGGTGTCTGCGACAGATGTAATCTCTTTAATTTAGGGGGGGGGGAGGGGGCGAATATTGTAGTTTCGTATTCCAGTCGAATATTGCCTCACCAAATGATTCAATTTGACTTTCGAACAGCCAGTATTACAAGTTTTGAACAATTCGACAGGAGTGAATCTAAAACGCGACGAAAGCAAGTGCGGAAACTTGACTAGGGTGAGGTGGCTGAAACCAACGCTAACGCCATAACAGTAAATATTTAGTTCAAGCTTCCACCTATATTCTGATTGAAAAGCGAGCAAACGCTTATTTTGAAGGAGATGAATTTATTTCTGCACACACTGGCCTTATAGTCAAGAGGCCCCAAGAAACTTTGTTAAGCACCTGATCCCAAGAAACGTGATTCCTTGAACTTCTAGAAAAAGCCCGGAGCTTCTCATGCTTTGACGAGATGTCGCTGAAATTACTTGGCGATACCTTCCCATACCTGCTAATTAGGTGACCAATGAGCGCTTGTTTTCAACGGCACGAAGCACCGTAACATGGCGGTGAGAGAATCTGATAAAGGTGATGCGGAGCTGCTGTTTCGGTATGACAATTTGCAGCCTTTCGGTCCCACTCACTCACAGTTTGTGTGCTAAAAGACATACACAGATTTTGCTTTTTCGTTATTTCTTCAAATTTTTAATGAAATATTTTCTATTCGATTTGATATTCGATGTTTTTAGCCACTATGCGGCACTATTCACTTCGAATTCGAATAGATATAAAAATTTGCCTATTCGCGCAGCCCTATTTTGATTGTTCACGTACCTATGGGGAGAACGGTTTTGGGGTCATCAGTGCTGCTGTAGAATACACAACAATCTTTCATTCGAATCTTCCACACGAAGATCCCAGTGCAAGTTGATGCCCTGCGTCAGTTTCCAGAATGCGTTCGGTACTCATATGATCATATAAGACGTGATGGCCGGTCTCGGGTCGACTAGTCACTTAAGGTTTATAATCTATAGTCTTTAAGAACCTCAATTACAAAATGTCGCTTGCTTCATGAAGAACATAGTTAAACCAGACAGATTACCAGTAATGAAGTATAGTTAAATCCAAATATCTTATCCGGAACCTGCGTGAAATATTATCGTCGCTGCGCTGTTCTTTCAACAGGTTCCAATCTCCCAATTTCGAGGCATCAGCACTAAATCGCTATCTGAGAGGTGCCATTGGTTAATATATAAACAACAAAACAGGGAAATTAAGAACTCTGCCGACCGTGAACTCATTTACTGTGCCAACAGCTTTCTCCTACAGTGAATACAGCCGCCTTGTTTGCATTTCCGATGGAGGCGGAAATGTTGTAGGCCCGTGTGCTCAGATTTGGGTGCACGTTAAAGAACCCCAGGTGGTCGAAATTTCCGGAGCCCTCCACTACGGCGTCTCTCATAATCATATGGTGGTTTTGTGACGTTAAACACCACAAATTGATCGAACAGCCACCTTGTTATTGGTTGATTGCTTATTCCTCAAATATTTGAGCTCACCAACTACGAGAAAGCGTCCGCGAATCGGGGCACTTCGTGTATACTTGGCGGTGAGTTAAAAGGGAGGAGGATGTGACCGGCTAGTTGTTCCTCATTTATCTGCTGAAGGATGAATTGAGGGGTGTTCCTCTTTGCCCCTATATCGTAGATCACGGTTGTAATCACGAGGTCATTATACTGGCGCGGCGGATTAGGAAGCCAGCAACTGTTTAGTGGTTCCGGTACTATCGCAGCGTACTCTAAAGCACGTCGGCCCATGCCCAAGTGTTGGCGATCGAATAGTCGAGTGGCCAGTCGTGGACCCTTCGGCGTCATGTACAAGCGGTGAATTTGTCGCAGCGAACCGGTCTTGGCTCTGAGCGAGAAGGGTGTCCGACTGGCCTACGCCAGCGTGGGGCTGATTGGCGACGTTTGCAGGAAGCCGAAAAGGCGGCGAACGACGCCGCTGTGATCGGCGTCGAGCACGGCCCGTTGCACCAGTCTCGGCGTGACAAATGGTATTGCGTAGAGTGCCTTCGCCGAGGCTATCGCGTTGTAAAGCCGGAGTGCGATGTCGGGTGAGCATCCGTTGCCACCGGCGACAATGGAGGAAGCCATGCCGGCGATTCTTCGCGAGCTTTTGTGAATGTCCGCGAGCGTCGGCTTCCAGCTGAGTCGTTTGTCTATCATACCGAGGTAACGTACTCTCCGCTTCCACGGGAGCTGCTGTTCAGGAAGAAGAAGGTTTGGTGAAAAAACAAACAGCATAAAAAACGAGAGAACAGACGAAGAAATACACATACAGAGCGCTGACTTACATCAGAAACTTTATTCTTCAAACCACGCATATATACATATGCAGTGGAACGAAGAAAGAAGAAGCAAAGGTGATAGTCGAAGAAAAGCCATAAAATCATTCTCATAGCTCGTGCGATTTACCAGATAAAAAGACAACTTCCTTTTCTGAGGGGCAACCGAAGGCCTACTCAAGCATGCGTCCCCCAGTCTAGCAACATCCAAGGCCTCCAGTATTTCACGCGTAAGCTGGTCCCGATGACGTTTGATAACCGCACATGACTGAAAATCAGGGGTACACCCACAATCTCGGCAATGAATGCCTAGGTGGCCACACACCGTCGAGGAGACGCTGTCTCCTCGACGCGCTGTTTGTTTTTTCACTGTGTCGTACCAACACGCCCAAGCAACCACTTTAGAAGTGTTGGCACGTTGCTACGCCCCGATGGGCTCGAGTGCACGAGAAGTGCCTCGGTTTTGGTGGCAGAGAGCTCGCGACTAACCAAGTTTGGTATAGTTTTGTATACCAAGCTTGGTATATGTATAGCTGGCAAAACGACCACAAGCGCACTATGAGCGTGGCGTGTAGTCATGCTTTACATGACATACATTATTTCCAAGTTAGGGTCTGTCACTTATGTTCGCCGTGCAGTCATGTCATACCATACCAGTTTTGCAACATATCATGTGAACGAAACCACCACAAGAGCAGCAAGACTATTAAATGTAGATCATGGCATTCATGACATACATGTCATGATTTTCATGTTATGACTAGTCCCTTATGCTCATCATGCAGTCATGTTGTATCACACCAATTTAGGTACCGATGCCATTATCTAAACGGCCAGGAGAGCTAAATGTATTAGGGGCCTAGATAGATAGATAGATAGATAGATAGATAGATAGATAGATAGATAGATAGATAGATAGATAGATAGATAGATAGATAGATAGATAGATAGATAGATAGATAGATAGATAGATAGATAGATAGATAGATAGATAGATAGATAGATAGATAGATAGATAGATAGATAGATAGATAGATAGATAGATAGATAGATAGATAGATAGATAGATAGATAGATAGATAGATAGATAGATAGATAGATAGATAGATAGATAGATAGATAGATAGATAGATAGATAGATAGATAGATAGATAGATAGATAGATAGATAGATAGATAGATAGATAGATAGATAGATAGATAGATAGATAGATAGATAGATACGCTCAAGTCACTGAAGCTCGCTAAGAAATGCTTCGCATTTAAAAATCACATCCACGAATTACGTCCTTTGGGCATTACTCAAGAACAGCAAACAAAACAGGTGTGTGGATATCGGCAATAGTGAACCGTGCTATGCGCATTCCAATGATGGCAGGACTTCTATCGGTGACACGAATAATACCAGAAGCAGCCGGAGTCAATACTTTATTTAGGCGGTGGCGAAGTCGAGTACCCCTCACGTAAATATGTGCCCCAGTATCAACAAGCCCAGAAACTGTCATGCCATCAACGTCGACGTCAATCAAATTTCATCTTGTCGGTTGTACTACAAGAGAATTTAAGGCGGAAGTAGATGACGCAGCATTACAACTGAAAGCTGCATCTTTCAGTTTCCTTGTCAGTAACAACAACAACAACAACAACAACAACAACAACAACAAGAACAACAATTATTATTAATAATAATAATATTATTATTATTATTATTATTATTATTATTATTATTATTATTATTATTATTATTATTATTATTATTATTATTATTATTATTATTATTATTATTATTATTATTATTATTATTATTATTATTATTATTATTATTATTATTGCCCCGCCGCGATGGTCTAGTGGCTAAGGTACTCGGCTGCTGACCCGCAGGTCACGGGTTCAAATCCCGGCTGCGGCGGCTGCAATTCCGATGGAGGCGGAAATGTTGTAGGTCCATGTGCTCAGATTTGGGTGCACGGTAAAGAACCCCAGGTGGTAGAAATTTCCAGAGCCCTCCACTACGGCGTCTCTCATAATCATATGGTGGTTTTGGGACGTAAAACCCCACAAATCAATCAATCATTATTATTATTGATGTTGTTGTAGTGTGCTCGCGAAAGCAGCCTTAAGTTACATTGTGATTACAGGTGTTGCTTGCCTTACCTTTTTCTTAAGCAGGAAGAAATCGCAAAGGAATAAAGGCATGTGAGATAAAAACCACTCGGGTTTGACTTCTATCAGGCACAATTGAATGAAATCAATACACAACAAAAAAAATTCAGGAAAAGTTGAAGTGAATTGCTTGTTAATTATTTTTATTCCTATTTTACAAGTATAAATTGTAGGGTAAGCTAAAATTAAAGTGAAATGGAAAAGAAACCGCTTGTTGCAGGCTAAACGCGAGCCACCTTTTCTTTTTTACGTTGCGGATTCCTATGTGAACTTCTCCCGATCAGGGCAGCACGCTGGATAATTGTCGGCCGGTTAACCTGCTCACTTTCACCCCTGTAATAAATCACTCCACCCGCCGCCGTACTCTAGCGGTTACGTTGCTTGACTGCGGCCTCTAAGGTTGTTGGATCAAATCCCTATCGCAGCTGTCGCATTTCGATGGAGGCCAAGCGCGACATATGTTCTTAGATTAATTAGGGGCTCGTTAAAAAACTCCGCCTGGCCGAAGTTGCCGGAGCCCTTTACTACGGCGTCCCTGATATCGTTGTTTGGGGTCGTTACCCCCAAGAGTGAATATATTTTAATAATTTTCCCTCTCTAGATTTTAGCGTGAAAGGCTCGAATGACTTATTAAACACGCTAATTGACCGGTGTCGCATGACAGCGCTGTCAGCACGAGTCATGCGAAAAATTATTGTGACGTGATGAAGTCATCATATTGACGCGAAGTATAGGCTGCCAATCGTGGGTACCAACCTCTCGAAAGGCCCCGCCGCGGTGGTCTAGCGGCTAAGGTACTCGGCTGCTGACCCGCAGGTCGCGGGTTCAAATCCCGGCTGCGGCGGCTGCATTTCCGATGAAGGCGGAAATGTTGTAGGCTCAGATTTGGGTGCACGTGAAAGAACCCCAGGTGGTCGAAACTTCCGGAGCCCTTCACTACGGCGTCTCTCATAATCATATGGTGGTTTTGGGACGTAAAACCCCACATATCAATCAACCTCTTGAAAGAAAACAACAAATTTATTCGGTGTGCGTGTGATTGCGGCTGTCATCCTTAGTACAAAGTAAATGCCTCTGTTTGTATCTTCGCATTGTGCCTTTTAGAATCGATCAGTTAGCCTGGTGATAACATAATGTCATCGTGACGTCACATATCGTCATAATTCGTGACGTTGTTTTGACGTCATGACGTCACCATGTGACATCGTTGCGTGATCAAGACGGGCCGATCCAATGCCACCTAGCTTTTTAAGGCCTGCTCACTGTTTCTGCCGTGGGCTCTGACATCACTCCTTTTAGACGATTGTAATTCCTTGCACAGACGTGCCTACGCTTCCTCTCGTCGCTCGACAGATATGGATTGCGAAGCCTGACAAACTCTTTCGTGGCATGCTAGTGTGCTTGATTGATATGTGGAGTTTAGCGTCCCAAATCCACCCTATTATTATGAGAGACGCCGTAGTGGAAGGCTCTATATATTTCCACCACCTGGGGCTCGTTAACGTGCACTCAAAGCTGATCACACAGGCCTACAGCATTTTCGCCTCCATCCAAAATGCAACCGCCACGGCCGAGATTCGATCCCGCGACCTGCGAGTCAGCAGCCGAGTACCTCAGCCACTAGACCACCACGGCTGGGCAATGCTATTGTGCTTGTTGGCGACTTGAGATGACCGTGTTTTTCTCTGTGTCCGTGAACTGCAGCGTGGATATGTGATGCGCTTTGTGCGCTGGATATTCGCAATGTGCATGGCTGCAAATGCGAACGGTTGGGCAATGCTGCGTGATGAATTGTAGCGGCAAATGTACTGAAGTTGCGAGCGTTCAATAACGTTCAGCGACAAAAAGCTACACAGCTTGGCAGCATATATATATATATATATATATATATATATATATATATATATATATATATATATATATATATATATATATATATATATATATATATATATATATATTATACGGTTTCGCCAGAGCCTGCCGATCTCTAGCAACATTGTGCGTTCATCGAAAAATCACCCCTCAAAACTTCCACTTTAGCTTGTTCTTGCGTGGTTTTAGCGTTTGTTGCTGGCCGCGGCTGCTTGTGTTCAGATGTTTTATGCAGATAAAATTACTCCGGGGAAGCGCTAGCAACTTGAGCACAGCTGTGTCAAGTCAGGATGCAGTCTACATGCCTGAAATAATTTTATATGCTAGTCAAAACGTCCTTTTCTGACCGATAACAACAGAAATAGTGCCTGCATTGCAACGATCATTCAAAAAACTGGATTCCCACTAAGAGCACGTAGGTTTGTTCTGCCCACTTCATCAAAGGCAATCTAAAGCTCAGCGCAGACTATTGGCACAGAGGCGATACTCAGACGTTAGACTATAGTCGAAGGGCACGATTACCGGGACCACAACGGTCGCTGCCCTCTTCAACCCGGGGCAAACAAGTGTACTGACGTCTGAAATAGGTAGCAAAACGTGAAAGGTAACACTGAAAAGTCATTGTAAAGCTGTTCATTTTATAGCTTGAGCGATATCAATGATGTTCACTGTTCTACACAACACAGGACGCAAAGTAGCCGCGCTTAACATGAATCGGCACACAACATATACGTCGTGGTGTCCACGTTTCGTTGTCGTTGCATTTGATTTTTTTTAAGTGGTGCCGTCGAGTGGGTTCTCATCTGTGCGAGCAAACTCATCGCCTGTCTTTCTGTGGCTAATGAACATCGCTACATTCAAGCTAACTTATATTTAGGGTACATGAACACAGACTGTAGCTTTAGGTAGCTTCGACTTGAAAGTTTGATTCATGAATAGCTAACTCGCGAGTAAACCATAATAGTTCGGGTGACCCTGCAGCCCCAGTTTACTTATCACATCAGTACATTTTATAATTTCTCAGTCACACGAACACGTCAGATTGCGAGCGATTCTGATCGCCGCTGATCTCTTTAAAAAGTGCGGTGTGGCACAGACGCGGAAATAAGCGTTTTATCCTGAGGTTGCCTGCTCAAACGAAAATACAAATAAGTTCAGGGTTCAACAGGAGGAAGGTTTAAAGTTGATTGATTGATTGATTCGTGGGGTTTAACGTCCCAAAACCACCATACGATTATGAGAGACGCCGTAGTGGAGGGCTCCGGAAATTTTGACCACCTGGGGTTCTTTAACGTGCACCCAAATCTGAGTACACGGGCCTACAACATTTCCGCCTCCATCGGAAATGCAGCCGCCACAGCCGGGATTCGAACCCGCGACCTGCGGGTCAGCAGCCGAGTACCTTAGCCACTAGACCACCGTGGCGGGGCAAGGTTTAAAGTTCTAGTCGAAAATCGAAAAGCTGAATTGAACAGCTTCACTATGAATCGAGCAACTGTTCTCCGGCATGTCGATGGCGTGGGTGCGCTTTGAAGCCGCGGACAAGGAAAATACAGGTGTACGCTGTCTATTCCTGGTCTGCGTCTTCAA
This sequence comes from Rhipicephalus microplus, assembly GCF_043290135.1. Classification (NCBI taxonomy): domain Eukaryota; kingdom Metazoa; phylum Arthropoda; class Arachnida; order Ixodida; family Ixodidae; genus Rhipicephalus; species Rhipicephalus microplus. The sequence goes on along the minus strand of NC_134710.1, from coordinate 113,925,021 downwards.
AGTGCATCCACGTCGTCGGCATGTAGAACCAACTGGCTCAATTAAGTTCGCTGACGAACGTCTCCTGTCATTTATGCCTTTTCTGCTGGTGTAGGCACGACCACTCTCATGGCAGGGCACACGGAGCAGGGGGCTGCGCTCATCGGAACGCCACGATGTATATTTTGCAAGGCGCCCATCGGCCACGTGAGCCATGCGCTACGTCGAGCCCCTTCATGTAGCCGCTGAACGTTGCCCAAAACACATCTTATAAGATATGTGCGAGAAATAATAGAGCATTCAAGCTCAATCATAGCACGTAAACACCACCGGGGCCTTGAAAAAGCATTGCCGGAAGTGCCGCACCGGAAGTCTGCTGGGGCAGGCCGTTCGGTGAGAGCCAGTTTGTTTACAAACACCGAAATCATCTATATATATAGTGGTTTCCTAAAAATAACCGAAGAACAAAATTGGAGCATGTCGTTCGTCGAGCTGACGTCGACGTCCGTTTTCTTCATGAACCGAAAGTACTTGTGTCCGTACTGCATATTTCGAAGTTGTTCCAATGCCACCATCTCCACCATGTTCCGTTCTTGCTCTAAAATAAAGGTGTCGTTTGTGCTTCTGACTTGTTGGTGAAAACCCTGGCATTAAAATAGTTAACGCCCGAGGCAGTACATTTTCAGAACAGGCGTTCTTTCTTCAGCGTTGGTAAACAATTTGCTATTGGTAATTAGCATCGCGTTCTCCTTGCATTATCTTCGTTTACTTCGTTGATAAAAAGGAAGAAATCTTATTTCATTGCTTAATGCATCGGTTTTGCGCATAAAACTTTTGTCGGTGTTAAAAGCACTTTATGGTGGTATTGTAATTTTGCACCAGTCTCTCTAGCACTTTCGCCTAATATGTTTCGTTTAAATTTAGATGACATGTCAACACTTACGGTAAAGGGCTTTGGTAAATGGTTTTAAAGTGTGTCAGCTCCACTGTCAAGCTCTAATATTTAACTACCCCTATTAAATATACCAATAGAAGCACCGCAACTGCAGTAGAAGGGTTGACGGGGGCTACACAGTTAAATCTAGACCCAGTACTAACATTTTTTTCTGGTCTGAAGTTATATGAGTGACTACGCACCAGTGCAAGAGGATCCAGGGCAAAAGAGAAAACGCCACTTCTTGTGTCGGTCACAAGAGATTTTTGTCAAACGAAAGATTTTGTTTTCTCTCGCAAAGGTCATCCCCCGGATATTGTGATGAATAACATACTTATGGCATAAGCACAGACTCTCCTCAATAACTACGTGTCGATGAAGACAGATGTTCGAAAGAGTACAAATATAACTGCAGAAACTTTTCAAATGAGTAGGAACACTTTTTCTGCATGTTCTAGATAATGTGTGTGTGTGTGTGTGTGTGTGTGTGTGTGTGTGTGTGTGTGTGTGTGTGTGTGTGTGTGTGTGTGTGTGTGTGTGTGTGTGTAAATAAAGAAATCATGAATAAAAGTTACCTTATTTATTTTATCACTTTGTTGGGCCAACAAATCTTGCTCTTACACACCAACCACACGTTAGATAGCGCACAATCTTCCTTACTATATTCGCTCACAGATAAATCTGCGAATGCTTTCAAGCATAATGCATTAATTAAACAAGCATCTTTTTTGGCGCAAAAGGCAGAATAAAGCTGTTAAGCCTGTAAAACTCGCCGCGAACGTTCTATATTTAACGGGACACGTTAGTGGAAATGGACAGCCTCTCGTACGCGTGCTTACTCAGGGAAAAATGAGTGACAAAAAATATTTTTCTAGGTGGCATTGGCCGATCCCTGAGGCCATGCAAAACCAGGTAGGGTGCTTCCATTCTAGGAGGCCAGGCCAAACTACTTTAAGTGCATAAAGCTTTCGGAAGGTGGCGAGGGAGGAACAAAACAGTGAATGAGAAGAAAAAAGGGGATGGCTGTCGCGTCGCAGTTGTCTTGGGTAAGCGCATGAGGGCTCCCGTTAGTTTTTCGGCTGTGTTTGTGTTGTTCTCGAATATAGGCTATATGTTATTTAGTTTCATTATTTGCCTTGTACTGGAGAATGTAAGTATACTGTACCTGGCACACGTACTTCTTTCTCCGTGAGATGTCCTTTCCTCCTTCAATCTGTAGCTTCGAGCGTGAATACATAAAAATAAAACTGCAAGTAAGGTTCCATTTCTGAAAATGTGGCCATTATTGATATCTTCATCAACGTATGAAGAAGTCGCCAGTAGCAGAATCAAAGTCACGCAAAAGTTACAGATCTGAGGCGAACATCTTTTTTAGCCGACCTCAGTGAGCAGTGACGAGTGAATAGCGCTGCTTCAGAAGCGCTTAGCTACAGCACTCAGTGTCCCGATAGCCCAGTAAAGTCTCGAAAGACCATTCAAGGAGAGTTGATTGGAGTCTTACCCCTTCCTTCCCCGAGGGCAAAGAAACACGAACCAGAGAAATGCGACGTATAGTCCTCGGTGACTTTCACAATTCCAAAACACACACCCGTATGAACGCACGACAAGAAGCAGTTTAAAACAAAGCAAAACAACACGATGCACAAAATACAGTCCGAGACAAGCTCTGTCAACATCGCAAACAATCGGAAAGAGTCGCGTTTCATTTACTGTGCCGGCTAGGGTGAAGTTGCGACGGGACGTATAAAAATCACAAGGAGGAGAAAGAAATGCTGGAGGCGTGAAGAAAAAAAAACGAACGTAAAGTCAAGAAGTGCCGCAGAGGAGAAATCGTCGCCAACCGAGCGGACATGCGATGATCCCACTAAAGAAATAATTTCGGCACCAACACGGTACACAACAAAAAATAAACGCTGAAAGAAAACAAAAAAAATGGGCGGAAGGGGGTAGCGCCGAGAAGGCGAGCTGACACGGCCTGTCCGCGCAACGTGGCCGCCTTTTGCGAGGTCGACGTCGCTAAGGCCCTGGTTGCACTTTTGACCTATACGTGCTTCAACTGCATTGGAGCCCGAAAACGCGCAACAATGCGGTGCGGAGGATCACCTTCCTTGAAAGCAGAAACTTCGCGATACCCAAGAACGTGATACTTGGTCCGTAAAAAAAGTCATTCTCGAGCAATCACTGCCGCTGCACCTGGCGGTCACCAATAGAAGTGAAATCTTCCTTTTGAGCCGGCGATGGCAAATGAAGTAGCGTCCCGGTTGGCTGCCTACAATGATGGTGTTATAGCTTGTTCTACTTAGTACATTTCGCTTCGTTCATCGTTATTCAATTCTTTTTTGGGTGTGTGCAAGTCCAGCAGCTGGACGTGACATTGTGTCTATAGCTTAGCTCCCTCTTACTCTAAGATATATATCATAATCAACACAAGCAGGGTACGTAGGAGTTTTGATCGCCGTAGGCACACTTTGAAGAAATCGGGTGGGATATAACGGTGTATGAGTGCGCATTAGTGCGTAAAGGAAAATTTTCATAATTATTCACGGCTACATTCGGAGCCGCAACAAGAGGACTATGTGAGATTGTGCAACAATAAAACGACTATTGGCCGAATGTTTCTTGCACGACCTCCACGGGTCAGCGACGATAGGGCACCCGCCAGAAGCTTTTTCATTATGACAGGCAAACTGGCGTGATAGCGCAAGAAAGTATGTAAGGCCGCTTTCTTTTTTCTTTTCACGGGTCAGGAATGAAGCGCTGAAATTGCTGTACAACGTACTTGACACCTTTAGCAAACAAGTTAAAGAGCAGAAAATAACGTCATCGCCGAATATTCCTTTTTTTTTTCAAGCAACGGTGCCAAGTACCAAAAGATAAAATAATGAAAATACATGGCGGAAATTATTAAAAACAACGGATACACACATGCACACTATAGCACGCCTGTAATCATACGTACACCGGCATCCAAGACGAAGCGTGAGCCAGAAATATACTCTGTATATTGGAAAGAGTTGGGTGCCAAAATGCAGATGGCACTCCGCAAACCTATGCCAGAAGTTTCCTCGCACAACATGGTGAAGGAGGCTGCTTTTTGAAAGAAAACAGCTTTGCGATAAACAGAAGCTATTTAGTGGCAAGGTGCAGCTGAAACGGATGATTGAGGGCGTTGATAGATTCGTTAGATTTATCTCCGAATTGCGAAGTTTCATTTACGTGCACGTTCTCATCAACGTATACGCTTGCTTAAGGCTTTCCATTAGGGTAGCCAAGTTGAAGCCAAGTATCAGCGCAGCGCCACCTGTCACCCCCCCCCCCCTCCAAGCTACTATGAGAAGAAAAAAAGCATCGTAGCTGATGCGAAAAATGAAAATGAAGCGACGACGTGCTGCTCAAAATGGCCCGCCATTTGGTCATCGGCTATACAAAGGTAACGCTAGAAAGTAAGCAGTTCGTGAGATGCAACTTCAGGGGACCCGGGCCGCAGTTATTGTCAAACGACTGCACGTACATAATCCTGCGCACTGCACAATGACAGGACAAGTCCGACTACATAAAGGTGTTAGGCAGACTCGGCACTCCACTTAGACCCTTCTTCGCGCGTACCAGAATGGTGGAGGTGCTGGGTAAGCGCTCACGACGAAGGAACCGTCACTGCTACATCTTCATCGAAGCCGTCGACTTGCCGGCCTCCCGCCACTCGACGAGGTTGCCTCTGAAATTCCCGAAAAAAGGTAGCGAGACGTGTACGACTGAAGTGGCCATTTAATAATTCGCGAAGGTAAGCGGTGGACCAGCCAACAGGTTAGATATGCTGCAGCGTTGTCGTCTTCTCTCTAGCTGCTGCATGGGGCGGCCAGCACGTTCACTGGTATTCGTTTTCCTCGCAATTTTGTGTAACATTCCTCTCCTCGAAGACGAAGCCCACCGGATGAGTTAGGTGGCTCATCGATCTATAGGTGTGAGGATTTTCAGGCCAGCAACACGGAATTCTTCAGTTTTAGCAGCTCTCATATACCATTCGCCACGGGTTGAGCAACAGTATACGTGACCTCTGCTAGCTTACTGTTTAAGAACAAGCCCATCGTATGTGAACCAAAACTTTTTGACATAACCCACGCTTCCCTATCAGAGTCCATAAACCAACTAATATGAGTTTCAGTAGAGTGGCAAGTGTCGTAGCCCGTTTTTGATCCCAGGTGGCACGAAGACCTTACTGGAAGAGGGGGGAGGGGGGCGCACGGTAGGGGAGTTCTTTCAGGCGGCTAGAAAGGCCATGCTTGCTCTTGAGGCAGGGAGGGGTCCGGTGGAAGGAAATATTGAGGGGAGGGGGCTCCAAATCCCCCCCGTACCTTTTGCTAGCGCCGCTCCTGGAAAGTTTGACAACCTTCGCAACAAAATTGCACACCTTTTAACTTTGAGCCGTGCGCCACAGTATTAGATGTTACGGACCCTCCACTCTTTTATATCGCTCCCTCTTCGACCGCGCATGCATTGTGCTTAGTGAATATAGCCTCCCAAAGGCACCCTTCGGTATTTATATAGAGTAAGCTTAGAGCGTGTGATATGTGAGCACCGAGCGAGACGGCGTAAGACCAGGAATAGTACGTGCATGAGCTCGGAGTACACCCCCACGTGATAGTTTTCGCTTACGTTGTTCCCTTCAGGTGGTCGGTGCTGTTGCTTGGATTGTTTTTGTGATCTTGGTCAAAACAACAAAAAGAAGACTTTCAAGCAAAACACCTGCTTCACTTTCGGTTCTGATCCGCGCTTCACCTAACACTGGATTTTCGTATTATAAGACCATTCCAATGCATAACACTAGATGCGTCGTAAAATTAAGACTGAGAATAATGAGCTGCATAAGATTTTGAGCATGGCCAGAAAACGTTTCCTATCGGTAGCTGAGGCAACGCCACCTATAAAAAAGTTTTCAGGCCTGCTCATTGCCGTCATGACGTCACTCGTTTCTACCGAGTGAGTGTGCGTGCGGGAGGCTTTGAATTCATTGGAACCATCATCTCCCGTTGATATATATGGCATTCGCGGCAAGTTTTCCATTTGCAACAGCTTTGTTCTGCATTTTGCAGCTGGAAAAACACTTGCTTAGGTAATATATTACGCTTTGAAATATTTGGCTTTTACTGTAAGTCATTTGTTGTTTCACTAAATTATCAGAAATAATTCAGCACTATCAATTATGTAGTCAATTTTATAAGAGCAAAATTTTATGGTTCAAGAAACTGACGAACTAAATAAGGTAAATTTTACTCACTGTTTATTTATACACATTACGCACACACCCGAAAACACGCACAAAAATACAATATTTAGAAAGTGCTCATAAACTGTACACTCATTTGCTAAACATCCCTCATCGTTTACTCAGGCGTACGTAGCTGCATCTAAGCCACTCCTTCCTTCTTGGAGCTTGAGCCGGCTGCGAGTTTATTGATCCCAGGAATGCGGAGAAAATTGGACTTACCGACACATGCCCTAAAACAACTGAGTCTATTTCTACTGAACCGAAACTACAGTAATCCCGTGCCCATTTACACGGATGGCTTGATAACGCCTTCCTTTTCAGGTGGAGCAGTTGTTATACCATCATAAGGGGTAACTCGGCGTTTGAAGACTTTACATGCGACAACGGTTCACGACGACTGAACTCGAGGCTCTGCGTAGTGCACTGAAACTCGTCAATCCTGAAGAAATACCAAGTAAATGTGCCGTGTTTTCTGACTCAAAACCAGCGTTACAATGCCTGCGGTCAGTTCTCTGACACGGATGCCACGACCAGTTGACCTAACAAACCAGGAAACTTCCCCATCTCTTAATACAAGAAGGCCAAGACATCGTGTTTCCATGGTTACTTGGGCATTATGGTATAAGCGGAAATGATTCTGCTGATCATGCTGTTCGCACGTCACATGAAGAAGCAAACAGTGTTCCAATTCTGCTTTCAGGAGCAGACGTGGCGAGGCAGGTTCATCAACTGGCCCCCAGTCTCACACTGACTGAGTGGAACACGCCAAGCATACGACGTACAAGACTACATGAACTGGACCCTTCACTACAACTCCAGCCTCCACCCGGCCTACATCGACGTGAAGCTTCACTTCTCTATCGCCTTCGGCTGAGAGTTGCTTTTACGAAAGCTTATACTACGTTAATCCGAATGGCTGACAGTGCTGCATGCGATGTTTGCGGCACCGATGAAAATATAGAACACCTGCTGTGCCACTGTCCTCGGTTTGCCTCAGACAGACAAGTACTTGCCAACACAATGCGGCGACTGGATGATCGGCCTCTTTCTGTCTAGATTCTATTACAGCGTTAATACGGAAAGACCGGCTAGTTGATTTTGTTGCATAGTGAAGCTTTAGCGCACACACGCGAGGACAAATACGATCCCTGTGTATTTTCCTGTGTCTTTATTGTATTTATCCTTGTGTGTGTGCACTAAAACTTCAGTATCCTATTGCAGTAGCGTCCACATCCCTCGACAGCTCACAAGGCAGAGAAAGCCCACTTGTGTTTTTTGAGGAAGACAGGTTTGTGTGAACGCCTCTGACTTGCGGTGGACTTCTACACGCTGCAGTGGAATTATTGTCAGTCTCTCCTTTTTTTTATTTTCCTTCTCTTCCCTCTTTCTCATTTTTCTTGTCCCCTTTCCTAATCCCCCAGTCTGGGGTAGCCAACCGGATGTCCTTCTGGTTAACCTCCCTACCTTCTCTCTTTTGTTGCTTCCTTCCTTCCTTTGCTGAGTTAGCGCTACTGTACTCTTAGAACATCTATATTCATAAAGACGTAGATACTGAGGAGTGTTCGTTGCTGCCACAAGTATGTTATTCAGCACAATGTCAGGGTGATAACCATTGCAACAGACATGGGTCGGTGAACTCACTTATCAGTCGACTCACTCGGACTCACTCAGATATAACGATGAGTCTGAGTCTGAGTGAGTAATGTTTTCGTGACTGTGAGTCCGAGTGAGCCTCGTTGAACAAAATTTTCGTCAGTGTGAGTGCGAGTGAGTTCGGCCCAGGAAAATTTTGCAGAGTCTGAGTGAGAGTGAGTCCAAAGCGCGAATTATATTTCTTTGGTGAGTCTGAGTGAGTTACACTTTATTTTGCCGACCTAAGGTATACTATGCAGTCATCTTTAGTAATAATATCAGCCTTACCTGGATTCACGTTTTCACTCACGTCTACTCACGGGTATTCCAAATCAGTGTCATTCATACACTATTTCAATATTTATTCCGTAGAGGTGTGAATTGCGTGGGGAGGGGTGCCTTAACCTCTCCCAACGAACTCTTCCAGGAAATTTCTTGATGAATATATCTTATGCTTTCATCTCTTCCCAGAAAAATGACCTTCCTTGTGTGGAAGTATATATATTCAGAATTTGTTTTCGAAGATACTATGTCAAATTGAACCAATAAGAGCACCTATTACCTGCGATATTTGTGTTAAATAGCATTACCATCATGGTCGAAGAAGCTAACTCTAGACTGCCGGACTCATGAGTCGACTCTCTCGGACCCAGATCAAACCAAGAGTCTGAGTGAGTCCGCCTCAGAAAAGTTTTCGTGAGCCTGAGTCCGAGTGATTTCAATGTTCAAAATATACTTCGTGAGTGCGTCTGAGACGAGCTCCACAAGTTTTGCTGGCCAATGGCAACAGATATCTTGTGACAGAGAAAACTAAAGACATTTATTATTTTGCTCTGGCCCCTCTCGCGCTGCTGCGTAGTCGCTCATATAACTTGGAGCATTGGAAAAAATGGTCGGCACTGCGTCTACGGTAAGCCGTTTAGCTCCCATGAGAGCTTCCACTGTCCTGCCGATTTTTTGGATCGGTGTATTTGGTAGTGGTTCTTAAGTATGCTGGCTTGAAGTACACCTCACACACCTGAAAACCATTCGAGGAAGCGCTTTACTGTAGGGGCCTACAGGCATCTAAATTAGGCTGAAATTGCACCAGTACATACTTCAATAGAGAGAGAGGGAGATAAATAGAGAGGAAAGGCACGGATGTTAACCAAGCTTGGCTCTGTTGGCTACCCTACACTTGGGGTGGGGGAAAGAGAGAATAATATAAAGGAAAGAGATAGAAAAGAAGATGAGTAAGAAAGAGAAGGATGAATAGTCAGCTCTAGACTACACAGCATGGTGTCACATTGTTCTTTCACGAGCGGTTGTGAAGTCTGGTGGTCCTTAAGAAGTGCAAGAGGGCTTTCGTGGCTTTGCGTGGGAGACCGTCGGCCAAGGTCCCAGGAAATATATTAGGCTAAGGTGCTGGCGAGACTGGCGCAAAATTCTAATTCCGAAAAAAAAGTGCTCTGAAGACTGGAAAGACAATGCTACGTACAAAACCAATGCACTCTGTGGCGGCTGCATTTTTGATGGAGGCGAAAATGATGTAGGCCTTTGTGCTCAGATTTGGGTGCACGTTAAAGAACCTTAGGTGGTTGAAATATCCGAAGCCCTCCTCTAAGGCGTCTCTCATCATAATATGATAGTTTTGGGGCGTTAAACCCCACATTTCAATCAAACCCGATGCACTAAGCAACGCACCAACACTCCTTCCTTTTTCTCTCAACCAAGTGAATGGAGGCGGCCACGGTGCTATTCGAAAATAGTGAAATGTTTACTGACCCTGATAGAAAAACCCGTTTTGAAAATGTAGTGTCACGTGCGTTTATTGCTTCGATGTCAGGGCTGTTAGGAAACTCCAACGCCACGGTTCCTCAGGGCGCACTGCTCCTAAACTCGCCGCTGCCAAGGTCATTGGCCGGGCTGCCAAGGTTGTTCGGTAGCGTGTCTCTCAGCTCTGGCCTGCTTCTGCGCAGAGCTGATAGAAGAGCGGACAAGACGACGGTGAGTTAAGGCAAGATTTATGTACAGCATAGAAATAGAGGTCTTACATATTCGGCACTTGGGCCGACAGCTTTAGGACTCGAACAGCTGAAATGTATTCTCTCTGACGCAAACGTCAGCTGCTGGCGACGCGCCGCTTAGCTGTTTTTATAGGCTTATAGGGTTATGCCTTACGTCACCAACGTCCAATCAGAACCGCCGCCGGTGGCGTAAGCTTTCTCAAATCTGGACCCGCCCTTGGGTGGCGTCATGATCCTCCAATCCGGAGCCGCTGCACTGAGTTGCACCCAACGCTTTTGAATACTGTCAGTTGGGTAAGCACGAGTGGTGCTGCTGTCTCTTTGAGATTGGTGACGGAGCGTCGTCTGCTACCTCCGCATGCGAAATAGCGGGAAATTCGTTTTGTAATACGCGGATTTTAGGTAAAGTAGCTAGATGAAGGCCAAATGAATATTACTTAGTCATAAATAAGCTTCGCGTCTGTACCTAAGAAATGTATGACTATTTCTTTGCCTGCAATGACTGAGTGGTGTTGCCAGTGCGGGACACACTAAGTCTGTACCGTTATCCCCCCCCCCCCCAATTTTTCCGCTATTGTTTACAGAGCAAAAAGTGACACTTGACCACACTTGTCTTTCTGGCACCCTCTTCAGATCAAGGTGGTGCCTCTTCCCCCTGAAAAAAATATCTGCCTTGCACTCTGCAATGAATATGGCATATGTGCGCCTTCAGGTTGTGGACGATTCTAGGCGAACGAGCGTGTTGTATTTACACATTGTATAAATTACGTGTAAGAATAAATTTAGAAACGGTTGTGCTTCTTTTTGAAGAGCTGAGGAAAAATAGACAGGCCACACGCTCAGTCTTGTGCGAATTAGAGCCACAATCCTGCTGCGCTTTAATGGGTGAGCTTGCAAGCCTCGCGTCTGGCACAGCTGACATAAATTGTATAATTTTTATGTGAAGATGAATTTCATACACAAACTCCTTGGACTGTAGCAGGAATTATCTGAGGAGTTAGAAGAAGGGCTTCCAAAGTGATGTAAAGATAATTTAAGAAAAAATAAAAATGCAGTACAATAGACTCACATACAGCCAGTACTTGAATAACTTTTATTTGGAAAAGCTCTTCGCAATTCATATTTCACACGTGACATGACGATCAAACACGCTTGAGTGAATCAGCAGTTTAAAATAGTAAACATGCCGACCTGCGCGCCAAGCTGTTGAAGTAGCTATGCTTCCGAAAAAAATACTTGCGATCGGTGGCACTTATTCAAACTCCAGGTAACCCTGCAGTTCTCAACGCCTGGACTGTAACTATTCCACGAGAAGCCTGTAAGGTGACAGTGAAGAACTACATTTCGAATCCGAGGACCAAATCTCTTTTTCCGAGATCATAGTAGGTGAAAACGCTGTCAAAATTCCCCGTGGTAGGTTGGCACTGAAGCCCGGTACTGTTCATGTATTTTTTTCTGAATATTCCTGCGCACTTGTATAAATCAGCCGCATTAAAGCACGAGAGGAAACCCCCAAAACTACAAGAAACGACGAATTTCCAGGGCTGTGCGTCGGTAACTGGTGGCGATGTGTGTGACGTTAACATGGAGTACAGCGATGTTGACGAAACTATCCACTGCAATCCAGAGTAATGTCAAGAGGTAGCAACTTGGTTTCCTACAGTACACAACCCAAGAAAGTTCCAATCCAGAAATATTGAGCTTATACAGAAAGTTCTTTTTTTTTTCAAAGTTCTACGAGGCAGTGGTGGAAACGAAAGAGTTCACCTTTGTCTTCAGTTGCAGAGGGAAGCTTGTTTCCTCGTGCGAATCAGCGAAAATGGCTTCGGAAGCCATCTGAAACTCACGAGCTTGCAGATGGTATCAACTTTTCTCGGTTATGTTGATCATCTGAAGATATGCAAGGGCTGTCATGGCAGCTTATTCTTTTTTGATTTCGACCGCAACATCAGCCCTGAAGATCCGGGACGTGTGGAGGAGCACTTTCAGGCTGTCCCGGAAATACTTATGCCCACCATGCAAGAACACAAGGAAGATTGATTGATTGATTTGTGGGGTTTAACGTCCCAAAACCACGATATGATTATGAGAGACGCCGTAGTGGAGGGCTCCAGAAATTTCGACCACCTGGGGTTCTTTAACGTGCACCCAAATCTGAGCACACGGGCCTACAACATTTCCGCCTCCATCGGAAACGCAGCCGCCGCAGCCGGGATTCGAACCCGCGCCCTGCGGGTCAGCAGCCGAGTACCTTAGCCACTAGACCACCGCGGCGGGGCACAAGGAAGAATCTGTGAGCTTGGTTGAAGAAAAAAAAAGAAGAAATCTGTGAAACCGGCAAAGCTTTTCCAAAAATTACGCGCGACTACTAAAAAACTAAGAAAGATGGTTATTAGGCCACTGTTTTTTTCTTTTTCAGAAAAAGTGAAGAAAGACATTCGAAAAATGAAAACACTGCTTTCAAAAGGCTCTACCAATCAAGTGGACTAACTTATGACCGGCCTTCTTCCAGCACAACAACCGATGGTGCTGAATGAAATCTTTTTGAACCCCGATTTGTTAGGCATTCCATTATTAATTTATTTGTTCAAGTCATGATGGTGTTGACACAGGCAGTATGTTCACCTTTCACATCAACCTATATGCAGCACCAGGGCTCTATATTTTAAGGAGGGGGCAAGTAATCAGCCACTCGGTTTTGTAGCGCTGCCCTCTGGCTGACTTCGCTTTGAAGCTTTCAGCGCAGCAAAAAGAGCGAATTTGAAAAAAAAAGAAAACTTCCTGGATAAGCTCAGCATTCCATGACTGGAACATTGTTCGCTCTTGTGGTGCACGGCACCAAGTTTCTACCTCTGAATACAACTCAGGATCGGAGGGGATGCCAGTATAGCTGCGTCAACATCGCTGTTCTCCACCATGTTAACGTCCGACACATCGCCACCACTTGCCGACACAGGGCCCCCAACATTCGTGGGTTTTCTAAGTTTCGGTTGTTTCCTTTTGTGCTTTATTGCTGCTGGTTAAGACAAGTGTGCAAGATTATTCAGGAAATTTCGAGGAACAGCAGGGGACTTAGGTGTCCCCTTACCAAATAGAATTTTCACGTTTCCCCTTACGATGTGCTCGTAGCAAGTTATTAGGTCCTTGGATTTGAAATGTAAGTCGGAAATGTATGTCTTGACCGTCACCTGGAAGGATTTTCGAGAAATAGCAGCTGTTCAGGCCTTCAGAACTACAGGGTAACAGGAGAGTTTGAAGAAGTACTGCCGATTGCAAGTGTTTTCCTCAGATGTATAGTCACTAAGACAGCCCGGCGCGCCGCAGTTCCGCATGTTTACCATGTTAACCTGCTAATTCACTCAAGCCTGCTTGATTGGCATGTACATTGCTTAATACTATTTGCGATGACATAAATCTAACCTTCAAGCTCCCGCCACTGTGGTCTGAGCAATTGAACTGAAAAACAAAAACAAAAAACAATTCAACGCTGCCGCGGGAAGCCGGCGGTGGCGGCGGCTTGATCTCAACGCTACGCCAGCGCCGTCCCTCGGAGCGGATACGTGTTGGTGCCGCCTCCGGAGCGGGCTTTTCCAACTGACAGTATCTAAAACCGTTGGTTGCACCATGGTTCCTCAATACTTTTAGGGGCGAAGCTCCTCAAAGCGGCACCCGTTCATCCCTCGTAGTACGTAACATGTCTTACGCTTTGACCTCCAAGGGGGTGCCGGTGGGAGATTTCTCCTGTGCGTTGTTGAACAATAAAAAAATCGCAGCGTTCGCGTTAACTAAAAGCCAAATTTTTCTGTCTCTCATTCCCCATTAGCAGCCATTGGCATGCACATTGAGCAGTATCTGACAAGAAAAGGTTGCTACGTTATACTTGCTGGACGTAACCTCCTTTGTTTCAGAAAGGTTTAGCGAGCGTTGGGCCGCAGTGCCATGAATACAGTGAACTAGTATGTACCATGAACTCGAGGTGGTTACAGGTGGGAAGTAGATAGACACGAAGCGCCAGCCGTAAGAAAGTGTGCGTGTGCCACCTCTCGTTTAGTCCTTGCAATGTCTGCTGGATGGCGGTGCTTCTATATGCGGAATATATAATCAAAAGATGCGAGATTGTTGTACTTGGAGTGTTGACTAGATGGACGAATGGACACACAGACAGATGCATGGACGGACGCAGGGATGGCTGCACAAACGGATGGAAGCATGGGTGGACGCAGGGTGGATGCATGGACGAGCGCATGGACGGACGCATGGATGGACGTGCGGACGCACGTACAGACGCACGCACGGACGGGCGGATGGACGCATGGGTGGATGCATGCATGGATGCACGGACGGATGGAAGCAAGAACGAATACACGGACGGATGCTTCGCGCCACTCTCCATCATCCACCCCGTGGATATGCTGCCATTTTTTTACTGGTCATGAAACTCCCGCGAAAGTTCCATATAGGGACAAAAGTGGCCACGAGAGGCGCTACCGTATACAGGAGGGCATTTATCTGCCGCGCTTGGTAGGGCAGGTGCGCGTTCGCAGAAGCGTTGGCCGTCAAATACACTTCTTCAGATATTTTCCTTCTCCATGTTCTCGCTAACAAATCATAGCAGTGATTAGTATTGTCAATATTGTACATGATGCGCGTTGTCAAATTGCCCAAGTCATTGATTGCTGGCAATGTTTTGACTGAGAGTATCTGTCAAGTGACGGGTGTGTTCGTGACATTTTTTACATTTCTCGATTTCTGTATAGTCGCTTTCGGGCTTAAACCGAACACTTTCTTTTCTTTGTCCACTTAGATATCTCTTTCAATTTTTTTCAGCTTTTTATATGCGAAATATTTCTGCCTAATGGAGATAAATTTGTGTGCCACTTACCTAGCAGTGGGTAGCATTTTGAACTTTGCAACAACGCAGCGCCTTGCAAGGAAATGTGGGCGAAATTCTCGGCATATTTTTTTGCTGCAATTACTGGCAATTGTCAAGAATTACAAACTGCCATGAGCACAGACACATAGAGTTTATTTAAATCTGCGTGGATGAAACTGTGGATGAAAAGTTGGGAGATAGAGTGAATGACACAAAAAAGATCACTGAAAAAATAATTATGCCTCTGGTTTTCTCCCTCCTCCGGCCGAACAGGATGGGCGACCACCAGCACGAAACAGTTTGTTTTGTTCGCGCGTAAAAAAGTGCAGACGGCACTTAATAAAAAAGTGCACAACTTCTGCCGTGGTGCTCACAAAATGTGTTCCACAGCCAACACTGGCCGAGGAAGTGTGGTCGTCCAGCAAGATGTTTTCAACAACGTTCATGTAGACATTGGCACAGGCTATATTGCCTATGGGGCGCATTTCAACATGTTCCTCCACAATTTGCAAGAGGCGCAATGGTTGCTCCGATGGCACTTGCAAAAATCCTCTCGTCCTAATTGCAGTCAATGCAGTTGGCTCTCGGGAGTTGCTTCTAAGTGTTTGGAGGCAGTCCTTGCAGCTTATTTTAGCAAACTTCTTTGCAACATAGCCGCCAAGGTAATCCAAAATGCAGTCCCTCGTTGACTCCGGATGAATCATATCTTGCATGCATTCACCAGGCTCCAGCAGTATATCATCAAAAAGAACAGCCAAGGCATCAACCTGAAACGTAAATATTTTTCATACCACAATGACAAGAGTGAGAAATTTGAAAAGTGAAAAAGAAGAATAGAAGCTCGTTGTATATCATACGACTAGACGTGCATGTCATTAGCATCAAAGGGCTAGACAACATTCAACACATTTCCTTAAGATGGAGAGACACCCTACGAGCAGCGTTGGTGCGCTATTAAAATGTTTACCTGATTAACAGTCGGTTCTTTATGTTGAAAGAGATTCTGCATTTTTAAAAGAAGACGTGGACCATCCCCTTCAACTGAGGCTCGCTGTGGCGGACGGATGAAGTTGTTGACCGAGAGCAACCGGTAAATGAACAAAAATTGCTGAACCGTTGGCTGTCCCCCTGCTCCAGCAACATGCCTTGCTATGCCAAAAAAACCTCTGAAAGAGAGAAAAGTGCAAATAAAATGTCTTCAACTAGCGAAAACGTTTAAATTTACCTCGAGGTGGTCTTGTCCAAAGTTTCCAACTAAAACATAGCGAAAGCCACATTTCAGCAGCTTCTCGACAAGCGTCACTGTGCTGTGCAAAGTCATTCTCAGAGCATTGAATGTTGGCTTGCTCAGAAAGAAGAGTTGGTTTTGCTTTGGTAAACTCTGGTTGTAAGTGTGCCACCTGTCAAGCCACTCGGTGTTCTCCTTCAGTGTCTGAAAAACAATCTGATTTATTTGGAACTTCAAAGGAAGCGACCATAGCTTTGAAATATTAGGGCTTACAGCAATGTGTTCTGCTTAATTATACTGCACATCTTGTGGCCTCTTGGAATTTAAGCAGTCGAATAGAATATTCGTTCGTGTCGCGAAATCTGAGGTTGCTTTGGAGCCACGAAGTTTCACACACTCTTCTCTACTGCGATAGAAGTCCATTGCTGAAGTGGTGCTTTCAGTGAAGAGCTGAAAGATTTTAGAGAAGTTATATGGCAGAGTGCTGTATTTTCATGAAGGAACAGCACTTTTTGATACATACTAATAATTAATGACACATGCTAGAGCAGACTTGCCTGGACAGCAAGTTTCACACTCAGTTTTTGGAAAGCGTTGGGCCTGATGTGTGCTTTCATAAGCTTTGGCACAGCCCGAAGTCCAGCTTGCTGCTCCTCGTAGTCTAGCATAGCTTCAAAGTGGAAATGCTGTACTTCTTTGTCACCAGGCAACTGTTACATTAAGAAAAAGCCTGTGAGACAAAACAGCCAGAGCACTGTGATGACTTATCTTAAACTGTGTTTTACCCACCAGGAATTTTCCAGCCTTCAGAAGGTTATTCCTGATGCACTTGAAGATGTGAGGTGGGTCAATTATGACCTGAATGACTTCAGAGGAGTCACATGGATGCTAAAATGACGTTGATACTCTGGCGATATCGCCGCTGACACCTAAAAGGAAGACATTTCTATTATTAAGATCACGTACTAGATACCATGAGGATAAATAATGTCTATAAATATTTACCCAAAGAGTTCAATGCTGATCTGTTCGAAGTAGAGTTATCGCAAGTGACTGCATCCACAACGAAACCGGCATTCGACTGGAGTACAATGCAATGCAGGAGCAGTTTAGCAATAGCGGAGCCTGGTGCAGCCCCTGACGTGCAAAACGCTCCGACAGTCTGCGACCAGCCACCGAGGAATGGTCGGAAAAGGAACACTAACACATGGTCACCATCTTTCACTTGGTCAGTAGGCTTCGTGTGCTCTGCTTAGTCGACCTTTCCAAGCAGTGTCATATCCGATTCCCTTACATGAAGGCTCCTTCTCACGCTCATCTCGTCAAACATCAGGAACGCTAAAGAAAAAAATATTATTTCAGCTGTTTACCTAAAGCGAAGAAAAATCAAATGAAAAAAAATAAAAATTGATACCTCGGCGTTCTCTCTCTGGAATATTTCCCACTTTGTCTTTGAGGATGGCAAATAAATTTTCATCAAATCCAAAGCCGGCCTTCAGATTTTTTAGGTAGGAGTAGAGTGTGCGAGGGTGTGGTAGAAGCAGAAAACTATTCTCGTGAAGAAATGTATAAACTGCTGTCGATTTGATTTTCAGCAGTAAACAGTCGTAAAGCCATTCTTTTTTATACCTGCAATAAATAAAATGCACATTTTTGTGTTCACGATTCAGTGACAGCACCAGCAAACAGCACTATCAAAGTAAAACAAAATATTGCATTTTTGTCCACGGCATCACTTTTCAGTTTCTATTATTATCCAAAAAGAAAACGCGCACACTCCGAAAACCCCACTTCACATAAAACTCCAAACACATTTCACAAACGGGATCTTACCGTGCTGCTTTCGTAGACTTCATATTTGCCTTCATGATGCACTGGTCTATAATGAGCTTCTCGCGGTCTGACAGCTTGTGAATATCTCCGCACATTCCACCTTTTTTATTCGCGTGCGCCTCCGCTTTTGCGAGTTTCCGCTGGCATGATTGAAGCTGTTGCTTCACGCTGCGAAGTTGCGCCTTCACTCTCTGCAGCTCCGATGCTGAACAAACTGGGACCTCTGTTTGACACTCTGCATCAGCGAAACCTGGGCGATTCTCAGTTCTTACAACATCTGCAAAGACTGACAAAGAGCAAATTTCATAGGGAAAGGAGCCAATTTTGTTAGCGTATAGTGAGCGAAATTTGTTAGCGTAGTGAGTGGTTAGGATACTTGCAAGCTTTGTGCCAGACTTACCGTCGATTTCTTCGTCGGCTGCAGTGGAGACGTCCGCATTCGCAACTGTCGCATCACAGTCTGGAGAAAGCTCTCACGGCCTTTTTACAGGTGGGCGCTTTGTTAGTCCACGCGAACGCTGTTTTGGTTTGGAGAGGTAAGCAGGCAAACCTTCGAAAATTCTTGGCGCGGTGCCTTCCACCAGTATTGGCCGATCTTGAGGCAGTGAAACGATGTTCCCATTCACTGTACACACGTCCGCACGTACGATGTCACTTGCATCGAAATGTTTTTCGCACACGCGAACATACTTCGAGTCGAACGAAAATCCGACAGTCTCCTGTCGCGGGATTGCACGTTTCCACCTGTCGCGTCGTTCTGCGTCGGCTGGTAAACAGAACAGGGAGACTTTTTTGACGTTGCCCTTGTATTGACGTTGTCTTGACGTTGCCCTTGTAGCGACAGCCCGGCACACAGCAGGTGTTGGGCATCGCGGTCACGACGAGGTGACCGCGAAAAGAGAAAAAAAGGTGCAAGCAGCACAAACAAGACCACTCCGCGCTCACACTCGGCTAATGCCGGCCAGCAGCAAGCGGCTTCCTCGTCCCCCGGATGGATGAATGGATGGATATGGCTGTACCCTTTAGATCGGGTGGTGGCTAGCGCCACCAAGCCGTAATACCTAATGAACCAAAAACTATATTTTTTTCCTTAAAAAGTGAGTTTGAGGATTCGTACTTTGCAGTGAAGAGTTTAATTTTCACTCGTGCCTTGACTTCAGCCACCAATCAGATAACCTCCTTCTAGTTAAGTCTACCGGCTTAAAGTTTATTTTGCCCTCCCGGTCCCTAAACCCCAGTGCTTTGAAAAACTCTGCGCCATCATCCTGAACTATAGGGTGAAGCCCTTTACAGAACATTATCAAGTGTTCCGCAGTTCCTTTTTCCTCTCCACACGCACTGCATACTGTGTCTACCCCTTCGTATTTGGCCCGATATGTCTTGGTTCGCAGTCCTCCCGTGCTGGCCTCAAACAGTAGAGAACTACCCCGAGTATTATCATAGATCCTTTCCTTGGAAATTTCCTGCTTAAAAGTTTGAAAGGTCTCTAGTGCGGACTTCTTAATCATGCCCATTCTCCACATGTCAGTCTCCGTTTCCTTCACTTTCTTCTTAACAGATAGTTCTTTTTGGTTTGGCCACCTGCTGTTTTCTAAGTATTTACCAGTCAACTTCCTGGTTCGCTTCCTCCATTTTGTATCGACATTCTTCTAGTACAAGTAGCTGAAAACCTTCCTAGCCCAACGCTCTTCCCCCATTTCTCTCAATCGCTTCTCAAATTTTATCTTGCTGCTAGCTTCCCTGCCCTCAAATTATGTCCATCCCACACCCCTTGTAGCTACGCCAGCGCCGCGGCGCGTAATGTGTGGGCGGTATATGAAGCTCTCCCAATGAGTTACGAGGGAATTTCATGACCAGTAAAAGTATTGAGAGACTGTGGTGTTTTCGAAAGACGTAAGAAGCACCGACAGCACCACCGTACAAAAAGACGTTTATTGTACGCAACACATCGAATATACACATAAAGGACAGGCGCGCCCCTTGGGGGTGAAAGAACACAAAGTAAAAACCGAAACTGAATATAACATACTCCCTCCCTTATATGTAGTGATTAGTTGTTAGTAAGTGTTAGTAAGAAACCCCTATGTATGCACTGTAAATTTTACACGCTGTATACACATACATATTTACACTACATACACACTGTGCTATACACACAGGCAACTAGTGGGTCTGATAGTCCTTGAGCCAGACTGGTGGCCGGTGCTCTCGGGACGGCCGATGGGGATGCTGCACGGCCAGAGATGGTAATGAGCTTGTAGAGCTCTGTAGTACGCCAGGAGACCACGATTGCGGCCCAGGAGAAGGCGGCTGCAGCATGACAGGCTCCGGTACAGGCCGCTGCGGATCAGGAGCAGGCGACTGCGGTACGGCAGACTGCAGTACGCCAGGAGGCGGCGGCTGTGACCCGGGAGAAGGCGGCTGTGGCAGGGCAGGCTGCGGCACTTGAACCGGAAGCTGTGGCGCAGGTAGCTCCGAACGTTGGTATGGTGCACTCGTGCCCCTCTCAGGAACCCGGGAAAGCTTGGAGGCGTTCCATGTGCGGCCGTCTGCAAGTCTGAAAGAGGCAGGTCCCCTCCTCCCCAACACCTCAGTTGGCGAGGAAAATGAGCGATCCCCCTTGAAGCGAACGGACAGCTTCTTGATACGAACGAAATCACCCACAGCTATCTTTGGCTGCTTAGCAGCTCTCCTGTGGTCCGTGTACTCCTTACTGCTTTGCTGTTGAAGCCGTACCCTTTGGCGCAGTCGCGCCAGTTCCTTTGCTTGGTCCTTTGCAAACGCTGGTGCCGAAAACCCCACAACATCCAATCTGCTTTGGGGCATTCGCCCATGCAGCAGAACTGCTGGGGCAACTCCAGTGGTAGCCTGTGGAGTACAGCGGTAAATAGAGAGGTAGTCCGTAACTGCTTGTCGGATAGGTCTCCTTTCGAGGAGTGAAACCTGGATGAATTTCTTCAGAGTTCGAATGAACCTCTCGACTTGCCCATTCGCCTGGAGGTAATATACAGACGAATGAGAAAGCTTGATGGCTCGATTTTGAAGAAAGGTTACAAATTCACGTGAAGCGAACTGCGGCCCATTGTCGCAAACAATCTCTTCCGGGTATCCTTCACGGGCAAAAACACTGGTTAAGAAGTCTTTCATGATGCTTGTGGCCACTTCGCTGCAGAAATATATCTCTGGCCAGTTGGAATGGTAATCGACCAGTGTTATAGCAAATTGGCTATTGTGAGGTGCATGTTCCAATGGGCCAACAATGTCTAGGCCCAGTTTCTGTCATGGCCTTTCAGGCCAGTCAATAGGCTGCAATGGCGCTGGCGATGTTCTGGCAGATTTATCTGCCTCCAGGCAGATGTGACAGTTTTTCACGACAGATTCAGCTTGCTTGTCTATCCGTGGCCACCAGAATAGCTCACGAAGTCGCGCCTTTGTGCGCGTGATGCACGGATGTGCCTTGTGGGCAACGGCGATGAACTGAGCCGTGAGTGAGGACGGAACAACGAGGCGTTCTGCGCGCAGAAGGTCATCAACAACAGAAAGTTCTTCGCGCACAGAGTAGAAAGGTTTTGCCTCCTCTGGTATGGACTTTTGTGGTGGCCAAGAACCGAGCACGAACGACTTGACCGTTTGCAGACAACCATCGTTGAGGACGGCTTGCTTGAATTCTTCCTTCGTCACGCAAGCCGACTCGACCAACGACACAATTTCTTCATCCTTGGCCAGCTGTGCCTGCGCGGCAGGAGCTGGCAGCCGAGAAAGAGCATCTGCCACCGTGTTGGTGGACCCCTTGCGGTACTCGACAGTGAAATTGTAGCATAGGAGTCGCGCATTCCAGCGTGCAATTCGAAGTGGCCTTCTGCCACGTCCTTGCGAAGACAGCAACGATACCAACGCCTGATGGTCCGTTCGAATCTTGAAATGGCGACCCCAAAGGTAAGTGTGCCATCGTTCGCACGCCCAAATGCATGCCAACGCTTCGCGTTCGCCGACCGAGTACTTTCTTTCCGCTGGTGACAAGGTACGACACGCGAAAGCCACTGTGCGGAGCTCATGGCCATTTTGCTGCTGCAGAACGGCTCCCAGCTCACAGTCAGAAGCGTCGGTCGACACGATGACTGGAAGTGATGGATCGAACATGTGGAGAACTGTACTTGAAGAAAGCATTTCCTTGACCCTCCGGAAACTGCTGTCTGCTTCGGCTGACCAGATAAATGGCTCATTCTTGCGAAGCAGAACGCGCATAGGCTCGACCACCTGGGCCAAGCGCGGAACAAACTTGGAATAGTATTCTACAAGACCCAGGAATGAACGGAGGGCAGCAACATCTATTGGCGCTGGAGTGTTAACTACCGAGTCTACTTTCTCTGGAAGCGGCGAGATACCTTGTGCAGTCACCTTATGCCCTAGGAAAGAAAGTTCTGGAACGTCGAAGAGGCATTTGTCGTTCAATTTCAGTCCTGCGTACTTTACTTTCTGCAAAACCTTTGTTAGGTGCAAAAGATGTTCTTCTGCACTTTTCCCAAAGACTATCACGTCATCAATGTAGAACAACACACAAGGGCAGCCATCTAGAATTGTGGCCATCATCTTCTGAAATGCCGCTGGAGCAGAAGCTAACCCAAAGCAAACTTTCTTGAACCGAAAGAGTCCTTCATGCGTGATAAAGGCTGTCAGGTCCCTGCTGTCAGGGTGCAAAAGAACCTGATGGTAGGCAGAAGCCAAGTCAAGTTTTGAGAAGTGTGTCGCACCTACCAAGACATGAAGGAGTTCCTCTGTATGAGGCAACGGGAAGCTGTCTGGTACAATAGCCTTGTTAGGCTCCCGGAGGTCAACCCAAATTCTGATGGTGCCGTCTTTCTTGTCAACGACAACAATGGGTGAAACCCATTCAGAAGCATCGATGCGTTCGATGATGTCAAGGCGCAGCAACCTGTGAAGTTCATTTGACACTGGTTCCCGAAGTGAATATGGAAGACGGCGCAGCTTCGAAGATACCGGCTGCACGCCTTGCCGAATCTTGACACGATGCGTGAACCGCTTAGCAAGACCCAACTCGGGACTGAAAAGTGAACCGAAGTCGTGTTCCAAGGCTGGCGGAAGGTTTGCTTTCCTGGGTTGCTCTATTGACTGCATCGGAATGTGACAAAGTGTCGGGTCATTAACACGCGGCGGCGGGGCAATGGACGTGTGTAGGCACTCAAGAGTGGAGCCCTGTATTCGAAGATTTAGGGCCTTAATGCCGTCAAGGCCAATCAGACAAGTTCCTTGGCGAACGATGTAGAAAAGAAGTGGTGCAGAGCGCCCTTTAAACTGAACGTCTGCCTGGAAACAGCCTCGCACGGAAATTGGGCGCTTCGAATAGTCAAACAAAGTGAAGTGCGGAGCTGGGAGGAGCAAACCGCTTTGAAAATGTTGGTGAAATTCTTGCTTTGATAGAATTGAAACAGACGACCCTGAGTCAACAAGGAATGACAATTTGACATCCGCTACGCGTACTTGTATGTAAATTGCGCTGCGAGCGGGATGCTGCACAGTCAAAACTTGCTCAGAACTTCCCCCTGACAAAGCATCGTCATCGATGCCAACTTCACGAATCCTGCCTTGCATTTGACGCTTGCGGTTGCATACTTTCTGAAAGTGTCCCTTGATACCGCAAAACAAACACTTCTTTACCTGCGCAGGGCACTGTGACGCTGATGCGTGGTAATTCCGCGAGCCGCATCGGAAACAGTGTGGTGAAACGGACCGGCTATCTCTGTCTCGCCGAGGGGGGCGGGGCCCCTGCGGCGCACGCGAACCGCTAGCGCTTGGAGAGTTTTGCTGAAAATGCGCTTTTGGCTGGAAATCGAATTTTCGCGAAGAATGCGAATACTGGGAACGACGCCGTACAGAAACAGGCTTGACCGAAGCAGAAAATTCCTTCAGCTCTTCGGCTGCTTGCTCAAACTGAAGAGCGATCCGCACTGCGCGCTCGAACGAAAGGGAGGAACCCTCGAGCAGCAACCGTTCAGGTACGCGGTTGGAAACAACGCCGGCAACAAATCGGTCCCGCAGAGCATCATCTTGTGAAGCGAACGAACAATGCGAAACAAGCTCCCGTAAAGCAGCAACAAAGTCATGAACGGACTCGCCTGCGTGTTGGCTGCGGCGGTGGAAACGATGACGCTCGACGACGACGTTACACGACGTGGAAAACTGCTGCCGTAAGGCGATGAGTGCAGCCTCGTACTCGCCAGTAGCGGCCACGGGAGGCTTCTCTTATACTTCCGGTGCTGCGGCGCTTGCTGGTGCCGCGGCATTTGACCCTGCAGGTAAAATCCGGTAAACACGCTGCCCTTCCGCCCCCAAACAATGCAGAAGAATGGCCTTGCGTCACGCTGGTGGGAATTCAGCTGCTCCGGATGCCAGAAGGTAGACTGTTAAAGTCTGCGCCCACTCCTCCCATGGAAGTGACGGCCGGCCGGGCGTCGGGAGGAACGGCGGCGGCGGAGCAAGGCTGGAGAAACTCATGGCGGGGCGGACCCGGACGACACTCGATGCTGAAGGTAGCTTGACGTGTTTATCCCACCCTCGTCGCCAATGTGGTGTTCGCGAAAGACGTAAAAAGCACCGGCAGCACCACCGTACAAAAAGACGTTTATTGTGGCAACACATCGAATATATACATAAAGGACCGACGCGCCCCCTGGGGGTGAAAGAACACAAAGTAAAAACCGAAACTGAATATAACAGGGACCATGGTTGCACCCAAGGGCGAGTGATGTTGCCACACATTGCGTAAGACTCGCCAGACTGGATAGCTCCGCTTGCATCATCGGGCTGCAATTGGGCCCGTGGGTTGAGGGAGCTCGCCGTGCGTTGCGTAACACACACTGGCGCGTCAAGTTGGATGACGTCGTTGAGATGATGGCGTCAGGCGGGCTCGCTCGCCTTGACACAGACTGCCTTTGCAGAGGCAATAACGTTTGGTCTGGACTCTCAGGCGTAACAGTGCTTACGCAGAAATGTCAGAAGCTCACACGACATCGTTATTTTAGAGTAAGAACGGGACATGTTGAAGATGATACATGCCATGCATTAGAACGTCTTAAGGCCTGACCACACATATTCGTCGCAGCGCGTCAGCTCGTTGCTTTATGACGTGGTGCCACACCACGTCAAAAAGCAACGATGCGCGCCAGATGGCGCACGGCAACGCGAAGTTGGGCACCCTCTCTCGGCGCTGCGCCAAATCCAACGCGATGCGACGGGTACGTGTGCTCAGGCCTTTAGAAGTACACATACATTACGTTCACGAAGAGAACGAATGTCGACGCCATTTCAAAGAACGGCATACTCCCATTTCCTTCTTCAGTGGTCTTTAAAAAACAAGAACACTCACACCTTCGGTATGTTTTCGTTATTGCAGCAACAATTCGGCTCGCAGCACCGCCACATCGTCCTGATTTGCAACCGTAAACTATGTGAATATCCAGTGCACAATGCGCAGCACATATCCACGCCGCAGTTAACAGACACATAAAAACACGGTCTTCTCCGGTCGCCAACAAGCACACCACGAAATCGTTAGTGAGGCTTGGCAATCCACCTCTATCGAGCGGCGTGAGCAAGCGTAGGCACGTCTGCGAAGTGAAACACGGTGGTCACAATGGAATGACATCAGAGCTCACGGCAGGAACAGTGAACAGGCCTGAAATAATCTAGGTGTCATTGGCTGAGGCAATGCCATCTAGACAAATAATTCAGGCCAGCTCACTACTCCGGGCATGGTTTCTGACGTCACTCAGTTTTGACACTTGTCTCCTGCCGAGTAGACGTGCGCAAGCATGCTCCCGCCGTTCGAGATACCAGGATTGCTTAGCCTGACGAAGCCTGTCGTTGACTGCTGGTGTTTCTTTTGGCACTGCATGAAGATGAACGTATTTTTCTGCGACTGTGAAGTACTGCGGGGGGGGGGGGTGTAAAGTGCTTTGTTCACTGAATGTCCGCGTACTGTACAACTGCAAGCCCTCGGGCAGTGCTGCTGGCCCAGCTGTCATTGATATTGACTATGTACCGAGGGTTCCAGTGTTTTCATTAGCATTCTGTCCGTAATTCGAAGGTATGTCTGTGCCTATACTAGTTGATTTTGAGATGTTTTAAAGGCACCACATTTGGCACGTTAAGTTCATTCTGTAAAATTGTGTCATGTACGCTTCTGAAATGTTAGCGAAAGCCTTGACTTTGAACACTTTTAGCTGAGCGGCGCTGGCGCTCAACCCCGCAATAACGTATCGTCCTGAGATAGTGCAAGGATCTGCATTAATTTTGCGTTTTTTGACGGGCGCATTTGCCGAGACGTGGTCTGTTTGGCTGAAAATAACGGCGAAATGAAGTTGACACAGCTTCACGGGTCCACCAGCCACGTTTTATAGGTTCCGCTGCGCGCCGCGCAAACACATAAAAATAAAGCATTAATCGCCGCATGGAAATTTTTCTCAAAACAGGCGTTATTACGTCAGGGTCGGTAAGCATTTCGCTATTTTAGCATAGCACATCGTGCTCATTTTCATACTTCCGGTATCTTTGTTTAGATGAGGGAAGCAGGGCTATAGTGCGTGGTGTCGTACATTTGTTATGTATACTACGTAGTATTTCTTACTGCTGCTCCGGTTATTTTTTCACGGTATTATAATTATGCACCGGTCTCTTTAAAACCTAGACCTAATTTATTGTCCTTGAAATATGTGCTGATGCTCATTAACTTAACTTCACTCGAAGTATGACTGTGTATACCTCAATGATTTTCCTGTTTTGTAGCTTCTCAAAAAGGCGCATGTGGAGCAGTAAGCCTGAGATAAAGTGCTTTGCTAAATTTTTTTAATGTGTGTGAGCTTTATTTCAAACCTAAATATTAGATAACGACTACCGATGAACATGCGCAGCAGAACAAACGCACTCACTCAGCAGAAAAAAACTGCAGAAGCTTAGCAAATAATACCAACACTTTGTGTGCATATTCTGGACTGTGTGTGTGTATAAATGGAAATAATAGTATTTACCATACATATTTCACCTCTTTGTTGCGCCACCAAATTTTACTCTTATAAATTGGTCGCGTATTCGTTAGTGCAAAATATTTTTTTACGCCCGGATGATAAGTAAATGCCTAAAAATAAGTTATCAAATAATTTAAAACATAACGCAGTTGTTAAGCGAGTGCAAATCAGACACAAATATTGAATGAAGCTGTTGTACACATGTAAAACTCGCAGCGAACGTTGTATTTCTTCAAGGAAGACGCTGGTGACAGTGGCTTGCCTGACGACACCTGACGTCACGGCGGCAGTGAGCAGGCCTGATATCCCGGTGGCATTGGCCGAGGCACCTTAGAACACGTGAGCCAAAACAACGTAGCACGTGGATTAGAATACAATTATTGCCCAAAGTTATCTAGAAATCTAGGGTTAGGGGGAGACAGAAGGTTAGGTGGGCAGATGAGATTAAGAAGTTTGCGGGTATAAATTGGCAGCAGCAAGCACAGGACCGGGTTAACTGGCGGAACATGGGAGAGGACGTAATCAAGCCACAGAACACCTACCAGGCTGATGATGATGATGATGATGATGATGATGATGATCTAGAAATCGATCGCTCTTATCTCAACAGTTGACACATATAGCGAAGTGACTGCGCCGTATACCCACAGCCATTCACCGATTCGAGCATGCACCTTGTGCCCACGCACGCTCAGAGAAAAGAGCTAAAGCTTATGAAGCGTGCTGCCGAACAGGCGTAGCTTAATACCTCCTTATCATACCCTTCCCTGCCAAGCTTTCAGTGCCCTCGCCGATGCCCTCACAAGCGCTAGCCGCACAGCCTCACCGCACACCGCACACCCGAGAGCGGCCGTTTCTGTGACGTCAGGCAGAGCGGCTCTCAACCATGACCTTCTGTATTTTACTGACCTGCCCAGCGAGCGAAGCATCAGCACACCCTTTCTAGTATTGGTGCCTGCCGGTATGCGCTATGTGGCGCTGCAACTTACCTCATCCGCACCGGTTGCTGGCGGTCAAAACATTGGCCGCCGCGCTTTTTTTTCGTCTGCTCACATGACGCTGAGAAAAAAGCAGCAATGTTTACGCGTGCATACACTCTGGACGATTAAAATAAATAAGCACCTCTTTTTGAATAAACTTACAAGTATAATGACCATCTTTCGCTACCGTCTGCTCGTGCCGAGCTGCGACCGAAGCGTGCAGGTCGGTGCAGTTTTTACACCAGTGAAGCGAGGTTTCTTGGTGCAAATTAACCATCACGATGGTGGTGTGCTACGTGCCTTTCTGCGAATCAAGGCAAGGGAAGACTCCTGATGTGCCTTTTTGAGTTTCTAATGACCGAGGTCCATGAAAAATGCATCGAGGTAATTTCTGTGTTGTAAAAGACTACGTGTCTCTGAAAGAGTGAGTTGCTGGGCTGGTTGGTGGTGCATGAAAGACTGAAGCGCATATTAGCGCAAGAAAAATAATAAACCGACAACCTCAAGAAAGTAAACGACGACGCGCTTTACTCACAACTGTTTATTAGCAAAAAAAAAAGAGATGACATGAGTGCACATATGGTAACCATGTCACTATATGTGGTTATGCAATTCGGTTTTGAAACACACCCATTGTGTCAAGATTTAGCGTTGAATAAGTGATTTTCAGTGCTATTTCGTTTCAAAACAGTTGCAGAGTGTCTTTCATTGATTATTCATGTACCTGCGATCTACATTAGCCATTTGAGACGAAGGTATTTATGCGCAAAATCATCTGTATTGGGTTGTTTTCTATGCGCGCCGGATGCCGCAGACACTGTCAAGTGTCATAGTCATTGCCCTTTCTTGCCCAGATAGTAAATGCAAGCCTGCTGAGTGTAATCGAACGGTAACAAGTGTACCATTGTATACGCAAATAGCTGCTATCATGAGTTGAATAAACATTTGGTGGCAAGCGCTTTTTATAACCTGTCTACGTCGTCATTCTTTCTTGTTTTGCACGCTGATACATGTGTTTGTACCTAATTTGCTATTCTATTTGAAATATAATGCACTGAAATGTCAACTAAAATGCCAAATAAGATTCTCAAAGTCATATGAAATAAAATGATTCAAGATAGCCCCCACACATTTACTCAATGCGTGGTGAAACTCTTCTCTAACCGGTGGCAACCCATGCGTTCCCATGCATTCACCGGTGCTCAGCTGGGGTCACTCGAGCGCCCCCTAGGTGGCGAAATTCGGAATCCGAGCCGGCGCAGGCAGCTCCATAGACAGCAGCCAGCTGGGAAGGTCAGGAGTACAGTAGGTCGTGCTCTCAACTTTTGCAAGCCGCAAGCTGGCTCGCATGGCTCGCCTCCCATTGGCTACTGCGAAAAACGGCCTGGACGGCCGCCCCTACAGTCAACGCCTCCTCTAGAAAGATGCCTGCCACATGAGAAAAAAAAACAGCTGCCACACCCTTTCTCTCTTTCATTTTGAAATGTTTTCAGTCGCTAGCGTCACTAGTGGCGGACGGTGCCACAACGCAACACTTTGCATAGCCTCTGAAACAGTGATGCACAGTTGCAGGTCTCGAGGAACTCTCGACTGATGCGCCCCTATGGACCACAGATGAAAAACGCTTAGCTGGTACCGCCCGCCGCCGTGATTATGGATAGGTGGATGGATGTATATGGCTGTACCTTTTAGATCGGGCGGTGGCTAGCGCCACCAAGCCGTAATACTTAATGAAACAAAAACTACATTTATTTTTTCTCTTAAATAGTGAGGTTGAGGATACGTACTTTGCAGTGAAGTGTTTAATTTTCACTCGTGCCTTGACTTTAGCCACAAATCAGATAACCTCGTTCTAGTTGATTCTACCCGCTTAAAGTCTATTTTGCCCTTACTGTCCCTAAACCCCAGTGCTTTGAAAAACTCTGCGCCATCATCCTGAACTATAGGGTGAAGCCCTTTACCGAACATTATCAAGTGTTCCGCAGTTCCTTTTTCCTCTCCACACGCACTGCATACCGTGTCTACCCCTTCGTATTTGGCCCGATATGTCTTGGTTCGCAATACTCCCGTCCTGGCCTCAAACAGTAGAGAACTACCCCGAGCATTATCATAGATCCTTTGCTTGGCAATTTCCTGCTTAAAAGTTTGATAGATCTCTAGTGCGGACTTCTTAATCATGCCAATTCTCCACATATCGGTCTCGGCTTCCTTCACCTTCTTCTTAACCGGTAACTCTTTTTGGTTTAGCCCCCTGCTGTTTTCCAAGTATTTGCAGTAAATTTTCTGGTTCGCTTCCGCCATTTTGTAGCGACATTCTTCATGTACAAGTAGCTGAAAACCTTCCTAGCCCAACGCCCTTCCCCCATTTCTCTCAATCGCTTCTCAAATTTTATCTTGCTGCTAGCTTCCCTGCCCTCAAATGATGTCCATCCCATATCACCTTGTACTCCCTGATTTGGTGTATTCCCGTGAGCTCCTAAGGCAAGCCTACCTATTCCACGTTGCTTAATTTCTATCTTGTTTGAACTTCTGAGCTCATGCACAAGACTGCATTGCCGAACGTCAGACCAGGAACCATGACCCCTTTCCATATTCCTCTCACAACATCATACCTAACCTATTGTAATTCCACAGTGCCCTGTTTTTCATTACCACTGCATTCCTGTTACCTTTCGTCGACACGTATATTCCGTGTTCCCTTAGGTACTCGGCCCCATTGCTTATTCATACGCCCAGATATTTGTATATATCTGTTATCTCTAGCGTGACCTCCTGTATTCTAAGCTCACTACCTTCATTGTCATTAGAAATCATGACTGCTGATTTTTCCTTACTGAATCTGAAATCTAACTTATCTTCTCATTACCGCAGATGTCCACCAATATCTGCAAATCTTCCTTGTTGTCGGCCATTAGCACTATATCATCTGCGTACATCAATGCTGGTAGTGCCTGTTCAATGAGTTTTTCTTGTTTTACGAAAGATAGGTTGAAGCCCAGTCCACTTCCCTTTAATTTGGCATCTAATATTTGTAGGTACATCATGAAAAATAAGGGTTACAGGAGACACCCCTGCCTAAGCCCCCGTTTTACCTCTGCAGGCTTGGATACCTGTTTTTTCCACTTGATAATTACCTTGTTACCTTTATAGATATCCTTTAAAGATCAGTGACTACATCTTCCACGCCTAGTGTGTCCACTATTCCCCACAATTCCTCTTGAACCACGCTATCGTACGCTCCCTTGATATCAAAAAATGCTAGCCATGGGGGCCTGTGTACGTTTTCTGCTATTTCGATGCACTGCGTCAGTGAGAACAGATTGTCTTCCAACCTCTTGTGTTTCCGAAACCCATTCTGCAGTTCTCCCAGCACCCCCTCATCCTCTATTCATGCCTGCAGTCTTTCCTTTATAATCTGCATCGCCAGCCTGTAGACCACTGATGTCACTGTAATAGGACGGTAGTTGTTTATGTCAGCTTTGCCCCCCTTTTCTTTATAGATCATGCTCATCCTGCTAAGTTTCCATCCATCGGGAACTTCTCCATCGATTATTATTTTGCTCACTGCATCTCTCAAAGCCTGCTGAGACTTCGGGCCTAATGTCGTTATCAGCATAATTGGAATGCCATCTGGGCCTGTTGATGTACTACTAGGAACCCTTTTCTCAGCCCTTTCCCACTCTTGTTGTGAAAATGGAGCCATTGCTTCACTTGATTCATCCTTGCATAAAGCACTTTTGTGTTGAAATTTTTCTGTCACCCTTGTTCTTATATATTCAATAGCTTCGTCCCCTTCTAGTCTAGCATCTTGAGCTGTAGTTATAAACCTCTGCTCTAGGCTCGTCTCATTTCTTAGGGAGTTTAAATGGTTCCAACATTTCGCAGCTGCCTTTCTATCTTTTTTATGTACTTCTGCCAGCCACTGGGCTCCCTTTCTTCTAATCTTTTCATTGATCAGAAGGGATGCATCCCTTCTACAGCTTAGAAAGATTTCCCATTTTCTTTCAACATCATCTGTCGGTTCACCCCGCTGCTTAGCATGTCTGTGTTCGCTAGAGGCTTCCTGACGTTTTGCTATGGCTCTCTTAACTTCCTCATCCCACCAACTTTTGGGTTTGTGTCTTCTTTTCCGGGGTGACAAGAAGACACATTGTGTGGACATTCCCATACGATATGGTACAGGGTGGCTGTTTTATTGACGCAGAATCTGCATTGTGGTGCCAATGTGCCGGGATCTATCTTGGACAGAATGTATTATTTGGAAAAGTCTAGAACTACAGGCGACGCCACGCTACCTGAGATTTTTTACTGAGCTTTTGCCCCGGGGGCGTAAGTTTCCGTCTTTCGAGTCTTTGATGTTATAGAATATCTGCGTGTGTTAGGAGCGGGTTCATACGCATAGCCGAGGGTGGAGGTCTGGAAGAGATATCTCGGGCCGAGGCATGGGCGAGTTCAGTGCCTCTAAATCCGCAGTGGCCGGGTATCCATATCATGATTGATAGATATGTGGGGTTTAACGTCCCAAAACCATTATATGATTATGAGAGACGCCGTAGTGGAGGGCTCCGGAAATTTAGACCACCTGGGGTTCTTTAACGTGCACCCAAATCTGAGCACACAGGCCTACAACATTTCCGCCTCCATCGGAAATGCAGCCGCCGCAGCCGGGATTTGAACCCGCGCCCTGCGGGTCAGCAGCCGAGTACCTTAGCCACTAGACCACCGCGGCGGGGCGGGTATCCATATCAGCTGTTTCTATTCGCCGTGTGAGCGTGAGGACGAGAATTGTGTAAGAAGTCGATGCGCAATGGGGCCAATGTAGCCTTTACAACAATTTCGGTAGGCTGCTTTTGAATCTGTTAGAACGAAGGTGGACCTTGGGTTTCGTAGGGCGAGGGCAAATCCTGCTTCTTCCATACTAGTTGTGTCTGTGTCCTGGGCTGATATACAATCAACCTGCTTTCCACGATGAATGACGCTTGCTGCATATTTGCCATTCACTGGTTCAGCTGCATCGACAAAGAAGGCACCCTAAGTATCTGAGTAGCTGTCGTGAACATTTGCCCGTGATCGACGTCGATGTTCGTGGAACTGAGGATGCATGTTGCGGTAGTGGTTTGATGATGAAGTCCTGCCTCCAGTCATGTGAAATACGCTGTTTTCCCCTTCTTTCAATGGGGGCTTCGATGCCAAGTTCTGATAGTGTTTTCCGTCCCGTTTTAGTGATGGCGAGGCACATGGCTTCAATCGTTTGGTGTGCATGGAATAGATCTGATACGGTATTTTGGAGCCTCATTTGAAGCTGACGTTCCATGAGTGTCCACGGGTTAGGTTCAGAGCTTTTTTGAGAGTCACACGAATGACTCTGTTTTGTGCTCGTCTGCTTCCAAGACCATCAGGTGAAAAAAGCTATAGATTATGCGACTGAAAACAAATGCCTGAATGAATCGCATTATGTTGGGTTCTTTCATTCCTCGTCATTGGTTAGCCACCCGACTAATCATGCCAGAGATTTGTAGACACGACGTTTTTAGTTTATGTAAAGCAAATGAGTTGTTGCCTCGTTTATTGAAGTGGGACCCCCGAATTCGGATAGTTTCAACCTCTTTAATTTGCGTTCTATTGAGTTGTGCCTTTAGGGATGTATTGTCAGATGCTTTATTTCTATATACTAGGATTGCTGATTTCGTGGGGACGAAGTCCAGACCACTCTTGCGTCCTATCTTTTCCACCATGGAGGTGGCCTTTTGGAAGGCTTCTTATATCTGACCCAGGTTGTGAGACCAGCTCCAGATCTAGACGTCGTCACCATATATGGCGTGGCATACTTGCGAAATTTCAGTTAGAGCCTCCGGGAGGCGCATGAGGGCGATATTAAAGAGGAGGGGGGAAAGGGCAGCCCCTTGGGGAGTACCGAAATCACCCATGGTGATGGGTTGAGATTTAAGGCCCCCTATGTGAATAGTGACTTGTCTGTCTGTAAGGAAGTCCTGCACATGTGCATATAATTATGGACCGCACTTGAGTTCCCGTAAGTTTTCCAAGATATTGAAGTTCCGAACATTGTCAAAGCCACCCTTGAAATCAATTGTAAGAATGGCCCTTTCCGCTTGAGTGGTACCGCTGGATAGGTTGACAATCTCGTGTTTTAGTTGGAGGAGGATGTCCTGCGCTGACAAACCCGAACGAAAGCCGTACATAGTGCCAGGCAAGAGGTTCTGTTTTTTCTAGATATTCGGTTAGCCTTATTTGTAAGGCCTTCTCCATCACCTAACCAGCGCATGACGTGTGGGATATGGGACGGAGGTTATCAATATTGAGCGCTTTCCCGGCTTTCGGGATGAAAGTGAGCTCGGCCGATTTATACGCTATGGGAAGCGTATATCCCGCGTCCCAGTACTGGTTGGTTTTATCTACTAGCAACTGAGTCATGTCATCGCTTAGGTTAGAGAGGAGCCCTATGGATACCTGATCGGGTCCCGGGCCGGTACCTTCTCACAATGACATGCCTTTGGTCCCCGACTTTCCGTCGGTAAATATAGCCTTTACGAAAATTAATTACAAAACTTCATCTAGGGCCTCCGGGTGGCGCAAGAGGGCGATATTGAAGAGGAGCGGGGAAAGGACATTCCCTTGGGGAGTACCAAAATCACCCATGGTGGTGGGTGCCTGCTTGACTCGTTTGACTATGTTCGGTTGCCGCGCATATAGCGGTTCTTCGAAACCTTCCCCGTGTCTTTTAACCCACACACATACACACACACACACACACACACACACACATATATATATATATATATATATATATATATATATATATATATATATATATATATATATATATATATATATATATATGTGTGTGTGTGTGTGTGTGTGTGTGTGTGTGTGTGAGAGAGAGAGAGAGAGGAGAGAGAGATATATTATTAATTTCGCGACCAGATTTTGTGTCCGTGTTTTTCTTATATTGCACTTCCGTTGCCTCGTAATAAAAGCACAATGCCATGGTCCCTGTTGCTTTGCGTTGCAAGAAATTAAAGTTTGCTTTGGAGTGGACTACTCAATTTTATGACACGTAACATTTGTGCGTACTGCCGAAAACTCATGCTTGATTGTAACGGGTACAGCTCTGCAAAGAACAATTGGTGCCAGCAGTGTTTGTAAACTGATGCGTTTGTTGCTTCCAAAATAACAAATCATATATTCAGTGTGGGTGGTGAGAGGCGTTGTATGCACCACGATATGCTGATCTAGTTCAGAGGAGTGAAAAAAAAAGAGATGAAAAAGCCGAACCTAGTTTGAAACAGCTTTCTATTTGTCTGTGTGTTTGTCATTAGAAAAAGCAGATATAAAATAAAGCTTAGAAAAAAAAGCGTTTGTTGCTTGCAATGCTACGTAGCCCAAGTACGGCATACATACTAGCAGAGTCCTTCAGTGATACTATAGGACTAAATGTGCACTATGCAGGTAATGCACCATAGAAGTGTAGCGCACGTTTAGCAGTCGCGTTGTCTAATGCACCCATAGTTTATACGTTATAACTGCTTCATAACTTTAAATGCGCCTGCTCAAGATATTCAACTGTCTTTTACTTTGCAACAGTGCACGAATGAAGGTTGAGGTAATAAGCGCCAGCTGCAAGCAAAACCGGTGCACTTCATGCCAGCACTGTCTACATTAGCATGTTAATAAACTTGTGTGAAGGTCAGATAGTCTAGTTACCGTGTACTGTAGCATTATTCCTTAGCGGGCTACTTGCTGGTCAGCATGTCACCCTTTCTTTCAAGCCCTGGTTTTCTCGTGAAATTTTTTTCACCTTGAAAATTAAGATCACTTCTGGAATTTAGTTAGTTTCAACACCATTACCAACACAACTTTTATCGATGCTGGGGGGGGGGCAATTGTAGGGCTCCAGTAGATTGCCAGTACTCTGTTAAAAAGTGCCCCACATTTACATTCATTAAATTTCTTTCTATATGTATTGCATGCACATCACCACAAAAAATTGAGCTAGTTGACAGATTCAACACGAAAGAAGGTGAGGCATGCAGGCACAGACAACAGAAAAGAACAAGACAGTGAAAATGCCGCTGTCCACTGAAAAGGCACACTGTGCCCTTCTAGTGAGCAACCATTTCGAAAAAAAATGGAGGAGAGTTAACAATATCTTAAGGAAGGCCTCAGAGTTGTGCAAAGCATTTTCTAGACATTGCCTCTGCACTTCAGGATCTGAGCTGGCAGTAGTCTCCTATATAATCAAGACTGTTGCTATACCTTCGATCGAAGCATTTTAATGTTGTGGACTGCAGCATTGCCAAGTCGTGCCTTAGGTCCTCAGTCATCAAATAGTGTGTGCATGAAGTTAACGTCAGCCTTAATGCACAGATTGGGCTTCTGTGCATTTATTCAAAGAATATTAGTTTGCCAAGCCAGATAAGCATTTTGAGTCAATCTATAAAGTTCATGTGCAAAAAATCAGTACCTCTCTCAAGCATATAATTTAGCAAAAATGAATGAAATGTGCAAAGGAACGTACCCAGTGAACTTTATTGAGATCCATTGACCTCGAAAAATCGCCGGAGTTGCCCTTTAAGAGCACAGCACTTCTTTCAGTTTTCTGCTCAGTTAAATGTCCAGTCACTCACTGTGCATTCATACTGTCAAACCGCACAAGATGATGGCAATTATGCTGAAGATTTTTACCCGTGTCAAAGCAGCAGTTGACTCTCCACAGGAAGGACCCGATTCCCTAATAGATTTGACTACCTGTTGCCACCATTTAAAGAGTTAATTTGATCTTTAAGTAGCCATAAATAATGTGTTCAGTATTCTACAATATTTTTTGCTACAGAAAATGTAATCATAAAGGCAGCTAGTAAATAATAAATTTCACCAACTTTTAAGCACTTCCAGAAATGTTTCTTGAAGCACCTTGAATACCATGTTGATTGGGTGGTGCCACCAAACTTGGAGGCCCTGAAAAACCTTTTGTAGGCTTTCTCTGTACACAAGGACACTCAGCACAAAGTGTTGAACTTTGGAAATGTTTAGAATATATCTTAATTCACTTCCAAAGTGTGCCTAAATGTTCATTATCGTGGTTGAAAACCCTCGCTATTGCGACTGTCACTGACGTCACTGTGTAGGAAGTGTAAAAAATTTAAGTGAAGCGACACCACATTACAGTGACATGCAATGAACAGCGACTGACCAACAGCTCTCTTGCACCAGGCAACCAATAGTCTGGTGAATTGTGGCAACACAATTTTTCTCAGCCTGTTAGCGAAGTAGCCAAAGTTGCTAGACTTTTAGAAAGTGCTTCACAACTTCATGCGAACCTTTGAAGGCAAATTTAGTGAATTTCACTTTGTTTAAAAATCTTAGCTTAAGCATACTGGGTCACCATGGCTGTAAACGTCAGACCAGATAGGTGGGGCCACAGATAGGTGAGACCAGATATATCAGGGCAACACAGAACTGATGTTGAGGATATGTGGCACACTCTAACTCTCTGCTGGTGTCAATTCTCATCAGTGATGTAGTTATGAATGCAAAACTTTTTAAAACATTTTTAACCACGATCACTCAGGAAAAACAAAGAAACTTTCCTATAATTGTGGTTCCATGAAGTGTCAGAAGATGTCGATACCATCTTCTGGTAACTGTGTGTGTGTGTGTGCAAGCGTGTGTGTGTTTAAAAGCAGAGGATGCACCACTTTTTTTGTTCCAGCTTTCTGGGGCCAAGTGCTCTAGCTTTCAACGCATTAATGTTTCCTGTCCATCTTGGCAACCAGAAACCGAAGCTGGAAGTAGTAATTTGTGTAAATAAGGAGATATCAAATTATTTAGCAAGAATACGTGAATCCTGAAACACGCATCATGCTTTCTAGAAGAATAAAAAAACATTTTAAATGGAAAACACACAAGCCACAAATTCTAGGCAACACCTCATTAAGAAAACTACCAGAGCATCAAGAAAAAGGAAGCCAGATAGAGAATAAGATACATGTACATTGCGAGATTGCCCTGTGGTCTGTAGTGAAATGCTTCACATCCAATAAATGCTTCAATGCAACTGTTAGAAATCGGCTATACTATTCATTTATTCAAGCATGGCCAACTTTTGTTCAGGTTGAAATGAAATAGAGATTTTACACGTCTATTTTCCCTACTTTTACCAGACGTACACAGGGATGACACGAGTATAACTCGCCATGATACCTTATCAGATATGGTGTAGCACAATTAAGTTCAGAGACATGGCTTCGATTATTCTTCTAGGTGATGGCTGCATTTTAATGGAGGCAAAATGTAAAAAAGCCCATGCATTTAGATTTAGGCACATGTTCAAAAACCTCATATTGTCGACGTTACTATAATAGTTATGATTATGGTAAAATACACAATTATGCCACCTTTGGCAAAATAAATAAAGTAGAAATGCGGAGGACAAATAGCCTACCACAACACAACAGTTCAATTGAGCTCTGGACTTGATTCTCTAGCGCAGCACTAGTAGTAGCTAGCCAGCCAGAGAAAAAGACAAGCGTGGGTGGCGTGAAGCACCTAGAACGTTCTGGGGCTTTTGACTGGCTGGTTGCCACAGTTTCTGCTCATCTGTGGTATCTCGCTTCCGAGCTATACTCCTTCATCCTTGCATTGAACCAGCCTCGAACACACACCTAAATCGGACGCCGTACCGCTGCTGAAATACAGAGACCCGTAATGTACACTAAATGTTTCATTTTAGAGGGACCAGCAACCAATTTTCAGGTACCTGTTTCTTTAGCCTAACAATGGAAAGCACTGATCTGACCTGAGCCGATCATGGACTGGTAACGTTCAAAATGGTAACGTGCCGCAGCTTGCGATATTCCACTAGTTGCGGTGAATGCAGTGCGACTTCTCAGTGTAACTTCCTGTTATATTGTAAGCACAAAACACAGCAGAAATAGGTAATTACGTACGTACTGCAATTTTCAGCTCTGATTATGGTACGCTTAAAAGTCTACGACTATGTACTGTGAATGGAATGACTCCATAGTGTAGCATGAAAGCTTCAGCTTTTCTGCTATGTTGCACAACATACTGGTTAGTATAAGAGAAAGCTGGGCAGCTTGGTACGCATTCATTCCGACTAGGCATGTGAACACAGATGCAAAAAAGATGTCACAACACAATTTACACTAACAACTGCAACGGCGCACAGTGGCAAAGAAGAAAGAAGGCATGAATACTTATCTCTGCATGCACAAGCAATAGGTCGACCTATAATTCCAACACGAATGGGAGTCTATGTACATGTTAACTGTTAAGGCATTTGACTTCTTTTTGTGTAGGTTAATAGACTGTCGATTCATGCATGAGCTACCACTGTTATCGATATGTCATGCCTCAATAGTCGGGCGCATTCTTCATTTCTGTACCTGTAAAAACTGTGCATCCATCGAATTGCAGCATGCACTTACACGCTTGACAATGTCAAGATAGATTAGAAGGTGAGCCTCTGGATAGTGATCTCTGGTATTCCATTTAACTCTGATTAGTACAGCAGCCCAGCCCCTCTACATAGAAACAGCTACAGCTAAAAGTGACCTTATAAATCATACCTGTGTGGCAATTAGTCGATTTGTTGGTGCATTTTACAAAAAGATGTCAGTCTCCTTCGTATCTATCATCCTTTCTCTGCACAGCTGCACAAAATCTTACCTAGCTTATTGGCAGGCTCAAAAACAACATTAGCACCGTATCTACTTTTTACTTTCTTTAGCCTGTGATATACACAATAAATGCATGAAGTGCCTGTGACATGTTTCTTGTATCGTTGAAGCTGTTTAAGCTGGCCTGAGTTTGTGCAGCCTAACAAAAATGGGTATACATTGTTGTGAACATTGTAGCAGCGTGTTGAGTATGGTAGCACAATACATTAAAGTAACATTGCATTTTTGTTGCGAATGTTGAAGAAACGTTTTATGTTTTCAAACAACATTGTCTGAACGTTTTACATGATAACGTTCTTTGTTGTATGTAAAATGTTAAATATATATTAGAAATACACTGTTAAAATAACATTGAATGTGGAACATTAGTGCAACATTCAACAAACCATTAAACATTGAATGTTATATTTCAAACATTAAAGAAATGTTAAAATTGCACAAAAATCAACATAACAGGTAAACACTCCAGCAATGTTCATGTAATATTTTACCATCATTATTTGCCGAAAATGCCCATTAACAAGAAATTTAGCTGCAGAGAAATACTTCACGATGTACAGAAAAAACATACAGAGAAAACATTATTTCATTTAGAAAATCAAATTGGTTTTTGCTAAGTGACACCAGATAATGATAGTTACAATAACATAGTACAGTCAATCCGTGGCTATTCTTCAATTGATATTGCAACTATTCTATGCATGCTTATGAACTGGTTTTACTGCTTGAAATGTCATGCACAGCTGTCTTTTCCTCACGTATTTGTAGTAGCTTTCAAGTTTCTCATACATCACTGCGGTATGTACTTTAATAGCCAAACTACCATGGACGTCGGCATGAATTAGTTGAGTCTTGTTGGGGGGGGGGGGGGGGTTGCATTGCGGTGGGGGAGTGCTAGTGTGGCTTGGGCAAATGATGCTTTAAATTTGCATGCCCCTTATGATTCCCCACAACACTGGCGACTCACAAAAGGTTGTCAAAACAGTAATGCAATTTCTTTATTGAGGTCCCAATGCTTTACATGCGGGAGTGAGCCAAACAATTATTCTAAATAAAAGAAAGATGCTAAGGCTTCGCTAAAGCTATCCAAGTTTGAATGATGGTGATGCTCTTGGAAAGACTGTTCCAGTCCTGGGTTGTCTAGCTAAGGAGCAACAGTGGGTCATGGTGCAAACAAGAGGTAGGTCGACAGCCTTCTGGTAATGTGTGTGTGGGCTGAAGTATGATGAGCAGTTTGGAAGTTATATTGAAATGTATGCATTCGGTACTACAAGTAAATTCTAGTGACTGTGCATTGCAGGTATACGTTATCTATGCCTGCGTTAGTCCTTATTCAAGCAACACTATCTGGTACAGTACGAGTAACAGTAGAGTAATTGGAACAGATTAATATAACTTCAGATGTGGCAATGGCGTAGTGGTTAGAGCATCCGCCTCGCATGCAAAAGGTCCGCGGTTAAAATCCGGTGCCGCACAGTTCCCAACCGGATAAAAAAAAAATCCGCGTGGTGATGGAACTGCATTAAGAGGCCTGGGGTGCGGCCTTACCTGTAACCACCGCAGGGAACGCACTCCCTCACCAGAGAAGGATTGGCCACTCTGGTGCAGTATCTGGCCACTACCTCCCACATGCATACGCCGAATAACTCACGGCCCTCAGTCCCCAGCAGCTGCGAAGCAACTGACCACGGCGGCGGTCAGATCTGCAACACAGCAGAGGGTGCTAAGAATCTCTGGATCCAAACAGGCCGCCATTGGAATCTGAACTTGGCAACATTTAACGCTAGAACCTTATCTAGTGAGGGAAGTCTAGCTGTACATTCGAGGAGCTAGAGGGTGTTAAATGGGATATAATAGGGCTCAGTGAGGTTAGGAGGACAGATGAGGCCTATACGGTGCTACAGAATGGGCACGTCCTTTGCTATCGGGGCTTGGCAGGCAGAAGAGAACTGGGAGTGGGGTTCCTAATTCCCAGAAAGATAGCTGGCAACATAGAGGAATACAATAGCATTAATGAAAGGGTGGTAGGTTTCGTAATTAAACTGAATTAAAGATACAAGATGAAGGTGTTACAGGTTTACGCACCTACATCCAGCCATGATGACGCTTCAGTTGAAAGCTTCTATGTAGACGTGGAATCGGCAATGAGTAAGGTAAAAACACAGTATACTATACTGATCGTCGTTTTTAATGCAAAGGTAGGGAAGAAGCAGGCTGGAGACCAGGCAGAAGATTATGGAATCGGTACTAAAACGCCAGAAGAGAGCTACTAGTAGAATTCGCAGAACGCAATAATTTAGGGATTTTGAATACCTTCTACCGAAAACGAGAAAATCGCAAGTGGAGCAAATTGAACACGCTCTGAAAATTGGAGGAAGTATCAAAGCTGTGAAGAGGAAACTTGGGATAGGCAAAAATCGGATGTATGCACTAAGGGACAAAGAAGGCAAAATAACTACCAATATGGATAGGATAGTTAAAATAGCGGAGGATTTTTACAGAGATCTGTACAGTAGCCGAGAAAACCACGACCTTAATACTATATGAACTAGCAGTGACCCAGATGACACCCCACCAGCCCCACCAGTAATGATAGAAGAAGTCAGAAAAGCTTTGGAGGGCATGCAAAGAGGCAAAGCTGCTAGTGAGAATCAGGTAACATCAGATCTGCTGAAAGATGGAGGACAGATTGTGTTAGAAAAACTAGCCACCCTGTTTACGAGGTGTCTCCTGACGGGAAGAGTACCAGAGTCTTGGAAGAACGCTAACATCATCTTAACACATAAGAAAGGAGATGACAAGGACTTGAAGAATTACAGGCCGATCAGCTTGCTCTCTGTAGTATACAAGCTTTTTGCAAAGGTAGTTGCTAACAGAGTAAAGAAAACATTAGAATTAAATCAACCAAAAAAACGAGCAGGATTTAGAACAGGCTACTCAACAACTGACCACATTCATACTATTAATCAGGTAATAGAGAAATGCTCAGAATATAACCAACCACTATACATAGCCTTCATAGATTACGAGAAGGCGTTTGATTCAGTAGAAATATCAGCCGTCATGCAGACACTGCAGAATCAGGGCGTAGATGAAGTATATATAAACATTCTGGAAGAAATCTACAGGGGATCAACTGCTACCATATTGCTTCATAATGAAAGCAACAGAATACCAATCAAGAAGGGTGTAAGGCAGGGGTACACAATCTCCCCAATGCTATTTACCGCGTGCTTACAGGAGGTTTTCAGAAGCCTAGAATGGGAACAGTTAGGGATAAGAGTTAATGGAGAGTACCTTAGTAACCTGCACTTCGCCGATGACATTGCATTGCTGAGTAACTCAGGGGACGAATTGCAACTCATGATTACGGAGTTAGACAAGGAGAGCAGAAAGGTGGGTCTTAAAATTAATCTGCAGAAAACGAAAGTAATGTACAACAACCTCGGAAAAGAGCAGTGCTTCGAGATAGGTAATAGTGCACTTCAAGTTGTAAAAGACTATGTCTACTTAAAGCAGGTAATAACCGCAGAGCCTAACTACGAGATTGAAGTAACTAGAAGAATAAGAATGGGGTGGAGTACATTCGGCAAGAACTCTCAAATTATGACAGGTAGATTGCCACTATCCCTCAAAAGGAAGGTATATAACAGCTGTATCTTGCCGGTAAAAGCTACGGAGCAGAAACCTGGAGACTTACAAAAAGGATTCAGCTTAAATTGAGGACGACGCAGCGAGCAATGGGAAGAAAAATGGTGGGTGTAACTTTAAGAGACAAGAAGAGAGCAGAGTGGATTAGGGGACAAATGGGAGTTAAGGATATCATAGCTGAAATAAAGAAGAAGAAATCGACATGGGCTGGGCATGTAGCGCGTAGAAAGGATAACCACTGGTCGTCAAGGGTAACTAACTGGATTCCCAGAGAAGGGAAGCGGGTTAGGGGGAGACAGAAGGTTAGGTGGGCAGATGAAATTAAGAAGTTTGCGGGTATAACTTGGCAGCAGCAAGCACAGGACCGGGTTAACTGGCGGTACATGGGAGAGGCCTTTGTCCTGCAGTGGACGTAGTGAGGCTGATGATCATGATGATGATGAATATAACTTCACGGTTTAGGTTTACAAGCTCCATAGACTTCATTCGGGCTGCATTCAAATTGCAGATGATTACTTTTTTTTGGGCCAATTTTCATCTCTTGTAAGCTTAAAAATTTGACTCATGGAGGGACAAAATGCAAGTTATAATGAAAATAGCCAGAAGCTTTGTAAGTATTGTTAACTATCTTACTTCAGAAGACGTTTAGATTCTGGTAATTCTTAAAAAACAAGACAACATAATTGAGAGACTACATCGTAGCATGACCTCACCAGGCTTTTGTGATCTTTTAGACTTCTATCAGCGAAGCTGTTTAGGAAATCGCAAGTCGGTGGCAGAAAACTAATATTGTAACAGGTATGTGTCTCTGTGCAGCCTACCAGAAAACTATCATCATCATAAATGGGTATGTGTGTCAGAAATTGGGAAAATCTCACTACTCGCCTCTGGTCCACTAATAATGATGAAGGCAACAGTTAGTCCAACAAATCACTTAAAAGCAACAGCAAACAGAAGACCCCTGAGCCCCTATAAGAAAATACTAGGAAACGAGAAAGCAACAGCAGCGGCGAGA
This sequence comes from Rhipicephalus microplus, assembly GCF_043290135.1. Classification (NCBI taxonomy): domain Eukaryota; kingdom Metazoa; phylum Arthropoda; class Arachnida; order Ixodida; family Ixodidae; genus Rhipicephalus; species Rhipicephalus microplus. Next base: position 113,880,863 of record NC_134710.1, on the reverse strand, counting down.
AGACCCCGAAGCAACAGGCCTGTGCTAAGGACATGCCTGTCGATCTATAAGAGGTGTGTACGTTCAGTTTCAGGGCGAGTTTCTGTCTCTGGAATTTGAATAATCGTGTCGTGCCTGTCTATGGGGTTCTCTGATCTAAGAATCAACGTAAAAACAACCCAGCATCACCTCGCTAAAGCCTAGAAGCAACCAGATAAGTCTTCACAATCGTCCAGTTTTGCTATTTCAAGCCTTGAGCGGCTTAGTACAAGCTTTGCCAATTCTTGTATGTCACTGCATTGGAAGCAATATAATTATTGTGTATAGTTTCAGCAGCCACCAGAATCTGAGATAATTTATGGGGCTTTTATAATTTACATGTCAAAACATTTCTCATCTCTGTAAGAATTACTGGTCCTAACAAGTATGGTAGCGTGAGCATGTAAAGAATGCTCCTCATTCTGACTTGTTTCCATTCACCGTCTAAAAATCAGCAGCCAAAGCTACAGCTCATTTCGACAAAGGCAAAATGCCAGAGGCCCATGTACAGTCGTCAGTAAGCTTAGCTCGCATGCTCCACAACATGTGCTGAAGCAGTTTGGTCGACACCAGCGCCACGCAGCTTTGAGTTTTGTTGCCGACGTGTTACGCATGCATGCCGACATACAATCCAAGCTTACCGAGCTATAATCTTGGCAACAGTGCCCAGTGTTTCGCGGCTGGCCTCAGTCAAACCAGTCCAAGACACGCTGCGGAGCGTTCGAGTTAAGCTTTCCGACAATTGTACGGTGCAATGTCGTTTAGGAACACCAGATAGTTGAAATTCCTAAATCTCTCTGCATCAGTGCGCTCATATTCATATTGTGGTTTTGGTATGTAAATGCCCCGTTAATATTATTAATAAAACTATACAAAGCCAAACATAAGGACATCACAGTGAAAGTAGTCTGGCTGTTTAAATGCATAAAAGAAAACAGAGCAGTAAGAACATTCAACATGAGCAGTCATGTATGTTCCCTGTGTGTAGTCTGCTCTTGTGCAACAATATTTCAACAAGAGTCAATAACAGATTTCACACAGTTTTTGTCATGTGCACCTTGAAATTGTGTTAAATTATTGGAGATATAGCAACTCGGTCAGGATTGTAGGCACTGCGTTAATACGATGAGGTTAGTTTCTACATTTCATCTGGAGCACAGCCCGACTGAATTTGGCCAAAAATGAGACGTCCCATGAAAAGCATTACGCTAACGTAACTCCTTAGCAAGAACGGCAACAAGGACGCTACATATATGAGACGTAACGCAAGTGTGCGAGTAACACATCTCGTAGGCAACTGCATGCAGTCGGCCACTCGGTCAAAATAGCTGAACACTAGTCAGGAAATGTCCTGCCGAAAGTCAACCCGTGCACAGACATGACATAGAAACCAACAAAATATGGTCAACGGGCACATTCTCGTCTTCGCCGCTTCGGTGAATCATGAATGCAAGGCGTGAAAACAGCGCGCAAAGACAGTGTGCAGCTGGGCTAGCTACCCTTGCTGGGCCGCACCACGAACTGAACCTAATTTGGTAACACGCTGAACACAGCTAGCACATTCCAGCCAGGCAACATGCCATAAGGTGGGACAGGTCGGCATCGATCAACGCACCAACGCCTTCCGCGATCAAATAAAAAGCACAGTAGGCGAGCGCTGAGAGTCTCAAGATCTGCGAAGGCCAAACCACAGAACACATGGCCAAACTGTGCGTCGAATGTCAGCGTCCGGTGTATATACATGCCGCAACACGAACCCTACAGTTTTGCAGATGATGCACACTCACTCCATACGTTTCGAGACGATGCCCCACATCAAAATTTGTTACCATTACGACCTTTACGACGCCAATTTCACCAATGGGTCATTGCAGCTCTAGCGCACGTTGCTTTACGGCTCTACCTGCCGTAAACAAGGCATTGACTGTAACCTAGTTTTTACAATTTAAGCCACTTCACGTGTGCAGCCCCGTTTTTACCTCTGTTTTTGCTCAATTGAGAAAGTGGCACTAAAGAAAATTCACTGATGTGTTAAAAATAAACATATTTTATTTAGATAACAAAAACTTTCTATATTGAACAACAATCTGTTTTGTTTTGCAAATGTTTTTTTTTTTTTTTTGCTGCAGCACTAGCAGTCTTAATCAAATGCAGCACCTAATTTTTTTTGTGTGCTGGCTCAAGTTGGCAACCATAAAAGCGTCTTTCTTTTTGGCTCGTGTTTCCTCCGGTTTCCTTGGCGAGCGTAGACGATCGTGACGACGGGACCGGCGCGCTTTTTGTTCACGCTTGTGATGATAGTGCAAGTAAGCATAAATGAGTTCATTGCACTTTAAAGCTGCTACTCTCGATGAAGTGAAACTACTGCGTGCATGTAATACCACTGTCACGCAGTACCCCGCCGTGGCTGACACAAAAGTACGGGAGGGGTCAACAGGGCAAGGTTCTATTTGGCGTTGCATAAGTCTGTTGCCAGACTTTGGGGTGGTTGTTGCCAGACTGCCGCTAAATTTGGCAGAAAATTTTTTTTCTGTAGTTGTGGCTTCTCCGTAAGAGTTTGGTGCTATCCGCGGTGCACTTCTTGGCTGAAAACTTTTCTCCTGTAATTGTGGCTTCTCCGTAAGAGTTTGGTGCTATCCGCGGTGAATTTTGCGAGTGCATGAGCGACGCTGGCCGTTTTAATTAACGGAATGGACCGAGCCTAGCAGAGGTCGAGCGCGGCGCTGCTGCGCAATTAAGAGGCCGTTTTAATTCCGTTTTAATTAACGGAATGAACCGCGCATTACAGAATTCGTTTTGTTTACGGAATATACCGCGCCTAGCAGAAGTCGAGCGCGGTGCTGCCGTGCAATTAAGAGGCCGTTTCAATTCCGTTTTAATTAACGCAATGGACCGAGCCTAGCAGAAGTCGAGCGCGGCGCTGCCGTGCAATTAAGAGGCCGTTTGAATTCCGTTTTAATTAACGGAATATACCGCGCCTAGCAGAAGTCGAGCGCGGCGCTGCCGTGCAATTAAGAGGCAGTTTGAATTCCGTTTTAATTAACGGAATATACCGCGCCTAGCAGAAGTTGAGCGCGGCGCTGCCGTGCAATTAAGAGGCCGTTTCAATTCCGTTTTAATTAACGGAATGGACCGAGCCTAGCAGAAGTCGAGCGCGGCGCTGCCGTGCAATTAAGAGGCCGTTTTAATTAACGGAATGAACCTCCCATTACAGAAGTCGAGGCGCGTTCTCTTGCTGTGTGCGCAGCTGTGCGATTAAGATATCGCGTCTCAGTATTAGGGATTACGGGGAAAACTGATTAGAGTCGCAGGAGGGGATGCGCTGCCCCCCTTCCCCCTTACTTTTCTTTTTTTTTTTTTTTTCTCTCTCAGCTGATCGTGTCGCGTCGACCGCGCGCTACGATGGGGGACGCTACGCTTCCCCTAGCTGTGTCAGCACAAGACACATCGTTCGGACTCGTATATACATGTGATGAATAAGCGTTCCAAGGCTGGTTAATCGGAGTACGTCGGATATGCTACAGCTATGTACGCCTGGAAGGCTTCTTTATCGAAGCAGATGGAGTGAACTAAGCGCGACTTGCGCGTACCTGTAAATGGGACCCAGCCGACGAGCCGCCGTCGCTTACAGGGCCCCACCCACAATAAGCACAAACTACCAAAATTCCAAATAATGATTGTGTATTGTTTCTCAGCTCAAGAGTTTAGTATACAAGAAGAATAAAATGACATAATAAACATAATAATGACAATAATAATAATACAACATAATGAAAACGTAAGAAGAAAATGACATAATAATAAAACATAAGAATAAAATGACATAATAAACATAATAATGACAATAATAATAATGCAACATAATGAAAACATAAGAATAAAATGACATAATAGACATAATAGTGACAATAATAATACAATATAATGAAAACATAAGAATAAAATGACTAATAATAAAACATAAGAATAAAATGACATAATAAACATAATAGTGACAATAATAATAATACAATATAATGAAAACATAATAATAAAATGAGATAATATTGAAACATAAACATAAGAATAAAATGACAATATGTCTCACAACGCGCTCATTATAATTAAACCGGATACCGGCGAGCAATTACCTCCATTAATCGAAGAAAAGGGTCTTTCACGTTGGGACGTGCGTTAATTGATTTCCACCAAAGCCAGGCGAGGTGAGCCAGCATAAGTGAGGTAGTCGTCTTGTTGCTGTTGCGCACGAGACGGCGCTTGGCCTTTTGCCATTCACTTTCGATCCTTTGCGTGTTGGCGCCTGTCGTAGGATCAACGAAGTTGACACTGTGGTTCACGGTGTGCAGGTCCAAGTTTAGTGGTGTTCCGTTGGCATCCACAAGTGTGGGCATGCACTGGTACGCGGCCCACTCGTCGCTGTACACCGTCGTCCCGGGAAGAATGTGTTTGGCTATCAGTGAACCAAGGGTGGCAGCATCCCTTTTATTCACTTGAAACAGCCTCAACTCCTTCGTGGACACGTGCAGCATGCCGAAAATCCACGGGCCCTTGTTCGAAACGCCACCGTAATTGTTGCGGCGCCTTGGAGGAACACTGTCGCCAGTCAGCAGGCGACCTCGATTCGCCTTGCGCCGACCCCTCAACAAGCATTCGTCGATTTGGACGACCTCGCCCACTCCACCCATCGCCGGCTGTGCGCGCAGCTCTTCGAGTGCTACTTCTCTTATATAATTTCTCCAGTCGGTCCGCGTGGTGTTGCTCAATTTAAACTCCTTCTCTGTAAGCTCTCTCGTGTTCCTTGACGAGAACCATTTCACCATGGCGTACGTGAGCCATATTATTTCGCGTCGAGAGAGTTTTACGTTAGGACGACCAAGTACGTCTTGACAGGCAAAAAAGGAACCTTGGCCCTGCCTACCCTGCAGAGCCTGCGTCCCGCGGAGCTGGGAGAGCCGTTTCCTGCAACGATTGCACCTGAATGTGGGTCTGCTTCCTTTCTTTCCCGGGCGATTGTACGTCACGACTTCTCCACCGCATCCTGGCTCACCTGGATTAAAGCAGAGATCCTTGCAAATACCCCAGTACTCGGATGTCGGTGGCCGCCCCATTGTTGTTCCGGCTGCCTGAGGTCGAACTGCCGGTCGAAGCGATGGCGCAGGCGACAGTCCGATTTCACGAAGGAAGGCCTCTTCCGCGGCAGGGTACCTTATGATGTCGGCGATTTCGACAATGCTGGGGTCTATCCGTGGCGTGGCCATGACGAGACGCTTCCTGATTTGGTAACAGTGTAACTTGCATGGCTAACGTTACGGCATTTTATAAGGGTCATGAGGTGAAAGGGGGATAGAGCGCTCTAACCTTGACAGGGCGCCTACGTGATGCAGCATCAGCGGGGAAAGAGGGGGTGGGTCACGGCGCCGACGTGGCGCGAGCATCTGGGGAGAAAGAGTGGATGGGCCACGGCCCTAACGCCACGCGAGCACCTGCGGAGAAAGACGGGACGGGCAAAGACGCCTGGAACAAAAAAAAACATAAAAAAGCCTTTTCGGACCTCGAACGTTGGCTGACATGGCGCCGACCCGACGCGACGCGAGTGTCTGCGGAGAAAGAGGGGGGAGGGCAAAGACGCCTGGAATAAAAAAACATAAAAAAGCCTTTTTGTACCTCGAACGTTGGTTGACATGGCGGCGACCCGAAGCGACGCGAGCGTCTGCGGAGGAAGAGGGGGTGGGTCACGGCGCCGACGCGACGCGAGCATATGTGTGAAAATGCGGGATAGGCGAAGACGCCTCGAATCGTACACCTAGGTCACGTACTCCACTTCGGTGCCCCTCCTTCTCCACAGCAACGGTGACTTGAGCGGGAGTGCGAACGACGTTACGTGATGCTACGTGATGTGACCCACGTATCACGTAAACAGTACACCACCTAGGGCACGTACTCCACCTCGGTGCATTGGGCGTCGTCTCATTCGCTCGCAGGATTTCAAGCTGGACGGTTGTGCGCTCGCGATCTCCGACTTCAGCGTAGCTCCCGCCGACTGGTTCGCCCTCCGCGGTCTCCTGAAGCCGTGCAGCTCTCGCATTGTGGCACCCCGCCCTTGGACTGCTTCGACCGGATCCCCACTTTCCTATCTCCTTCTTTTTTCCTCTCGTTGGCTGGATGGCTTCTTCTCCGTCTTTTCCTTCTATTCTTTTTATCCCTCCTTCTTTTTCCCTATATCTTTTATTCCCCATATCCCATTCCTCTGCTGACCTGTTGAGGTGTCCTCGTAAGGAGAGACAGTTACGGGTCGGCACCTTTCTTTTCTTTTCTTCTGATATAACCACTTATATATATTGGGCGTCGACACATGGCCAAACTTGCTCACGTAAACCTCTTAAATTTCCTTATTTGGTGCTCCCTATCTCGGTCGCAATCCCTAAGCTTTAGGATCGTGATCCCTATGAAATGTCGTAACGTTAGTTGTGCAAAGTACATTGTCACCATTTCAGGAGCTGTCGCGTTATTGGACTGTCGAAGACGCCATCGCTTCGAGCGGGAGTTCGACCTGCAGACAGTCGGGAACAGCACAGAAGCGGCCGCCAACATCCGAGTGATGGGGAATTCGCAAGGACCTCGGCTTAATTATGGTGACCTAGGATGCAGTAAGTCGTCACGTACAATCGCCCCGGCAAAAAAAAAAAAAGGCAAGCAGACCCACACTTCAAGTACAATGGTTGCAGGAAACAGCTAGCTGTCCCAGCTCCGCGGGACACTCGCAATGCTGGGTAGACAGGAGCAAGGCTCCTTTTTTTTTTTTGCCTCTCGAAACGTACTTGGTCGTTGCACGTCTCAACGTGAAAGACCTTTTCCTTCGATTAATGGAGGTGATCGCTCGCCGATATCCTGTTTAGGGATCCCTGCCATATCGTGAGTGATGAGCGTGTAGTGAGACATATTATGCCATTTTATTCTTATGTACCCACCCTATTGTTTTATACTGCGCTCTTGAGCTCGGAAACAATTTGTGCTTATTGTGGGTGGGGCCCTGTAAGCGACGGCGGCTCGTCGGCTGGGTCCCATTTACAGGTACGCGCAAGTCGCGCTTAGTTCACTCCATCTGCTTCGATAAAGAAGCCTTCCAGGCGTACATAGCTGTAGCATATCCGACGTACTCCGATTAACCAGCCTTGGAACGCTTATTCATCACATGTATATACGAGTCCGAACGATGTGTCTTGTGCTGACACAGCTAGGGGAAGCGTAGCGTCCCCCATCGTAGCGCGCGGTCGACGCGACACGATCAGCTGAGAGAGAAAAAAAAGAAAAGTAAGGGGAAGGGGGGCAGCGCATCCCCTCCTGCGACTCTAATCAGTTTTCCCCGTAATCCCTAATACTGAGACGCGATATCTTAATCGCACAGCTGCGCACACAGCAAGAGAACGCGCCTCGACTTCTGTAATGGGAGGTTCATTCCGTTAATTAAAACGGCCTCTTAATTGCACGGCAGCGCCGCGCTCGACTTCTGCTAGGCTCGGTCCATTCCGTTAATTAAAACGGAATTGAAACGGCCTCTTAATTGCACGGCAGCGCCGCGCTCAACTTCTGCTAGGCGCGGTATATTCCGTTAATTAAAACGGAATTCAAACTGCCTCTTAATTGCACGGCAGCGCCGCGCTCGACTTCTGCTAGGCGCGGTATATTCCGTTAATTAAAACGGAATTAAAACGGCCTCTTAATTGCACGGCAGCGCCGTGCTCGACTTCTGCTAGGCGCGGTATATTCCGTTAATTAAAACGGAATTAAAACGGCCTCTTAATTGCACGGCAGCGCCGCGCTCAACTTCTGCTAGGCGCGGTATATTCCGTTAATTAAAGCGGAATTGAAACGGCCTCTTAATTACACGCTGCTCGACTTCTGCTAGGCTCGGTTCATTCCGTTAATTAAAACGGAATTGAAACGGCCTCTTAATTGCACGGCAGCGCCGCGCTCGACTTCTGCTAGGCTCGGTCCATTCCGTTAATTAAAACGGAATTGAAACGGCCTCTTAATTGCACGGCAGCGCCGCGCTCGACTTCTGCTAGGCTCGGTCCATTCCGTTAATTAAAACGGAACTGAAACGGCCTCTTAATTGCACGGCAGCGCCGCGCTCGACTTCTGCTAGGCTCGGTCCATTCCGTTAATTAAAACGGCCAGCGTCGCTCATGCACTCGCAAAATTCACCGCGGATAGCACCAAACTCTTACGGAGAAGCCACAACTACAGGAGAAAAATTTTCAGCCAAGAAGTGCACCGCGGATAGCACCAAATTCTTGCGGAGAAGCCACAACTACAAAAAAAACTTTTCTGCCAAATTTAGCGGCAATCTGGCAACAACCACTCTTCCAGTCTGGCAACCACTTATGCAACGCCAAATAGAACCTTGCCGTCAACAGTTCCCAGGCCACGCTGCCATAGAAATACATAGAATAGTGGCCTAAGAACTTTTGACCAACCCTGTACGTCGAAACCACGATGATACAAAAACCAATCCGCGGATCGAGTTTGGCGCAGCGCAATCTGAAAGTTGGATCGCGTTGCGATAGGGGCTGATCGCAATTGGAGGTGTCAAAGTAGCAGCACCTGATCCGGCTTAAGCCTCATCCAGATAGGCCCTTTTTGTGATCGTAACTGCTCGTGCGACACCGGTGCAGTCCGTTTTAATCGCGATCAGGTCCAATCGCTATTTGTGCGATGTCTGCGCCAAACTCGATTCGGATCGGGCTGTAACGCAATGCATTGGCCAATTGTTTGCGATCAAAAGCGCTCTTGTGTCACCGGTTTTGAAATCGAGAAATGATCGGGCTTGGTTGTGACCAGCAGTACTCTTGTAGCATTTGCATAACCTTTAAGTTGTGAAGTGCAGAAATGATTGCACACGGGGTGTTGTTGGAGCCAACATTTTGAAAGGTTTTGCCAGGCTGAAGAAACAAATCCGCTTCTCGAAACGTTCGCCCCAACGACACCCCGTGTTCGCAAATTTTTCATGTCTTCAAGCTTCCATTTTCCCCTGAACTTCTCCCTTTACCCTTCGTGGCTGTATATATGCTGTCATGCTGCTAAAGTCGAGGCCACGGCCGCCGCATCGCGAAGAGGCTGAGTACAAGCAAAGCTATAAGTTTCAATCCACATAAAAGATTCCCAGCTGGCCAAAATTAATCCTGAGTACTCCCTTCTCTATGGCATGCCATATTATCACCATTTTAGCTCGTGTTACTGCAGTAGCTATTAGCTTTCTTTGTGTGTCAACTTAAATTGAAAACATTCGCTATATCATATGCAGATAAGAAACGGTACCGGAGATGTTTACAACATGTCGGCGACCGGCAGAGAAAAAGAAGAGTTGCTGGATGTGTGCACAAACACTTCACAGACATTGCAACTTCGTCTTTTTCCGAACAGGATAAGAATTTCGCAAATGATGAAGACAACAAAAGCAGTGATGGCACGAAGGCTTCAAATCAAGAGCATGTCAACCCTACAAATGCTTTTGCAAGCACGTCAGCTGTAGAACAGCCAAGATTGGCCAGCAATGTGGCAGAAGTTGAGTTTGAAACAACTTATGAAGAACAGCCGAGCTTGGCCAGCGAGCTGGCAGCTTGGGCCTGTGAAACTAAACTTGTGCATCTCATCTAACGCTGCTGCTGAAAATATTGAAGAAGCACCACCCGGAGTTACCCAGTGACTCACGAACCCTAATAGGGACACTGAGGTCTTGCCCCTTAAGAAAAATGAGCACATCTGGTTTATACCACTACTTTGGTATTAAATCAACACTAGAATAAATGATACAAGCAGCAAGCATCACAAGTGATACCATCGCACTTCTCACAAATATTGATGGGCTTTCCATTGCAAGGAGTTCACGCAAACAGTTCTGGCCAATATTGGCAGCTGTTGAAGAGTCCACTGATATCAAGCCATTTGTCATTGCCTTGTTTGTTGAAAACACAAAACCTGAGAGCCTCCAGGACTACATGAGTGATTTTACTGCAGAAGTGAGCATGCTGGAAATAGAAGGTTTCACTCAAGGTGACATAAAGTTTACAGTTCAAGTACGTGCATTTATCTGTGATGCACCTGTAAGGGCATTCTTGAAGTGCATCGAGGGCCATGGGGGCTATTACAGTTGCAAGAGATGCACTGAAGAAGGAGTCTATTCTGAAAGCTCTCGAAAAGTGATTTTTCCAGAGCTCAATGATCCACTGCGAACTGATGAAGCATTTCTGAACCAAGATCAGGAAGAGCACCATCGTAGACACTCACCACTGACCGAGTTAAAAATTGCCATGGTTAGCGATTATCCGCTGGATTACATGCACCTTGTGTGCCTAGGGGTCGTGAAGAATCTGCTTCACTACTGGGTCCGTGGAGTACCTCATAGGTCAAAGGTTCCAGTACGTGTGCAGAATGAAATATCAGAGATGCTAATAAATTTGCAGAAGCACACACCTTGGGAAATGGCCCTTAAGCCCCGAAGTCTTTGCGAACTGGAAAGATGGAAGGCCACAGAGTTTCGAAACTTTTTATTCTACTATGGACCTGTGGTGCTATCAGGGCGAATTGAAAAATGTTATTACCAGCATTTCATGAAGCTGAGTGTGACATTGCCTATCCTCGCAAGCCCTGAGCTTTGCCACCTGCACTTAAACTTTGCCAAAAACCTTCTCCGATGGTTTGTCACTGATGCTGGACATCTTTATGGGGAGGGTGTTTACGTGTACGATGTACATGCACTTGTACACCTTCCTGATGATGTGCAGAAGTTTGGCCATCTTGACTCATTTTCAACATTCCCGTTTGAGAACTTTTTGGGTCAATTGAAGCGCAACTTGAAAACTCCAAATCGACCGCTTCAGCAAGTCGTGAAGAGTTTGTGTGAGCGCATTCAGAGTGACGTGTTCAACACAGCACTCCCAGAAAAGCAAGTAATTTTGCAAAAGCCACATGATTCTGGACCTACTCCTCCAGGTTTTCAGGGACAACAGTTTCACTGCATAGCTTTTTCAGATGTAGTTATTGAAACCAACACTGCTGACTCATGTCTTCTTATGAAAGACGGGAACGTTGTGATTGCAACAAATATTTTATCAGATAGTGTCGATGTAAAGATATGTGCTAGATTTTTCAACCAACTGACCAACTTTCATGCTGGTATTGTGGGGACAACTGAGCTCCATGCTTACCAGGATTTGGACCTTTCAGCAGTCAATGCAGTATGGTCAATCAACGAGATCAAGTCAAAGTGCTGCTGCTTATCTGGTAGACAAGGTTTTGTTGTACTGGGTTCTTTATCCCAGTGTTGTACTGGGGTTCTTGCACCCAAATATGAGCACACGGGCCTACAACATTTCTGCCTCCATCGAAAATGCAGCTGCCGCAGCCGGGATTCGATCCCGCAACTGAAGCTAACATGCTCTTTCAAGATGTGGTTTCAGAGCGCATCTGTGTTCCGACTTGTAGGGATCGCCAGAAACCATCTTTGCCCTCACCCACACTAGCGGCCATATAAAGCAGCCACAAGGCCCCTCGGTATTTCCCTGGATGTGCAAGCAGAGCGAGCGACAGATGGGAGAAGAAGTTGGCAAAAGTATGCGATGAGTTTTCATGTGCGTGGAGAGTCCGTCGGGCCCTAAGATAGTGGAGACCAGCGTGGAGGTTATTCTTCTGATTTGTGCCACTGTCATGATACAGGTGCGAAAAACAATTAAGTGGTTGCCGTGCGGGGGCCATGAACAACAACGAAGGGGTCAAAAGCTTTAAATTTTGAAGTGCGGTCATGTGCAAGCAGGCAGCAAGTGACAACACATACCATCGTGGGACTATAATGGCACTATGTGATGTGGATCAGGAAGGTAGCACTATTGCAAGGCAGTGCTGACAGTGATCATTATTGGAGGTTGGACGAAATTCGAGTTTTTGAAAACAGCTGCTGCGAACAAGTACATTATAGAGCACTTACAAGGCTACGTGCATTAATTTTGCCCCGCCGCGGTGGTCTAGTGACTAAGGTACTCGGCTGTTGACCCGCACGTCGCGGGTTCGCATCCCGGCTGCTGCGGCTGTATTTCCTATGGAGGCGGAAATGTTGTAGGCTCGTGTGCTCAGATTTGGGAGCACGTTGAAGAACCCAAGGTGGTCGAAATTTCCAGAGCCCTCCACAACGGCGTCTCTCATAATCATATTGTGATAACAGCGAAAGTTGGGCTAGTTGATAGTTCATACTTGGGAAGTAAAAACAGCGCAACAATATAGACAAGGACAGAGGAAGAGACGACACCGTGCTGACTCGCGACTAAACTTTATTGAAAGATACACGTACATATATTAAGCATTTGTCAAGGTTGTCCACGTGAACGGGTCAAATGCTTGATATATGTGCATGTATCTTTCAATAAAGTTTACTTGCGAGACAGCGCGGTGTGGTCTCTTCCTCTGTCCTTGTCTATATTGTTGCGCTGTTTTTACTTCCCAATAATCATATGGTGGTTTTGGGACGTTAAACTCCACATATCTATCTGTCTCTCGACGTGCATTAATTGTGCAGTGGTGGTGAATGGTTTTCATTGTCTTATCAAAAGCATCTGCAATGTTTATGCTGCTATTAAAGCTCTTTTGTTTTTTTATCATCTGCAGTAATTCCTGAATATTTCTTGTTTTTGCAGAACAAAGTGCCCTGGCCTGCTTATTGATCACAGCCAAGCCTTGGATGAGCATCGAGGAATAAAGTATATACGGGCATCATGCGATAAAGTATATTTGCAATTAAGACATGCAGTTGAGCTGAGTTAATGCTGCCAAACAGCTGCAAAATGTAAAAAATCTTTAAAACTGCTGATTAGAGTGCTTCGAATCAGTCTGGTTCAGTCCTTACATATATATACAAGCCGCTAACAAACATGCGTTCCATCAATAATTTAATGTACTTTAGAATACCCTATTGCATGTTGAAGACATGCTCCAGCTATGATTCGCAAGTTTGTCTTTTCAGTTAAAAAGACTTCTGACATTGGGCCTGTTTTTAGCATTGCATGAGCATAATTTACAAAAATTCTTAATATTTTATAAATGTTACGGGAGTGTAACTTGTAACGTCACTTTTGTGTTTTGCTTAACGTTATGCAAACATTATCATAACATTTTATTAATGTTTACACAGTTCAAGATAAGTTATCGCTATGTTTAGTCAGAACGTTAGCAGAACATTTAGTTTCGATGACATTAGCAATATTGTTTCACCATTGAAGCTGAACGTAAAAGTAACATTATTATAACGTATTTGTGGTACAAGTGAAAGTTGCTATTGACACAGTGTATGAAAGAGATCGGTAACTACCTGAACTATGCCATAGCTGAGCTTGACGGTAATAACGCTAGTGTTCTGCTGGATGCTAGATTGTTGCAGGCAACATTGATAACAACATTTATTAACTTTTTTTTCAATCATCAATGACATCTGCGCTTGAAAATTTTTCAAATTGTCAGACAATATAAAGCTGTGAATCCTTTAGTGTAATTCATTGCATAAGAATCAATGCTCAAGAAAACAATAGATAAAGTCAGTTTTGATGCTTGGTTTAACTAGAATGGCTATCACAGCACTATCAAGGTAAGGTATTTTCGAAAAAAAAAAAAAACCTTCATTACACCATAGTGTAACGAAGTTATATATGGTTGATTGTGTGTGTGTGCGTGCGTGCATGTGTGTGTGTGTTTAAGAGAAGAGCATGCACCACTCTATGTGTTCCAGCTTTCTGGGGCCACGTGCTCTGGCTTTCAACGCAGTAATGTTTCCTGTCCATTTTGGCTCCCAGAAACCGAAGCTGAAAGTAGTAATTAATGTAAATAAGGAGATATCAAATTATTTAGCAAGAATACGTGAATCCAGAAACATGCATCATGCTTCCTAAAAGAATAAAAAAACATTTTAAATGAAAAACATGCAATCCACAAATTCTATGGCAACACCTCATTAAGAAAACTACCAGAGCATAAAGACACAGAAGACAGATAGAGAATAAGATACATGTACATGCATTGCAAGATTGCCCTGTGGTCTGTAGTGAAATGCTTCACATCCAATAAATGCTTCAATGCAACTGTTAAATATCGGCTATACTATTCATTTATTCAAGCATGGCCAAGTTTTGTTCAGGTGGAAACGAAATGGAGATTTTATACGTCTATTTTCCCTACTTTTAGCAGACGTAGACAGGGATGACACGAGTATAACTCGCCATGATACCTTATCAGATATGGTGTAGCAGTATTAAGTTCAAAGACATGGCTTCGTTCATTCTTCTAGGTGATGGCTGCATTTTAATGGAGGCAAAATGCAAAAAGGCCGATGCATTTAGATTTAGGCGCATGTTCAAAAACTTCATATTGCCGACGTTATAATGGTTATGGTAAAATACACAATTATGCCACCTTTGGCAAAATAAATAAAGTAGAAATGCGGAGGACAAATAGCCTACCACTACACAACAGCTCAATTGAGCTCTGGACTTGATTCTGTAGCGCAGCACTAGTAGTGGCTAGCCAGCCAGAGAAAAAGACAAGCGTCGGTGGCTTGAAGCACCAAGAACGTTCTGGGGCTTTTGACTGGCTGGTTGCCACAGCTTCTGCTCTGCTTTGCTATCTCGCTTCCTTTCCGAGCTATACTCCTTTGTCCTTGCAGTAAACCAGCCACGAACACACGCCTAAATCGGACAACGTATCGTTGCTGACATACAGAGACCCATATTGTACACTAAATGTTTCATTTTAGAGGGACCAGCAACCAATTTTCAGGTACCTGTTTCTTTAGCCTAATAATGGAAAGCACTGATCTGACCTGAGCCGATCATGAACTGGTAACGTTCAAAATGGTAACGTGCCGCAGCTTGCGATATTCCACTAGTTGCGGTGAATGCAGTGCGACTTCTCAGTGTAACTTCCTCTTGTATTGTAAGCACAAAACACAGCAGAAATAGGTAATTACGTACGTACTGCAATTTTCAGCTCTGATTATGGTACGTTTAAAAGTCTACGACTAGGTACTGTTAATGGAATGACTCCATAGTGTAGCATGAAAGCTTCTCTGCTATGTTGCACAGCATACTGGTTAGGATAACAGAAAGCTGGGCAGCTTGGAACGCATTCATTCCGACTAGGCATGTGAACACAGACGCAAAAAAGATGTCACAACACCATTTACACTAACAACTGCAACGACGCACAGTGGCAAAAAAGAAAGAAGGCATGAATACTTATCTCTGCATGCACAAGCAATAGGTCGACCTATCGTTCCAGCACGGATATGAGTCTATGTACATGTTAACTGTTAAGGCATTTGATTTGGCACATGCGCCCATGCATTTGGATTTAAGCACATGTTAAAAACCTCATATGGTCGACGTTATTCTAATAGTTATGGTTATGGTAAACTACACAATTATGCCAGCTTTGGCAAAATTAATAAAGTAGAAATGCGGAGGACAAATAGCCTACCACACAACAACAGTTCAATTGAGCTCTGGACTTGATACTGTAACACAGCACTATAGTAGTGGCTATAGCCAGCCAGAGATTTCATTGATATGTGGGGTTTAACATCCCAAAACCACCATATGATTATGAGAGACGCCGTAGTGGAGGGCTCTGGAAATTTCGACTACTTTGGGTTTTTTAAAGCGCGCCCAAATCTGAGCACACGTGCCTACACGTTTCCGCCTCCATTTAAACTAAACTAGCAAGAGTGCAGTTAGGTCACTACACTCTTGGTACCTTGCACATTTCTGATCTTGCCCCGCCGCGGTGTTCTAAGGGCTAAGGTACTCGGCTGCTGACCCACAGGTCGGGGGATGGAATCCCGGCTGCGACGGCTGCATTTCCGATTGCGGCGGAAAAGTTGTAGGCCCGTTTGCTCAAATTTCTGGAGCCCTCCACTACGGCGTCTCTCATAATCATATGGTGGTTTTGGCACGTTAAACCCTACATATCAATCAATGAATCACATTTCTGATCTCTGAGGTCATGCATTTGTAGTAAAGATATCCAAGTGGCATAAATGAAAATTTACCCTAATAAAATTCGTGATCGTAAGGTAACAGATGGCGGTCGAGCAAAAATATCTAATGGTTTGCGCTTCGCCCATTTTGTTCACCTGATGGAGTGGAGAAAGTTCTTGTTTTGTTTACTTGTTTTTTCTCTTTGTGTTATGTGGTGCTGCCCATCTGACTTGTGCATTGTTTCTTTATTTAAACTCCAAACGGGAGCAAATCAGATCAAAATCAACTGAAATCATGCAGGTTTCACGTACGAATTCTGCTGTTTAGCTCAATTTTATCATCAATATCACTGTTATTGATTTCATCATCAATATCATTTTTTTAAATGAAGTTGCTGTCATGGGATCCCTTCTTTCCCTCTTGATGATGTTTCAAGCTGTTAATGTAAAGCAAGTGATTACCACATTCGTGATACAACTAATGCTGGTCTTGATCACTGTGTGCCAAGGTCAACAAGTATGTACCAATGCAGATACAGCTTATGCCAAGCGAAAACATGTGTTATTTGGTGTTTTAAATGATGACACCTAGTTTCCCTGCATAAGAACAATAGCCTCCTCAGTCCCTAAAAGAAAATTGCTAGTCAGTTTATTTGAAACTTCTTCAATTCGGTTTTCAGCATAGAGCAAAAGAGAAAAAAAATTAATTCGGGTCAACAAAAAGAGAACTGACGAATCATGGCTGTCTTCAAATGAATCCTCTGGGTCCGAACAGGTGTGGAAGCCCTCACAGTAGTTTCTGTTCTGAAGGCTGCAGAAAACATGCTTTAAAAAATTCGCTCTAGAAATCTATTCATACTCCATTTTTCTGCTTTCCCTACTTCATCCAAGCTTAGGGTTCACAAGAAAGTTTCCTCAAATGTCATGTCTCGGGTGATGGGGTGGTGACAGAGTGATCTCACGCCTTTGTCGGCCGGTCAGCATTTCCTTGCTTAAGTTTTCTTTTTCGTTTCCTTCTCCTCTACATTGTCCATCAGACACAGTACAGTGGCTGGCGTTTCGGGTAAACATGTTGCCATGTTCGTTTTGCACTCTGAGTTGAGTCAACCTTAGTTTTCGAGACTATTTCTTGCTTTTACATTTCATCCACTCATTAGAGCATGATTGTTATATACAAAAACTGAGCGAACAATCATGTTTGTTAGACACAAAGCGGCTGCTGAAGTTGACCTCGGCCATAATCCTGTAACACTTAGCCACCATTCACCTTTTTCCTTCTGTCATTCGACCATACTGTCTTTGCACTTGACAATGCATATTATTTTGACGCTCTTTTTCTGCACTTTACTGGACTCTTTGTTTCAGGCATCGTGCCAATTGAAGCGTATTGTAGGCCATTGTTGTCCTCACTGTCACGCTCCACATGGCTGCCAATGTAAGCATCATTGCCAATAAATTCGGGATCATCAGAATGTGAAACATCAGCAGAATTTTCTTGTAGGAAGGGCTTGCATTTATTCTTCAGTCAGGTCCCTTCCAGTCATCAATAGTGTGGTCGTAAGGCCTAGACACCAATTGGGGACAAGCAATTCGAATGCCTGTTTACTGGAATTCACAACAAAGATTATGGCTAAAAATCGATTACAACTTGACTGGACACCCTGTACTAGTGCTGTCTAACATACTAGCTGATGTCCACTGAGAAATGTTATTTTCACACACGTTATGCATCACAGATGCCGAACATCGAGGGCCATCTCATTGAACTTAAGTAAGGTAATGCACTGTTCTCCATGTAGCTAATTAGGTTTAAAGTACAAAATGTTTGGTTCAGAATTAGCTCCAATTAGCTTGAACAAATGGCCTCGAATTGGGGTCACAGGGACAGAAGAGAATAATGCAAGTCATTAGGCAAAGCATTCTTACAGGCACTACTTCAACCAGAAATCTCCCACTACTCAGCCAACTGAGCCATGCAGTTGGTTGGCCCTCTAGCAAGCTGCTGGACTGGATGGTGCCATTTTTTTTGTCTCATCTAGCTATTGACGGTGCAGATGTTCTTGCATGACTTCGATATTTGTCTTAGCAATCACTAAAAAGAGAATCAATGCATGAAAACAACATAATAAGTTTGAATGCTGAAAAAAGCAGTGTTGACACAGGCTACTGCTATGCCTGCCCTAATGTTCAACTGGTTGTTTGCAGTTTATTTTGCATTCACCACTCATAAGAAACGCTTATATGTTCTTGGACTGTCCTTTATTGTGGAGAATTGTTTTTTATCAGTAGGCATTACTTTGCAGGTGGTGTCCTGTGAATCCCCATGGTTGCACGGTGCCCAAGTTTCCACACGTGTTCTACAACGGTGCAACGTGAATCCTAGAAAAAACAGGAAGAATTATTTTCTGTGGACAAATAAATTGGTGTGATAAACCTAAGGCATAAAAATGATGGCTGCCAATAGAGTCAGTGCACATTCGCTGTATAGTTTTTTTCAGAATCAATAAAGACTTATCTTGAGTGCATTTTAGTGACTGGCAACCAGGGCTATTACACTTTGAAAAGACTAATATATTCTCAAAGGATAACACAAATTTGTGTGTTATGACCACTGTGGCAATATCCTGAACTCAAATGTGAAAGACTGACAAATCCTGTACTATTTCACATATTGTCACAATGTAAATGATATTGTCTGTACATTCTTTATGCTACTCTTGTTCTTTTTAATAGGCATAAACTAACAATGGGTGAGGCCTCTGCCTTGCAGTGGGCATAGTTACACTGATGGCACCTTTATTCAGTACAATACAGTGCAAGTAAAAAGTTGATATAATACAGAAGGAGGTCCCAAAGTAAAAACTGTCAGGGGGACCTCCTGTGAATTCATGTATTAAAATATAGAACAAAGATTGGCAACTAAGGAAAAAACAGCAAGCGAATACTTTTACTGATGATGACAATAAAACAAAATTTTATATTCAAGTACCCTTCAGAAGTTGTAGCACTCTTGGCAATCCTGGCCGATGCAACAAAAGTAGGCTTGAAGTTATATGTGCTACATTCAATGACAGCAGTATTTATGCTATGTACAAGCAGGCCTGACAGACTACACTCAACCAAACCACGTTTAAAGGAGTGCTGACACATAGACGGCACAGAATATCCTTAAAAACCATGCAAATTACTTCTGGAGGTGGTCACCAAGAGGCCAGCTATCTGCACCATATTTCCAGAGAAGGCAGCTATATCGCTGGCTCTCACTATCTCTTTGATCACCACTACTATCAATGCCAAGTGGTTGAGCTGTCGATGGCAGTTGCATGATGGCACGCATTCTATCAGCAATGCTGCCAGGTGAGACACCCAAACTGCGAGGGATCATATCTGTGAAGTATGGGGGAGTACAAGACTATGCAGCCAAATGCAATGGCAGACAGAGGATTAATCGCGCAATCCAGTGTTGCACTTATCCGGGTTCATCCGCAAGAGGTAGGGTACAGTAAGGGTACATGTCATGCACCCACCAGAATTGCTACACGTGAAATGTCCGATGAAGCTTGTCTGGATACCTAACCTCCCAATAAAGCTTCCAGCTTGTAGCTGTCATTGCAATCTACACAGTCACCAGCAAACTTAGAAGCATTACATACCAATACAGAAAAAAATTGCATTTGTTGTGGAGCCAACATATCGGAAACTTATGCTGTACTTCGATCCAAACTGTGTAAAATGTGCTATATAATGTTATTTTTGAAGAAACAAGAGCCAGCGCCGTTACCTCTGTGGCCACTAAACGAGGTGCTAGAAAACCAGTTGTGATGCAGCTGCAATAGGTTTTGGAGCAGCAAAATGTTGCTATTAGGGCACAAAAATACATATCTGGAGCAGGTTGAAGCACCCATGACACCAAATTGGGAAGCTTCAGATGCTTGTGTTGTTTAATAGTCCTCCATGCTTGGTCACTTCTGACCGATTATTAGTGGCGAGCATTGACTGTAAGATATTTTTATTTGGTTTTAAGGTTATTATTTGTTCAACTTTTTCTTTAACGTGTGAAAATGGTCATTTTTCATGTTTCGGGAAGATTGATTTTGCCAGTTTGAAATGTACTCCAGCACGCATTGCAGCATACGAACTTTTCCACAAAGATATGGTCTTTCCGAAAATATATGTTGTGAAGCAACAATAATATTTTGTAATCAATAAAAATGTAGAAAGTGTATAATTCTGGGTCCCAAGCTGGTAAACAGTGTCATAAACAATACAATCTATACAAAAATATTCAAGAAAAACAAAATTCAGAATATCTATCTTGAATACAAATGACCCAGGAACAATATAAAAAAAATAAATGTTGAACAAAATGTTTCTATTACCATAGACAAAGAAAATTGGGACAGAGGTGGTGCTTCGTTGCTCGTGCCACGTTGTGAAGCATTGCTCGTTATTTCGTGAGACACAAGGGAACTTGTAGAATTTTTTCACTAGTATTTTTTTTGCAATAAGAGCCTCCCCCAGGTGTTCTAGTATAGTTGGATGCCAGTGATGTGAATAATACCTTGATAAATCAGATGTCTAATGACCTTCGATATTTTGTCTAGAGTCACCTCTTTTCATGAGCCACCTCACTCGGCATAGGTTGGTGCTTCTATATTGCAACGAAGCATATTTTTTAGCATTTTGCACATCGTATTAAAAAAATCAATATCACGAGCAGTTTTAAGATGATTTGCGCTGCTCCGTAATCAGGGCCAAGCTGTGCTCCGGTGGCCGTCCTACCGTTAAGAGAAGCTTCTGGTAATGCTAATACACCTGTTCTAGTTGGGTCATTCCACGCCAAGTGTCCCAGCCATTTTGGTGACCATTCCAAATGTATACGAAATAAATTCTTATTTTCTGCATTGAAAACAGTGAACTGCTAGAATATTTCGGAGAGAATCCTTATTTTGGTCACGTGGCTGCCTTCTGAACTTTCTGAGATGTTGTTTTGTTGTTGTTGGGGGAAAAATTTATTTTTCCACGAACGAAAATTTATTATGGCCAGCCGCCATATCGAAAAACCCTAGTGCTATTGAACCCTATTTATTTTATATGAAATTATACAAACAATATTCTTAGTTATACTTGGTTCAAAAATATATTTATATGTAGAAGGTAACGAAACTTATTTCACTTATTAGTAAAATAGTCATTTTGCAATCTTTTTATGATTCCCTACAAAACCCAGACAGTGCTACCATCGCTTCCAAATCGCTGTCCCTATTTGCTCTATGGACATGTCACAGCGGCGCGGTTGAGTTGTCGTTCACCTCCCGTTGCCATGGTATGACTATAGTGTACAAGAATATTCTAGTACACTATAGTGTGACATCAGAACGTCTTGTGTTGAAGCAGCCAATCCGCGTGCAAGCAGGTTGCTCTGCTCCTACTAGAACCACGGCACACCGTGACCCCGGGTAGTCAACGAGGCTAAGACCTCGCTCGCTAGATTCCGTGCCGACCGGTCGTGCCTTCGCGATCTCCGATGACAGCGCAGACTCTGGCCGACTGGACTAGCCCTACGTCACCTCCTGTCGCGAGCTCTCACAAGTGGTGCCCCGTCCTCAGACTCCTGTGACCGTTTTTCCATCTTTCATATCTCTCATATATCGTCGCTTGTGTTCTAGCGCATCTCTATTTCTCTCTATACCTTCAATCCTATCCTTTTAATCCCTCCTCACCCCCATCCCTTGTGTGCTACTGTTGACGTGTCGCACGCTGATGCAGACAGTTACGGGGCTCACTTTTCTCTTCTTTTCCCTCTTATAACCACAATCATCGAGCCTAAGAAAAATACGGTCTTTACAGACAATCGCATGACAAAATGGCAATTATGCCGATAAAAGATCCGGTTAGCTAATTAAAACCGGTTGATAGTAATAATTTTTGGTTGAAAAACATTAGTATTTGAAAAGAAAATCGCTTAAAACTTGCAGGTGACCATCAAACGTTTGATTGCCGTTTTTTTCTACCCTTTCTGACGAGTTGCAGGAGTTTGTGACATTCATATCGCTTGAAATGATGTTTGGAAAATGATGTATTGCATATGCGATTGCTGAGACGGGAAGGCTTTACGCTCTCCCATGGTAGAGTACCAAGGGAGCACTTTGAATCATTAATCACTCTTTCTTAACACTCATGCAAACGCTCGAATGGCGTTGTCTTATCAAGCCCTGGTCTGCCTGCGGGACGACTTCATGCTCTCCCATAGTAGAGTATCATGTATTCCGAATTGTTACCCAGTTTGTCTAAACAAGTGACAGTCCTGTAGTTCTTTAAGGACGGACTGAGGCTCACTACGCCCTAGTGGTTAGGAGACGGGCCATGTCCACTAAGCAACATAGGAAATAAGAGTGGTCTTTCAGGCCCAAAAGCGGCGGTGCCACGCAGCTTCACGCCAGCCGTAAGATGTCAAAATATCACTCACTGCTTCCAAGAAAACGGGCGTTTTGGTTAACTAGTGCCTTTTCTAGTGCATTATACGTCTACGTGTCTTTGCGACTGCGATTGTATGCTCTTAGCCGGTGTGCTATACTTACACAAGGCATCAACACCATGAACTGGCCTTAAATATGTCGACTGACAGTAATCCAGCCAGCCTCACCCCGGTGGTCTAGTGGTTAAGGTACTCGGCTGCTGACCCACAGGTCGCGGGTTCGAATCCCGGCTGCGAAGACTGCATCCTCAATGGAGGCGGAAATGCTGTAGGCCCGTTTGCACAGATTATGGTGCACTTTAAAGAAACCAGGGGGTCGAAATTTCCGCCGCCTTCCACTACGGCATTTCTGAAGTGGTGGTTTTGGAACGTCAAACCCCACATATAAATCAATCTGGCCTGCCTCACGCCTTTGATGCTTTCTATAAAGCACCACTGAGCGGCAATGAGCAAGACTGCCATGGAACCACAGGTCTAACACACTAACTACATCAGGGAAGTGTGCAAAGTGCATGAAAAACTTTTTATTTGCTAAATGACAATGTCTATGTATATCTATTGAAGGTCCATTCAGTTTCCATGAGCAACGTACCTACAACCTTACTTGGAAGAGCTTTTCGTAGTTGCGGGCACATCTAATCTTCATAATTTGGATTTCTATGGATATCTAAGAGACATTTACAATGTCCACGAGAAACATACCATAGATGTCTGTATAATATTTGTGGTTCACTGGGATGGCGTCATTTGTAGAAAGCAGAAAGAGCGATTTAGATATATCTGAATTCTAATTTTAAGGCCGCGTGCTGTACTATAATGCTCGCGTGTTCTCAAGAGCCTCGAGTATACCAATCGACATTGTTTTCCGACTATGCTGAAAAGTGTCACAGGCTTCTTTAAATCTTCTCTTTCGCTCAACACACTTTTACCCTCAGCACACACGTACATACCGTATATGGTTATATGTGCAAAAGCCTAAGTGCGGCAAATGAAATGAATACTGTGCCTAACCCAGAAAATGTTGTGTACACCTCATTAGGAAACAGGACGACATAAAACCTATATGTTTTTGTTTATAACAACTTATAATATATATTTTGTTTGAAACATTATATACACATTCCAGCTGCGCCTCTACATATGGTTGTCCCTCACTGCTACTGATCGGATTTATAAAACTTTGTCTTCATCATAGAAGCAAGGCCTAGCACATTCTGGTAATTCTGTACCATGCTCGTTATCTGGTGATCGTTGTATATACACGCCTCTCGCTTCAAAGTTCCTGCAGCTCTTGCTGCACATTGCTGTCAAGCGATTATGCAAGCTCCCTGGAACGCACTACTCACTCAGCAGTTTGGATGAAGTTTGGCTGCATTAAGGACGCATGAAATCAAATGACACGACACACTTTCCACTTGAAGGAGACTCAATCAATTGTTTCAGGCATGTTTGAGTGCCCCTGAGAATTCACAACGTACTGCCCTCGCACGCTTAGAGGACATATATCTGTGAAACACATCTGCACAAAATCTCAAACTTTCTAATGGCTTTGATTACATGACTAGACCTTCAAAAAAAATTAGTGCCTCTTTCACATGTAATGGGCATAAGGCTGAGTCAACGCAGAGTTGGTCAGCTTGGCTATAGCTTTTACCGTCTCACCTCCCAATTCACTATGCTTGCTCCCTTTTTTCTTTGCATCTGTTTTTTTTTAATTACTAGCTCTCTGTTCGTTAATTATTTCATTTCCTTTCTCTTCTCTCTTTCTTTCTCAACTTTTTGAATTTTTATTTCTCCTTCCAACTTCTCTTTACAGCTCTCCTGTTATATTGTATACTATACTACAAAAAGCTAGGTTATCTTCTAGCATGACTGGATAGCAGAGTGGTAACAACACTTGCCTTTGGATTTGAATGTCGCATCTCGAAGAAATTGTCTCACAGAGAATTTCACTTTTACTTCTTTTTTTCTGTCCATTTCTTTTTTTTTCTTTCTATACTACCCATTCTTCTGCTCAACAGAATTATGACATGCTGCGCTGGATGAATTGGCGTGCCTGCTATGGGAGCGAAGCTGAAGAGGACGAAGATGCTGAAGAGACCATCGGCTGCTTCACGGTGATAGTTCTTCTTCTCCAACACATGGCGAACCTCTAGCATAACAGCTCTATTAAAACTACTCTGCTGTAAAAGGAAATAGCTCTCAAGCAGATACTTTACTATTCTCTCGACAAAGGCGAGGGCTTAATGTATCTTCTTAACCTATTAGCATAGTAAAGTATCTAATATAACTGATCTGCATAGTAAATCTACCTGCATACTAAAGTACCTAACATAACATAGCTATCTGCAGGCTAAAGCATCTGCACAGCGGGGCATAGTAAAAGTGTAGATAGCTGGGCCATTTGGTTTTCACGCTGCGTGCTACCATAGGCATGATGTAGTTTATGCCATTCTGTGATAAACCTCTCAGTTGGAGTGGCAACTGTGTAGAGAGGTACCATGAAGGTATGTTAATTGTTCCAAATAAAACAGTTTTTAATTTCTCTATGGTTCAATTTTTACAGCCGATTGGGCTCTGAAAAAAAAAAAAAAAAGGTAGCCCTCACACGTAAGGTTACAAAGCACATATCTGTGATGAAATAACAGTGCAGTCTATATGGAGCCACACAGATATGTTACATGTTCCGCCTATGGTTCGCGTGTACTGCTATAGCTACGACTTTTATATTGGCATAAGGAGAAAGTGAAAATATGTTTCTTCATCTGCTCTTTTAGGTGCTCTTGCAGAAGCTGCACTGACAAAATGGTGACAAAAATATGATAAAAAAATATTGTACATACACAGAAAATAGTAAAAAAAGAAAAACTGCAAATGCAAAATGTCCTCAAGCACTACTGCCGCAACCAAGATCATGGATGAGAACAAAAGGTTCCCTAAAAAATTGGGACATGCAGAATAGGTGGTGACGTGGCGTATGATGCACCACTCACACCTAACTCGATCATTTTTTATTCACTTACCATGCAAGAAACTTGAAATAAATAATGTATGATTGACTGAATGTCAACTTTTACAGTCTAGCCAAATTTCACTTGTGTGATATCTAAATCTCTAGATAATTATCAGACTAACAAACATAAAGATTTTCACATTTATGTCTCTTAAGGGGACTGACAACTATGAAGCCAGAACATGTATACGAATCTTTGTGTATGTTGAGAAACCCAGAATTGAATCGAATGCACTTTCGCAGTTTGAGTAGAATAAGTATTTTTAAATGGATATTAAAATCATAATAGCTGCCCTGTGGTGCCGCCTGGTAGTGAAGCCTGAGTAGTGAGTTTTGAGTCATTAAATGCTGTATGTTGCTTGCTGATGTTAAAAAAACCAGGCTTAAAACTATACAGTAGGTATATAAAACACCTCCTCATCTTCTTTTTCACCTATTGCATAGTAAAAGGAGTTGATGCTGAGAATCACTGTCTTCATGACATCCGAAAATCAGCATTTAATCATGGTGCGCATGCATAAGGCATCGCAGGTAATTTGGCGCATGCACTCTGCCATGGCAGAACCCTATGCAAGTACACCCAACAGCTGTTGGCCACTGTATGCAATATGCGCTGAGTACAATAGGACTCCATCAGCAACAAAATTTGATTAAAGATGTTTCATTCCTTTTTCCTGTCGTCATTGTATGATTATACACTATAAGTTGTAAGCTTTTTGTTGCAACAAAATAAACAAGTACATTAAAATTAGTTGTTAGTCTTGTTAAGGTATAGGACTACAAGAAATTTTAAAAGCAGAAATACAGCATCTGCAAAAAATAATCAAGCCCTTTGAATCCACAGAACGCTTTCAAAAAGGTCAGTGATTATTGCATAGCTGGTAAAATCACTTTCCTTAAGTGAAGTAGCCAGCTGCACTACATAAGCTCTTATGTTTCATGCTTATAATCGGCCAGCAGGGATAACATTGATCATCCTTCAACAATAATTAATTCAGTATGGTAAATAATTCAATATTTTTGTACACCTTTAGAATATTTGCACTGTTAGAATTTTCCTGATGCATATAATTGTTCGTGTTGGCTTTACATGTTTTCTGCAAAAAACTTCTGTGCCATGGTCATAAAATGTTTTAACAAAGCCTTCATAGAAAGTGTTCTACTCGTCCTACACTTGTTTTTTACAAAGCAATTGTATTTTCATATATATTCATTTTCGACAAACATAGTTGTGTAGCTATGTGATTGATATATTAACCCCTACTTGGCCTATGACAACTTGCAGTGTGGAGGTGGGTTGTTAAAAGTGAACTCACAAGCTGTGCATCATGGACGGAAAAATCTGGCTTATTATGCGAGTGCCAGAGCACGTCAGTTGAGAATAAATTTGAGATAAAAATTCCAGGCTGGGTTGTGATAAAAAAGTATGTGAACTGTTGGAAGCATTTTATGTTGAGAAAAGAGTGATGTATGTATTATTGACACATCAGTTAAAACTTCAAAAAATGGGAATGTTTCTTGAGCAATGTTTTGTGATGCTGCTTGATATTAAAAGATTGTGAATTAGCATGTTACCAATACTGCACACACGTCTGATTCCTTACAGATTTGCTGGCAAAGCAACAAATACAGATGATGGAATTTAGCACGTCATGTGTTTCTTGTCTTATGCGAGTCCCAATTATTCCTTCACTGAAACTATGCACAATCTTGTCAAGTTATATAACAATGCTAAACTATTGCAATGAATGGAGAATCATTAACACAAGCAACAACAGGAATTATGCTAAAGCTCTTGTAAGATCACAGCCTGAAGATGACAACCAGATTACCTTTGTTGGGAAAAAAAGTGCTGAAATTCAGGATGTGACTGTTGGCATATATTGTAAGTGCTTCAGTGGAGTCTTGTGAACTTAAAACTGTGGTGCTCTCAAAAAGAATCTTTTCTTTCTTTACTGTGACTAACCTCAAAAAACTATGCAGATTAGTATAAGTAAAAGAGATCACACTTGAGAAAAGTGATGTGTTGCCTGACACTATAAGTGAATGCAAGAATACTTATATTAGCATTACTTTGGAAGTGAAATATTATATTCAATATGAACTTCAGCTTGCTCTGCAGTGCTGTTGCTACAAGATGCACACCTTCATACTGTTGTGGCACCATTTGTCAGAACAAAAGCCTCTTGTACAGGGTTGCCACAATCTTGTACAGGTGTGCGACAGGTACGAGCCAGTGCAGGGAATGCAAGCAGAAGTGGTCACTTAAGCATGCACAACAGGCTTTGATTCTACAGTGTCTGATAGCTCAAGTGGAGTGCACATCGCTACGGCTGGAGCCTTCCCTGCGTGGCACCAGCTAGATCGACTGTGACAAGCCACATACTTTTGAATGAGACAACTGCATGGGGATGAGACACGGACACTGTGCAAGGAAGTATTTTGAAGTAAATGTTGGAGTTTGCTGTGAAAGGATTATGAAAATGTCTGATGGGCCATCTTGCAATAAAGAAGCAACTTTTGTACCTAGTCTCTAATCTGTTACTACAGTCTGAAGAACATTGGCAGTACAAGTTCACAGCTACTGAAGGATGATGGCTAGGAGATGCCCTATCCAAATGTTGACCTACACCCTTCTTCAGTGCCCTTCCTAGTGCATTGGAGGTTTTGCACCATAGATACTAGATCCTTGAGTGGGTACACCTGAAGAGCTTATGATCGAGCTCACTCTAACCACCTGTTCTGCTTTACCTAAGGGCCAAACCTGGTGCTGGAGCTTGTTTGCCCAGTAGAAATCTTTAATAGAAAAAAGGTTTCAAGTATTAACAAACAAAGCTAGAGCACTGAAAGATTACCATGACATATCCTGTACAGAGACCTCGTCTATACAGTCCACTAATTAGCCCCAAATGACCTTTGTGGTGTGCCTGATTAAATGGTAAAAAAGCATGCAGTTCAATATATGTTATTTTTTTTTTAATCAGGAAGTTCAGCTTGGAAAAACGAGGTTGTCATTAGTGACACTACGTACACAGGGCATGAAACCAGTGAATATAAACTGCAATGATGGCACCAGAAGTGTCAGCATAAGGGAATTCACCCTCCTGGAAGCCTCATTTGGCATTACTGTCTATTTATTAAAACAAAATATTTTGATAACTTCATTGCTCATCATTTCTCAATTCACAAAATGCTACCTCATTCATAGCTCGCTGGAAACCCAATAATTATTCACCTATGAGATACGTTATGAAAAGTGACCAGCTCATTAAATATATCTGTTAGCCTTAGGGCTAACTTCATTAAATAGAGGCTTTATTAAGCACTGGCTTTTATAAGCGCTCATCCCGTCAATAAAGTCTGAGCTTGGCTACTTTGTAGCCATCTTTTTAAGACTTGGTGACCAAAATTGAATGCATCTAGACACCTGATAACAGGCACTTGCCAAATTACCACCCATCTAACCAACAATCAGCCCCTGTAAGATGCTTGAACATGTGCCATCATCTCGGGTTACCATGAGTTTGCTGAAACCATCTTGCTCTTAGTTTTAGCACAGCATGGTTCTCAGAAATAATTTTTTTTTTGCAAAGGTCAGCTTATTGTTTCATTGACAAACTGCACGTATAATTTTTTACCATTGTTCAGTGGGTATTTCTTTTGATCGCTGGAAATAACTTCATAATGTGAACCACGAGCTACTTTTGAAATAATGTTTATGAAACATGGATAGTCATCTCACATACTTAGCTCGTGTGCATATTTGCTTAATAATCATCTTTTATTTGGAGCACATATGCGACGGCAGGAAATGTGGAGTACCACTGGAGTCAGCTTAAGCGTTTAGCACTTTTTGAGAGATGCCATGCTACAACCTTGAATGAATTTCGCAATAAACTAGAAGCTCATTTCCTTGCAAACTGCATTTCACAAAATGTTTTTCCAGGGTAACTGGCAATGGACTCGTTGCAAAGGCCGAAGCCATGGCGATGCTGTCCACCGTATCGCCAATAATGAGACAAGAGACAGTGCGTGTGTAATTAAGGCACACACACGAGGACTAATGACAGTGCTACATTTCCATTTTGCACGCACGCAAATGCATGTTTTACCTTAATACAATGCGTGCACTTCGCCGCATAACATTTCTGCTATGCCGCAATGTTGACCAATTTTAGAAAATACGTTTGGGGGCCGGCGATTTAAGCTAGACAACACAATTGTTGCTCGGACGATGGCGTCGGCTGGACGCGTGATCATATCACGTCGCTTCCACCTTGCGCATACCGTATCTATACCTCGCACACTTACGCAAGACGAAGCTTCAGTCCAAGTAATTCACCCAAATGACTGTCCAACTGATACTGATCGACCCTCAGCAACACAAGAAGCACACGTCCACGTAGTACGTACGCCGCAATATTACAGTTGTGCATGAAACAGGTATTCACAAATCGCATAGTACACATGGCCTTTAATTCACGCTCGTACAGCTCGTTATCATTGCTTATAGATTTGGCGGTAAACACTTTGAGATATTTGGTGTTATCTACCGAGAACCACGGTGATGTTCCATTCGCCCATCATCGTGTAAACACTGCGACTTGCAGAAACTACCGAAAGCGGCCGTGACTTGCACTCGAATCACTTTCTATAACACTCACTTACGCAACGCGACTACGTCCCCACGGGCAAAGGCAGTACTCGCTATTGCACACAGCTCATGGTGAAAAACAACACCCACCACAGCATAATGTTACTACTGCCACAAAACACCTATACACAACCATTTGCTACAGCTGTAACCACCTTAGAGTTTCTAGCAAGCTAGTGAGAAACTGCACAACCTGAACCGTCGAAAAAAAGCTTTAAGCTTAACGTTTTTAGCGCCACCGAATAATACCCTTCAAGTCAAATCGAGAGGGTTTTAGGCGGCTATATGGGTGAATGGAGCGTTTTTCAATGGTTTACCACCTTTTTCCTTCCTCCGTGGGTTTACCTCTTGAAACGCTCGATACACTGCGGTCGCACAGCTGACACAACTAGGTGGTGGTGGTAGTGGTTACAATGAAGAGGAAAAAGGCACCTAATTTCTGTCTGCCTTCAGGCGACACGGCGCAGTGCCTTATAGGGGTGGGGTTAAGGAGGGATAAAAAGGATAGAAGGAAAGTAGAAGCAGAAGAAGACAGCCAACGAGAGGAAAAAGAAGGAGATAGGAAAGTGGGGATCCGGTCGAAGCAGTCCAAGGGCGGGGTGCCACAATGCGAGAGCTACACGGCATCAGGAGACCGCGGAGGGCGAACCAGTCGGCGGGAGCTACGCTGAAGTCGGAGATCGCGAGGGCACAACCGTCCAGCTTGAAATCCTGCGAGCGAATCCCCCACAACTAGGGTGGCTATTCCACCCTATTCTAGCCACCCTAACACAACCATCAAGCGCGGAAAATTCATGCACTTTAAGCCAAGTCAAGCCGCTTTTAAAAGGCTGTTGCACGGAGGAAGAAAAGGTACCTTTCCTTTCTCCGTGGGCTATTGGGTGAACGGAGCATTTTGGCTTTCAAAACGTTCGTGCCACCAGGTGAAACGAAACACTTCCAAACCAAAACACTGCAAAAAAAAAAAAAAACAAAAGGAGTACGAAACGGCGGTGTGGTCGAGTTGTAGTTCACCTCTCGTTGCTATGGTATGACATCAGAGAGCGTTTTGTGCTGAAACAGCCAATCCGCGTGCAGGCGCGGTTGCTAGTTGCCGAGGCTAAGAAAAATACGTTCTTCACAGACAACTGTACAAACATTCGCATCACAAAATGAAAATTTTACCGATAAAATACCACGTTAGCTTGATAAAACTGGTTGATAATCGGTCAATTTTTAGTTGAAAAAACATTAGTTTCCGAAAAAAAAAGGCTTAAAAACTTGCAGGTGGCCATCGCACGTTTGGTGGCCGCATTTTTTCTACTCTTGCTGACGAGTCACATTTGTTTTCGACATCTAGACGAGTATGAATGGAAAGAGCCCGAGTTTTAGTGTACCGAACGCTCAAGGGACGGCTTTCAGCTCTCCCGTAGTAGAGTACCCTGTGCTCTAAATCATTACCCTCTTTTTCAAACCCCTCCCTCCCAATTACCTTCATAAGAGGGACGGCTCAGTGCTCTCCCATAGTTGAGTACGAAGTACTCAAAATCAGTAAACATATTCTATGAATCGGCCATGCCTATGAGCAATTGCTTTACGCTTTCCCATAGTAGAGTACCAAACACTTCAAATCGTTTACCACGTTTTCCTAACACTTATGCAGGCACTTGAATGGCGCTGTCTCTTTTAGCCCTGGTCTGCCCGCGGGACGGCTCCATGCTCTCCCATAGTAGAGGAAAAGCCAGGGGGCGCTCGTCCAGTGCGGATGTGCGAACACGTCGGCTCCCGTTTGTTCAAGTGTTCTGGCACGGATTTTTTGCCTCAACTAGCAAGAACTGTGCATCATTCGACGCCGTTTGTTGTAGTGAACCAGCAGATACCAACATCTTACCGGTGGGTGAAATTTTTGGACATCCCCAGGACTTTTACCCACGCCACGCAGACGCCTCGCGCGTCGACGCGTTTCTCGGGCGCTGCAACAGCGTTGCGATGACGCCTAACGCGTCGTCGAGCTGAAGAATGGCCTCCAACCCCAATGTGTCGGTTGTAGAAGGCATGGACATCAATCCGGAAGAAGCGGAGTGCGCGGGATGGATTGAAGTAGCCAGCAAGAAGAAGAAACTTGCCGAGCGGGCGGATTGTAACGCTGGTAATGCGCCCACGTCAGCGACAGGAAGCGGTAAAGGCGGCTCCCGCACTGCCGCCTCACAGAACGTGTTGAGGCGTGTTGTGAAAGCTTCCAGGATCCCAAACCTTCCCAGGGATCACTTTAAGACCATTATACGGCCACGTGGAGGGATGGATGTCAAGAAGACAGACCTTCTTATCTTCAAGCGCTCGCTCGCAAAGGCGGCTTCCCTAACAGCAGAGCAGGTGTTCGACGACACGCTGTGCACGAACCCCTTCCAGAACATTTTCGTCGTTGCCACGCCGTTCGAGGCGAATGCGCGCGCCTACGCCAGGGTCCAAGAGATAAGTATGGGCTCGACTGTCATAGGCTTGGCGGCTTACGTGGCTGCGTCTGACGACACATGTAAAGGAGTGATCCGTGGAATCAATGTGGATCTCAGTGACGCAGAACTGACAGAGATGATCGTCAACCGGAGGAACCCTGACGCTCTGGGGGTTCGAAGAATCAAGAAGACACCAACAGTGATCGTGTTGTTTGACGGACAAAAGGTCCCCCAGCACGTCGTGTGTGATGGTGTTCGATACCCTTGTTCCTTGTATCGCAGGCAAGTAGACGTGTGCTATGCATGTGGTGATTTGGGCCACAGGTCCGATGTTTGCCCCAAGGGCGATGAACAGAAGAAATGCCGCGGATGCGGCATGCAGTCACCATCACCGGATCATCAGTGTGATCCCACGTGTGCCATCTGTGGCGGAGCGCACCCAACGGCGGACCGCAAGTGCAGAAAGCGCTTCCAGGTGCCCTACATCGTGCGCCAAAGACGGCGGCGCCGCCGTAGGCGCGCGGCGTGGCTCCGACACAGCTGGAGGCGAAGAAGGACTGGCGGAAGAAGAATCATTCTCCAGCGCTCATCGCAGCAGATCGGCATCTAGAGGACGCTCCCGCTCCAGAGGACGCTCCGGCAGCAAATCGCGCTCTCGCTCCAGAGGGCGTGACAAGGGCAGCAGTCGCTCCCGTTCGAGAGGACGATCGGGTTCCAAGGGCCGCGTTCAGAAGCAAATGTCTTGGGCGGACAAGGCCAGGATGAACATCCCAAGCGGCCAAAAGGTAACGCAGGGCATTTTACCAGAGCAAAAAAAAGAACAATCAGAGATTTTAATGCTTAAAAAAGAAAATGCAGAACTTAAAGAAGCACTACGAACGCTGAGGGCCGAGTTCGAGCTCTTCCGCAACTCGCGTGAACCCCGTGAAGTAGCCACACCCATACCGGTTCAAGCAGGAGGGTCGAATAAGCGCAAGGCCGTTTCGCCCCCCGCGATCGCGGAAAGCGTGGCAATGCAAAGTGACGAGTCCCCCGCTCAGGTCCCTGAGAAAAATGTACTCGCGTCTTTAACGGCGATTGAGGAATCGCTCAAGCAGGTGAGAGAGGCCTTAGCCAATCAATCTAGCACAATCGAACGTATGGACGGGAGCGTCTCCCACCTGACACGTCGAGTAGGAATCCTCGAATCTAAAATGAAAATGATTGACTCTAGCAAACTCTAGACGACCAACACTGGTACGATTGCAAAAGCCAAGATAGTGCAGCAGGATTCGGACGCTACGAGTTCGCCGCAGGCTATGTTCATTCAATAATATTCAAAATGGCGGGCCAAACCGGAAACATAATTATCTAGCAGTGGAATTGCGCAAGTTTCTTAAGGCGTAAAGCTGCTCTACTGCAGCTCATCAAAGCACAGGCGTCAATGCTGCACGTCCTGCTCTTGCAGGAAACACTTAGCGAGAAGGTAGTTCTCTCGGGCTACCGTTCGATTAGCCAAAAAGGCGCAAATGGCAGAGGTATCGCCACGTTGGTCAGGAAAGATACCTCCTTTGAGCAGCATGAAGTCAAAATTTGCGACTCGGATAAGAGATCCGGTCTCGAGACACAATTAATTGAAATCATCCCCAACGGCAAAATCCGAAGCAACATATTCGTTTTTAACCTGTATAGCCCTCCTTCGGCTTATAAACATAATATCCGCTCACTCCTTCATAGGGTCGCAACTGCCGCCAGATCGCACCCTTTAATAGTAGCTGGGGATTTCAACGCTCCCCATCCGTCTTGGGGCTATGTTACGAGGACAAAGAAAGGGGCCAATCTAGTTGCCGCCAGTATAGACTTAAACCTAACGCTTATTTCCGACCCGCGTTTTCCCACGAGGCTGGGAAACTCGGTCGCCAGAGACACGATGCCTGATCTCAGCTTCACTAGAAATGCGGTGGTCGAGTGGTCCAACTTACAGGAGAAGTTGGGAAGCGACCACAGCATCATAGAACTCCGGATGGAAATAAGAGCACCACCCCCAAGAACCTATAAATATACAGACTGGGACCTTTTTAGGCAAATCAGAGGTGAAGATGAGTCAGTACATGACACCTTCAGTGAACTTCTTATACAAATCCAGAAGGATGTCGAGAAGGCCACCAAAGAAATAGTAACAGAATTTGATGCTCCGGGGATGGATGCAAGGTTAGCGCATCTCCTGGACGCCAAACGCTCTCTCATCGCGAGATGGAAAAAACAAAGGCTAAATCGCAGGCTACGGAAAAAGATTGCGGAGCTCAATCGGCATATTGAGGAGCACTGCTCCGAACTCCATAAACAACAATGGAGGGACGCCTGCTCGGCTGCGTACGGGAAAATGCGCAAAGGAGGCAAATGGACCCTCTTCAAACACCTCCTAGATGATGGACAATCCAAAGGCAATCAGAAACTAGCCATAGACCAACTTATTAATAAGGAGAAAATGGCAGGCATCTCAGAAGCTTCCCAATTTCAGATACTTGCCAACAAGTACCTCCCGCTTAGCCAGAGCTCAACTTCTGTCCCCCACCGGTATGAGGGTGTGCCTTCCCCAGAGTTGGACGCTCCCTTCTCGGAAGCTGATATCAGGGAAGTGCTCCATAGCCTAAACGGAAGGTCTGCCCCAGGTCCCGATGGAGTTACGAATCGGCTCTTAAGAAATTTGGATGATAAAGCCATTCAGGCCTTAGTGAAGGAGATAAACAGGGTATGGGAGGAGGGCGTCGTACCAGAAACTTGGAAGAGGGC
The DNA here is from genome assembly GCF_043290135.1 of Rhipicephalus microplus. Taxonomy (NCBI): domain Eukaryota; kingdom Metazoa; phylum Arthropoda; class Arachnida; order Ixodida; family Ixodidae; genus Rhipicephalus; species Rhipicephalus microplus. Next base: position 113,845,484 of record NC_134710.1, on the reverse strand, counting down.
CACAGTGGGCTTAATCCCCAAGCCAGGTAAATCACCCAGCTTAGATCACCTCCGCCCGATCTCCCTTACTTCTTGCCTTAGCAAAGTAGCAGAACATGCAGTACACAACAGGATATCGCGCTACATCGAGAGGAATGACCTATTTCCATATAATATGGTAGGTTTCAGGCCCTCACTTTCCACGCAAGATGTCATGCTTCTCCTCAAAACACAGATAATTGACTTTCCAAGCAAAGATGTAAAAGGGGTCCTCGCACTGGACCTCACTAAAGCATTCGATACTGTCAAACACGACTATATTCTTAAGGAGATATCGGCTTTGAACCTGGGAGTTAAATTCTTCTCCTTCGTTGAATCTTTCCTCGAGAGTCGGACGGCGGCAATAAAATTGGGACAATCAGTCTCGGAGCCTTTCAAACTCGGACGAAGGGGTACTCCCCAAGGGGCAGTTATCTCCCCCCTTCTATTCAACATAGCCATGCGCAAGCTGTCGGCAAGCCTTTCTAAAGTTCCTAATGTCGGACACGCTTTATATGCTGACGACATTACAATCTGGTGTCCCGGAGGATCGGAGGCGGCGGTTGAACAAGCTCTACAGGAGGCTCTGGACGTTACAGAGTCTTTCCTGGAAGGTACGGGACTGGCGCTTTCGCCGGAAAAGTCGGAACTCCTGCTGTACAGACAGGCTAGACGAGGTGTTAGGGGACTCACCCCTCTCGATCAGGTGCCCATTAGCGTTTGCACCAAGGATGGTCGCACAATTCCTAGAGTCAATTCTATGAAAATTCTGGGGCTTTTATTAGACTCTAAGGGATGCAACGCAAAGACTATAGCCCATCTCACCACAAAAACAGAGAACATTCTGAGATTAATTATGCGGGTGTCCAACAAGAAGGGCGGCATAGGCGAGGATATCCTCCTTAGGGCCCACCACGCTTTCCTCATGAGCCATATCATATACATAGTGGCGGCTCTCAATTGGACCAAAACGGAAAGGGATAAATTGGACACGCTCATGCGCAAAAGTGTCAAAAAGGTGCTCGGCGTCCCAATCACGACTAGCACAGAAAAACTCATGAAGTTGGGAGTGCACAACACCACTTCGGAATTAATTGAAGCGCAAAGGTCAGCACAAATAATTCGGTTATCGAGTTTCAAAACAGGAAGAAAACTGCTCGATGCGGCAGGCCTCCGTCCTATCTTCAATCAGGGAGAAACTACGCAGCTTGATTATCAAACAAGGAATTCCTTTATTGTTGACCCTCTTCCACGAAACATCCATCCCCAACACAATAAAGGTCGTAGGTTGGCGAGGGCTAGGGCTTTCATAAAGAACCTCTCCGGAACAGAGACATTTGTGGACGCGGCGCGCCACGCCGGCGGCAGCAAGTTTTCCGTGGCAGTAGTCAATGACAGGGGAGAACTTGTCTCGGCAGCTTCAGTGAAGACCTCCTTGGTCGATGTAGCAGAACAGGCTGCTGTAGCGCTGGCATTACTGGACACGAAACGCACCACGGTGTACACCGATTCCCGAGCGGCCGTTAGGGCGTTCGCGTCGGGATTGATAGCCACAGAGGCAGCCAGAATTCTCCACAGCAAACCCCCCTCAGACGTTATTCATCACATAGTCTGGTGTCCCGCTCACATGGGACCAGACGTACTGCCGGGTCACCTGAACCCAAACGAGATAGCCCACGACTGTGCGCGAGGTTTCACAAGCCGCGACGGGGTGGTCTCTCGGGTGAGTTCGGGAGAGCTCGTCCACAGTGATCCTCTCGTTACTTTTCATGAGATAACATCTCATTACAGAGGAGAGCGACAGACTTTTCCCCTTCCCCATCATAAACTCCACAGATCACAAACTCCAAGATCACAGATCACGCTCCGCATGCTCCAGACGGGGTCTTACCCCTCTAGGGGCTTTCTGAGCATGCTTCATCCGGATATTGATCCACTTTGCCCAGATTGTGGTGAATTTTGCTCTTTGAGTCACATGCTCTGGCAGTGCCCTGCGTTACAGGATTTTAAAACAGAAGAAGACTGGACAACGGCAATCACAGACTCCAGACAAGACGTCCAGCTTCAGGCTGTCCAGAGGGCCCGTGAACGAGCGGAGAGGCATGGCCTCTCTGTTCCGACATGGGACTAGGCAACGGCTGGGTGGGGACCTACATAGTTGGCCCGCTGCCTTGCCTCTCAGGACCAAATAAAGTTGTTTGTCCTGTCCTGTTCATAGTAGAGTACGAAGTATTCCAAATTTTTACCCACTCTGTCTATACAGGCGACAGTCCCGTAGTTCTTAAAGGACTGACTGAGGCTCGCTGCATTCTAGTGGTTATGATGGAAGTGATTTTAAATTAAAAGAGAAAAGTGAGCCCCATTAACTGTCTCTCAGGGGGAGGACACCTCAACCGTCGCTCACGAGGGATTTGGGTAGATAAGGGCATAAAAGGATGGGATTTAAAGGTATAGAGATAGAGAGAGAGGAAGGAGAGAGCGAGGCGCAAAGACAGGGAGCGACGGAAGGAAGGCGAAGACAGGAAAGAAGGACACGGAAGGCACCACTGGCGAGAGCTCTTGTCGCCAACTGAAGATGGCATAGGGCTAATCCAGTCGGCCTTAGCTTCGCTATCGTCGTCGTAAGGGACCGGCGGCAGGAGGTGGCGTAGGATTAACCCAGTCAGCCAGAGCTACGCTGTCATCGGAGATCGCGAACGCACAACCGGTTGGCATGGAATCCAGTGAGCGAGTCCCGTGCCTGTCCGTGTTGGCAGCTGGGCATTGAAAAGCAAGTAGCCAAGAGTCTAAGTGTCCCCTCAGATTCCTACTTTTGTGATGTAGACGCTCCGTTGAGCATTCGCTAATGATTTAGCAAATGTTTATGTCACCCCTGAAGCATACAGAGCATGGTTTTTAGCGTGATTACTGGAGAAGGTTTTTGCGCATTACGTTGCCGGTCACTTTTTATTATGTCTGAAGTGGAACTGACACCTTCGGGCCCGCAGATAACGACCAGCGCACTACAGAAACTCTCACATTTAATTTTCATTTCACTTGGTTTCCACGACACTCACTTTTTGTCGTTGGTTTCTGGATGTGCGTGCTATTGTTGCTCGCGTGCATACTTTTGCAGCGCAACATGTACCAAGCTGCGAAATCTCTGTGGATCTTAGCCCGACGATTGTTTTCTCTATATAACTACATATGTGTGGCACACCTCTTCTTGAAACTCCTGAGAGCAAACTGCAACCGTCTTTCTTGAAGGACGATAGGCGAGTAGGTTCTTCATAATGAAGCTGCCCGGGTGTGGTAGGTGTTACTAAAGGTTAGCAGGGAGGAAAAAGAATCAGGAGATTACCAAGAAATCCCCCCCCCCACCCAAAAAAAACAACAACTGAAACGTGGTTTTGAATGTGTCAGTATGTCCACGCAAATGTGGCAAAACTGGATTAAAATAAATAGCGGGTGGGGTAACTGCGCATATGTCACTATACGGTTGCACGTAAATTTGTATCATTCCGTTCTCCTGCACATCACGTATTCTAGCACGTAACGAGGCGATAAATACAATGGAGAAAAAAACGGCACCCGTGTGCTCCGATCTTCGCAATTGTTTACGTCGCGTCGTCGGCCTCCAACAGGCTGCACTATGCAGCGGGGCGACCGTTGCCAGCTCCTGCAACACTTGCTGCGTTTGGCGCCCGGTTTTCATTGCTCGGCTTGCTTCATACCAACCATGAGTGTCTTTTGCAGCGTAAAGCAATGTTGGTTGTGCAACTGGCCCGAAAGTTCAGTCTGCTAAAATTTCCATTAGGTTGTGCATGGTTTTCAGCGGTCCCGTGCTACCATTAAGGTATAAATGGCATAGGGCTGTATGACGTGTTTATCAGAGCTCGAAGCAAGGAGCATGGGCAGCTGTGACGCGGTGCCTCGACTTTTCAAGGGAGAGACATTTCACAGGCGCCTATAGAATATACATTGCATTTCGTGTGTCAGAAGACATCAGACAGAAGGAGATGCGGGACGCCCGAGATTTTGTGAATGTGAATATTGGCATATACAGGAATCGGCTGAAACCAGCACCAGACGTACGGTTGCCTTTGTGCGGTTACTGAGACTCGCGTATCTTTGTTTGTGTAAGGAAAGTGAATTCAGTTGCATGTTTATGATAAATATCTTTCATAAATATTTGCTTTTGAATTTATTGCACGGTTATGTAGGGCGAACGGAATGAAAAATGCTTGGACAAATGTGGCGGAGACAGAGGGAGGTTCCTCGGGATTTAACGGGACACTGAAGAGGTGTTGAATTGGCAAATTCATTTTGAATTCGGCATTCGCGACCATTTACAACATGTCTACGGAGTTTTTTCCCCCGAGGTTCACATAAACAATGGCTCAATAAAGGAGCAAACTTTGACCAAAGGAACACCCCTTCCCCCCCCCCCCCTTGCACGCGCGCGCGCAGGGGCATAGCACGGGAGAGTTAGACACGTGGGGAGGTGACGTCACTGCCAGGGTCGAGCCGCCGCTTGGCAGGCAAACTTGCGCCAGGCTGCCTGCGTCGCTATGTAAGCTCAGTTTGATTACTGCGTCGTTGTGCATTGTTTCTGCTGCGATCTGCTGCCTGGCGAAGCATCTGTTCTGCCAGTTCGTAGGGATTTCATGCCATTGCACCGTTCTGATTTCATGCCGTTGCACTGATTGATTAATATGTGGGGTAACGTCCCAAAACCACCATATGAATATGAGAGACACTGTACTGGAAGGTCCCGAAATTTCGACGACTTGGGGTTCTTTAACGGGCACCCGAATCTGAGCACACGGGCCTACAGCATTTTCGCCGGGATTCGATCTTGCAACTTGCGCGTCAGCAGCCCAGTATTTTAGAGACTAGACCACCACGGCGGGGCATTCTCTTTTTCTCCTCCATGGGTCCTGCCTAAACCACCTGTCTCTTTTACGATACCTGGAATTACGAAGAAGTCGTTCATTTCTTCTGTTGGCCTCAGACAACTGACCCTATATCACATTTATACAACGTACAGTGATTCTCTGCACGTGTACACCGACGGATCCACCACGCTAAACACCTCCGCCGCAGCCTTTGTCATCCCAGACATGGATATCGCTCGACGATTCAAAGTAGACCATAAAACCACATCAACTGCCGCAGAGCTTGTCGCTATCCGGGAGGCAATAAGGTTTATTTCCGAAGAGCGACCTCGAGCCTGGACAATTTTCTGTGATGCCAAACCCGCTTTGCAAATCATTAATTGCATCATGAAGCAAGGTCCGTATTACAGCTTGGCAATAGATTGATTGATATGTGGGGTTTAACGTCTCAAAACCACTATATGATTATGAGAGACGCCGTAGTGGGGGGCTCCGGAAATTTCGACCACCTGGGGTTCTTTAACGTGCACCCAAATCTGAGCACACGGGCCTACAACATTTCCGCCTCCATCGGAAATGCAGCCGCCGCAGCCGGGATTTGAACCCGCGACCTGCGGGTCAGCAGCCGAGTGCCTTAGCCACTAGACCACCGCGGCGGGGCAAGCTTGGCAATAGAAATCACAGAACTTATTCAGGTTGCTTCAACAAATGATCATCTTATAACTTTCCAATGGAGTCCCGCTCATTTCGGCGTGATGGAAAACGAAGAGGCAGACGCTGAAGCTAAAAATGCCTTAAGCAGTGCCCCTGAAGTGCACATTGCGTTTTCACGAGCTGACACGAACGCCCTGCTTCGCTGCGTGATGCTCAACTACACACTTCAGCACTGGACCAAACCAGAACGGCGACACCAGCGACTTCACAAATGGGACCCGGAAATGAGGTTACGCATGCCTCCTAAATTGAAACGGACACTCACAAATATGATCCACCGCATTCGTCTTGGTGTAGCGTATACACGACGTTACGCACATATCATCGGTCGAAGTGACACCGGTCCTAATTGTGAACACTGTGATGTGCCAGAAACACTTGAGCACATATTTTGTGTCTGCCCAGCATACGCACGTGAACGACAAACACTGATTTCTTCTACTGAACTATATCGCAGAAGGTCATTAACTGATGAGACCATGTTGGGCCCTTGGCCAGACACCAACAGTGCAACTGCGGTCACAAGAGCAGTTATTACCTTTTAAAAAACAACTCGACAATGTGCGCGGCTATAAAATGTGTCTCAGCTAGAAAGAACACTACATACTCACCTCTCTATCTCACCATCGTCATCCATTAATCTTTCGTTTCCCCTTTCCCTTCCCCCAGTGTAGAGTAGCAGGCTAGAGCAAGCTATCGCTCAGGCCGACCTCTCTGCCTTTCTGTAAATAAACTTACCTCCTCCTCCTCTCTTTTTCTGATTAGAGGTCCTCGTCACTTCACATTCACAAGTTGTGTAGTGCGAGGTTGAAGTGGACTTGCGATGCCGAGTTATTGCACGGAATGTGGATGCCGAAGCACTTACGGTCGCGATGACGTAGCTTTTCACAAGCGTTTTAGGGATAAGAACATGGGGGCTAAATAGGCCGCTGTAGTTATTAAAAGAAAATACTTCAAGCTTAAGAGATGAAGCGCCCTGTGGTGGGCGCGAATGTGCCGTATTTCGAAGCAGCAGCAGCACCCCTCTTCTTTTCCCATTTTCAAACAGAACATGCACAAGCACCTATGGCAAAAACACGCGTACAAAAATATCATGATACGCATAATGGGAATCAGCTATTCCACACGACAGTCGCAGGCTTCTAGCGCAGCTCATTTACCGCTTGCATTTTAACACATCATCATTGTAGTACTGGACAGAATTTCCAAAAAGCGACGGTAATATAAAAAAAACAGAACGGCATGCAATATATGAGCTAAGCTATTCTTGCGCGATTTTCGGCGCAGTTCAGAGCACATATCACCACTGCGGCAAGAGCGGCACTCGTCTGACTCTTTTTTTTTTCGCTGTAGTATACTGACTCATCACGTGAGCCTTGCGCGCTGCGAAGTACAGTACTGACTGCATTAACAACGTTGCACTCTCACCTGTGAAATATACCGACAGGTGATGTTTTTGCGCGCTGCCCCCACCTATAGCGCGGGCCGTGCCAATACGCTGCTGAAAGCGAGTGCCGATGCTGCTGTTTCTTATTGAATTTGATATCCACCGATAAGCGTATCATTTGTAATACTCTACTACAGTGAGACTGAGCACTGGCATGCATCTTATATGTGCCAGTCTATGTTTGCGACACGGGTGACGGTGGCTGGTTGGGACTGGCTTTTCTGTGCCGCTTCAGTCGTCGCCCTTAAAGTGGCAAATGGCTCGAGCATGTACGGGTGTACAGCGAACTCGGCCTGACTTCCGCAGTTAACCATACTTACAGCAACTACCCGATTTCAATAGATTAACATGGCATTGACGGTCGGCGAGCCCAGTCAGCTGTCCTCACCTCCCTGACAGTGACGTCATAAAGATCTGACCAATCCCAGCGGCGGAGAGACTCGCGACGGCGGCTGCGGCGCCTGTCGCTTGTTTTCGGCAAAATAAAGTTATTGGCATGTGTTTATGCCAGGTTTCCACTTGATATTTGAGTTCGCCGCACGAAATTACGTATCATAACACCATGCATACCATGCTCCTTTTTTTTTAAGTGTTTCAGTGTCCCTTTAATGAAGCTTCGCAGGCTTTCTGATACCAACATACTAGACAACTTTGCTAAGTTATTGGATATTACACCCTTCATGCAGTGACTGCTGTCATTCAGCCGCAATATAAGAGACAACCCGTGCTCTGTTGTACTAAACAGAATTATCAAGACGTCTCCAGCGTCCGCTTCCAGCTATGGCGCAGAATTTTCACGGAACCTTTGACAATTAAGGCACCCTGTCTCACATAAAATGGAAATTCTGCTCTGGAAGGTGCGGCGTTATTCTTTGCCCGAAGCCCCGTCGATGCTCTCACAAGTTCTATCTTACAAGAAAACTTTGTTGTTAGCTTGGAGAAGCTGTAGCGTGCTTGCTACTCATTTAGTAAGACACTTTCTTACAATTGCTTTGCCAAGAGCCCAGAGTACTTTCTAAAGTACAGTAACATTATTTAAGAAGAAATAAATGCGGCTCTACGAAAATCGGCAGAGGATGTTGCCCACTGTGGGTAGGTGAACGTAGAATATATCAATGGAACGTGTTCAGAACAAATGTTCGAGGATTTATTGAAGGAGTCTCAAACACGTGACCCGCGGCCGCAGATGATGGTTTCCGTTCCAGATTTTACAGCGAGAGAGGTGTATTTGGAAAAAAAGAAACGAAAAACAATACGTCATTGGTGTCACGAGTGGTCTCCATTGGCGGTACTACCAGTTACGTCGTTCTCAGCATCTCACTCAAGCGCGCGCGCCATATTGGCTGCACTGTGAGTGACGTCGTCCATCCCCCCACAGTCGTGGCCCCACGCACATGCGCATCAGTTTCTGCTACAGACGTACTCATGGGTGAGCCACGGACAACTCTAGAAGAGCACCGACAATGTTAAAGTGAGAGAGCTCGCACTCGCCGGGCCGACAGTGCAGTCTGGGCACAAAAACAGGCTCGATAGGCCGAGTTCCTGCAGCAACGGCATATCGATGATGCGGCAGCCTTCCAAGCCGTGGTGAATCGCGACCGAGAAAACAAGCGCGGGTGCCAGGTGGATCCTGAAAACCATGGTCCCGAGACTTGACGTGCAATGTCACACGCTTCCGAGAACGCCGTGCCGAACAAGCCCCGTTGCGGAGACGACCGCGTCAACGTGATGATGATTGCGGGAGCACGTTCGCCGGGGCGAACGCCCGCTTTCGGCACGACTTTGTCCAGCGGCACTTCGGCTGCGACGTCTCTGACCGCCTGTAGTTAGAGAAGAACTACTGTGATTAACGCATAGCGAAACACAATTAGCCGCTCATAACACTCCTCCATTACCATGATCGTGCGAGGCACATTGTTGGGCATGTGAAATAAACACTGTGGTAAAACCCAAGCCAAACGTGTGTCAAACTTCATTAATGCACGAACACGTAACGAATTATTGTGAACGGCTGAACACATTGCTAAACACCTGGTCTGAACGTTTAGTTTTTCGCTGTTCAACCATTTGTACGTAATGCCTGGGTGGTGATTTCCAATATATATATATATATATATATATATATATATTTATATCACTCTGAGGCTGAAATTTTCTGACAATGCTAAGGTACACATGCATTATATTTTTGCCTATTTTGATTGTCAAAGCTTTCTTCAAGTTTGCTATGTGGTCATGAGTGGCCTGAAGCATTTCTTTTTTGTTCGTGAGGCACCACAAACAGCCAAATCTCTCTGAAAAGTGATTCATATCTGAGATTTCGGAAACGTCTAGCGTCACTCAATGAATGTTGTTCATCCCATTCTCTGACTCCGTTTTTACAGGCTTCGTTGTCCCGACTATGAAGAAATTGAACTTGTTGGCTGGTGCCGCTAGCTGAGCTGAGTATAAAACCGGTGAAATAAAGATTAATAAAACGACATTCTCGACGATGGGAGAGTATTAGGCTGCACCTTAAGAAGTGTATAGAAAAGTAGTTAAAAATTCAGAGTACTTGGTACTCTACTATGGGAGAGCAGAAAGCCGTCCCCTGGGCCTACTATTTCATTAGGCCCTGTCAACTATTATCTTAGGAGAAATCCCAGGTCAGTGAACTTGATACATTATTGTGGTTTAAAAGCGACTGTCGGGAGAAATCTTCGACACTGTAACTTAGTTGCAAAACATCTGTCTATATTTGCAGATAAACTCAAACATGAAAATGTTCAAACGCAAGTGTTGGGTCTCGCTAGAAAAAGCATATGCGCTTGAAGTACCCTCACTGGTATTTTGGTGGTGGCTGCGTGAAACAAGAGATGCGCTCAAAATGGCTGCATCTTTTGCAGATCACATTTAGCCGTACGTGACGCTAACAAAACACGACCACGATCAGTGCCCTCAGATGTGCTTAGCCAAACATGCCAAGAACGTATGCCTGGAACACGTGGCAACGATTTCCGCTGGCTCTTCTTAAACTGACGGAATGTTTCTAGCTCGCCTGCATTTGCACACAGCAGCTTGACATTCTTGAGCTTCGCGCTCATTTGCGCCACCATTTGGGATGCTGACATAATCACAGCTGAGCTTGCCACTCTGAGGTTGTAGAGCGTAGCCTGATGCTTTAGTAGGCCACCAACGCCGTCACAAGAATTCTTGCCATGTCCTGTGGCCGAAAAAATCCACTTTTTTGATATATGATCTTTCTGACATAACTCGAACAACTGGTACTTGTTTTTGAAGTGACTGCATGCACCATCAGAAACATAAGTAACATGCGTGTCAGGCTTAAGTTGTTCCTTGATATAGTTGTGGATAATCTGTAGAGCAAAACAGGCATGTGCAGCATCATGGCATATGTCATCACTGATAACGGCAAAACTTTGAATTGATTGCTTCCTTGTGACGACACACGTGAATATGGACACCTGTATTTTGCGCCAGTGATACGACTGTATCTCATTCGGTAAAATGGCTGTCCAATTTTCGGCGAAATCAAAGTGAAAAATGCAAGATTCTTTTTCTTGCCATCTCTTTCGCCTGGCGTATTGCTGATTCTTGAATGTATCTTATGTAATCATGGGTAATCCACTTCACGAACCATAGACTTAGCTCTCGCAGAAAAGCACTTGCCTGGGCTGTTTTTTTTTTTTACTAGATCGCTATTTTCTCATAATGCAGGCTACCTCAATATCTTCAGGAATTCCTAAACATGTGGCTGTCAGAACGTCCTCCTTAGCACAATAGTCACAATGGCCTAAAAACAATCACTTGTAAGGGAGCTGCAAGGACATAGTTCTTTCAAAAAGTCCGCCATGTAGGCACCATCGGTGACTTCTTGTAGGGCGGGCAGAAACACCCTCCGTGGCATTAGCACAGTATATACAAAGGCACACTTCTTGGTGTGGTGCAAGAAGAACCCACTTCGGCCTCAGTGAATAAAACTTTGAGAGACCAATAAACGTGTTCGGATTAGCTTCTCTAAAGAAACGGTAAGCCTCTCGCACCGAATGGGTCATAAACGTTTTCGAAACAAGCTCCATTTTTCCGTCAATGATAACAGATACTACATCTTTTTTTGTTGGGACTCTTCCGACCGCAGCTATACTCATCTTTGGAGTAGTAAGCCATATCTGCCTGTACGTCCATTGGGTTCAGCCGTGTCCTTTTAACCGCATTTGGTGATAACCATATCCCGTGTTTTGCGCGCCAGCGTCGGGATCTGTATATCATGTAAGCTGACAAGTTTGGTATAAGCGCTTGGAGTTTTCGGCGCTCCATATCGCTCGGCATCAGTGTCCACTAACGCATGTGCTCTTGATACGAAGAACACGCTTCATAGGCTTGCTTGAAGTTCTTGAACCACTGGGCACACACACTGCATTTTAGATGTCATGGTTGAAAGTGGCGGTTACACACGTTACGGTGGCATTTCACGGTTACCGTAGAATTGCTGCTAAGTTGTCTTGGCTCTGCATGAACTTTGCTATTTTGCGCATGCAGCTTCTCCAGTCGCATATGTGACAATGCTTCAGGCATGTTTACGCACCGCTCTTGACTTCTGCCTTTTTCTTAATTCTTCCGGCAAAAACTCATCAGCTGTTTCAGCTGAGAAGCCATTAGACGAAGACAGCATATCTCTGAGGCATCTGAAGCAGAGTCTGGCAGACGTGGTCGTTGTTATGTGCATGGCGGGCAGCTTTCGGAAAAAGCTTCTGGAGGGCAAACAGGCCGATGTCTTCGACCTTGCGGAAGTTCCTTTGATAAGGAATTTTCTTTTTATGCAACATGAGGTAATCCGAACAAAAAACTCAATCCCGACTGAAGTGGTCAGCCATCGCCACGCTCCTTGAGGCTCATATTATTGGCAATTCAACTATGCGTGAAACCAGCAGCACGAATGTGATCTATCTGTCGTCTGTTCCTATATCTCTCACCTTTAATGACAGCAGACGTAAAACAGCGTGCGCAAGTATCCGCAGTGTGAATGCAAAACTGAAGTATAGTACGTTAAAATGAATTTCACAATGTTTTTGTCGATAAAATTACGGGAGGCGTAATCTTTGTCCCTACTTTGAACCATATGATCTAAAGCATTGCCTCCGAGATGCGGCGCACAGCAATTCATCTGTAGAGCAGACGACGGATGACAACTTGCCCTAAACGTGTTCTTCAGTCTAATGCGGCAGTCTTCATGCCCCAAATGATAAAATTTTGTTATGAATCGTTTATGAACTCATTCAACATCCAATTCTCTTACCCAACGTGTTGCGAACACATGGCCGTCACAGCAGCTCCATCTGTGTGTCAGTAATGGAGAGACACCACATATTAGAAGTCTCAGTGCTTTACGTATAAGAGTGAATTCAGATACTGTAGAATATCGTGTTAAAAATAGTTACTCCTATCTGCTAAAACAGCCTTTCTTCACCAAATGCGGTCCCGTTTACTCGCTTTTGAAGCTCATTGCCACTTTTCCGTTCCGATTTCTAGATTTCTCAACGTATCAGCGCATTCTCGAAAAGCTCTGATTTGTACCACAAATATTGTCGCTAAAAACAAAATATTGCAACATGTTTTTCTTTATTACTGTATGATGGCCTTCGGTTGCTTATTTACGAGATTTTAAGAAAAATCGAAGATTGTTTTTTTTTATTATTCAAATTTCAGTGGAGTACACTTTTGCCAATATGAGAACTTTGAGGCAATATATAAAAATTTACATTTGCCCTACAGCAGCAATAAATTATGTACCTAATGAACACACTATATCCTTAAAACGTGTCAAGTTTGAAAACGCTGCTTGCATTACTTTCAGAGAAAAAAATGGGGAATACGTAACTTATTTTAAACTGTCGCAAAATTACACATTTTTAAAAGCTATTTTCTTAAGGTCTACAAACTTGAAACGGTATGAATTGATTCTTCATTAGACATGCATTTCAGGTAAATAATCTCTTCCTTGAAACAAAATTGTTTGTCTTTTTATAGCATCTGCAATTTTTGAAAATGACAGGTGACGAAATTGGTGCCTCCGTGTTGTTGAAGTTTGATATTTTTTTTCTCGTAAGTTATGCCGTTAATCATAAAACGAAGTTGACTTTCGGGCTACCTGGTGAGAGGTGCACGAAATATAAAATACTCAATGAAATCTAAAATATCAACTTTTGGACCCGTGTCGATCTCTCGTGGAATCACCCAGTAGTAACTTCAACCCGGTAGATTAAGTTTTTAGTTTGGGTTAGTGCAACAGTAGAATTGGCGTTTTGGGGTTTGTAACTATATAGTTGTTAGCGCCACAATATGGCGTTTCTGAAGATCGGGTTATCATTGTTCTGGTTACCGGTTCAAAGTTTTCAGGTACCCATTTATTGCGGTTTCTGTGGAGCATTGCTGCGGGTTACCTGGCCATGACCCGAAGTTCAGAAATTCTGATAAACGTATTTAGAACTTGACTGCTATTTTTCGGTTTTAGTCATCATTAAATGGGCGAATACACGCTAATTCGCCCTTTAAAAAAACTAACGAGTCTACCCCTGCGATGTTCACATAAATGCTTTGAATTCTACGAATAGTCAGGCGTGTTCGTTTGTTTTGTATGCACCGGTGCATTTTTTTTTTCTTTCCAGATTGAGAAGCCATCGTGCGCAACACGAGACAGTGTGTGCAGTTGGGCTCAACTCCATGTCGGGCCCGTGCGTGCCATTCGTCGTACTGCTAGAAGTGTGAATTAGGCATCGAGAGGCCTGATGTTGAACTCTGTTGAGTATGTTGGTGCTGCTTTCAGGATGTTCCTTTCTAAAATCACAGAAAAAAGTCTGCATGATTTGTAAATATAATCATACTTATTTTAGTTGAGGAGAGCCATAACTTCTCGGCAGAGGCAGCGAATTTTAAATTTCTCTGCTGCCATTACACAAAAAGATTTGTCATTTCCCTCTGCCATGCGAAAAAGTTAGGCACACTCATTGAGTAGTATTTCTTTATTTATTTTTTGCACCCAGTGTCGTCTTTTCAATCATCCATTCTGGGTGTAGAATCTCTGTGGATAATTCACAGTTTCGAGTTGTCAAGTAAACCGTTTAAAGTCTGCATATTGGGAACAAAATACTATAAGACTGAAAAAAAAAAAGATGCGGTATGTCTTATGTTTATGCGCTTGCAAACCAGGCTCATAGCGAGTCAGCCAGATGGGAGGAAGGCTAAGAGACTCGCCCCCCCCCCCCCCGAAATTCGAATGAATCGGGGTGTTTTGCCAAGCACCGATAATAAAAATAAGGGTTTCTCATGGCCTTCAACAAGTACCCCCCTCTCCCCCTGAATGAAAATCCTGATTACGGACCTGTTGCAAACGTTTCAGTCTCGTGCAGGTATCCAGAAGCCTTCCTATTTAAAGATTGCGTGCAAGCAGTCTAAATACAGAGATAATGGTAAAGACGGAAAGGCTGGTATGCCAACCAGACCAGTATTACTGGTTTGCTACCCTACACATGAGAACGGGATGAGGGAGATTGAAAGAATGAGAGGCAGGAAGATAGCACATCACACATTATTATGTTACTATGTAGGTGAGGTTACGTCAGGTTTGCTACTGAATTTGAGACTTCCTGTTCGCCATCTGAATGAAACGTCCGTCTCCACCTTAACAGATTAAATAAATCACGTGTGGGAAGCGGGTGACGCCCCGGCTGATTAGCAAATAGCGTGAGTGTTTCAAATACATAAGCCAGGTTGAACTCCCGATCTAAAAAAAAAACCCTGCGGCCGACCTCGCTCACTTTGTACGGTGGAAAAGCCGCGGAACACGTCATTCACAACCAGGTATATTGACGAACGCGAACTCTTCCCTTATAAGATGATGAACTTTCGCCCGTGCTTCTTTACTGAGGACATCATGAAACGTATTAAGCGCCAGATAACTGAAGAGACGCCAGGGCTATTCTGGCGCTGGGTGTCGAAAGGTTCTGCATAGGCACGTCCTCACTTCCATTTCGGACATCAGCCTTGGGTGCATGTTTGAAGGGATCATGACGTCGTTCCTGAAGTGATTCTTAAAAAAAGAGAAAAGAAGAGAAAAGTGAGCCCCGTTATTGTCTGCTTCAGTGAGCGACACCGCCACAGTAGCTCACGAGGGATGGCCCCGCCGCGGTGGTCTAGTGGCTAAGGTACTCGGCTGCTGACCCGCAGGTCGCGGGTTCGATTCCCGGCTGCGGCGGCTGCATTTCCGATGGAGTCGGAAATGTTGTAGGCCCGTGTGCTCAGATTTGGGTGCACGTTAAAGAACCCCAGGTGGTCTAAATTTCCGGAGCCCTCCACTACGGTGTGTCTCATAATCATATGGTGGTTTTGGGACGTTAAACCCCACAAATCAATCAATCAAAATCAAATCAAAGCTCATGAGGGATGGGGGTGAGGAGGTATAAAAAGGATAGGAGTAAAGATGTAGGAAAGCCGAAGAAGGAGAAGAGAGGAAGAGACGTGAGGTGGTGAGCCAGAGCGAGCGACGACAAAATGAGGGGATAGAAGAGATAGGAAAGATGGGAGCACGGTCACTGGAGTCCGAGGACGGGGCGCACCTGCGAGAGCTCCTTTCGGCGTCGGTGGATGGCGTAGAGCAAGTCCAGTAAGTCAGAGCTGCACTGTCGTCGGAGGTGGAAGGTCGTCGGCGGCAGGAGGTGACGTAGGGCGAGCCCAGTCGGCCAGAGCCACGCTGACGCCGGAGATCGCAAGCGCGCTGAGCGCGCGAGCGCCCTACCGGTCGGCCCGAAATCCAGCAAGCGAGCTCCTGACGTCGTTCCTTCGGTGCAGGCACGCTACCGGCCTCAGGGTTGGCGAGGTTACGTCTGATTCCTTCCAGTTAAGGGCGAGGGACACTCCTCAGGTACTCGTTGCTTCTCTTCAACGTCGCCATGTGTCCACCCATTTCTCTAAAGTGGACGGCGTTAATCATGCTCTCTGTGGCGATGTCATCACGGCGAGAGGTGAAGGCGGCAGTGAAGGTAGGGTCGAGGAATTCCAGCAGGCGGCATTGTGCTGCATGAAGTAATTCTTGGAGGGCACGGGCTTCAGCTCTCCCCCATCAAAGTCCGTACTCCTTTTCTGCTGCCCTATTAGGAGCAGGCGCATCCCCTAAGGACACGTCCCTCTCGGGAAGGTCGATATTTCCATTAAAACAGCCGTCGTGCAGGTCTATGCAAGAGTTGAAGTCATCTGCGTTCTCAGTATGCTGATCGAAGCGAGTGGTTGTAACGGACAAACGATCGCTCGTATTGCCACAAAACGAATAACATGGTTGGGCTCATCACCACGGTTTCCAACAGCCGCGGAGGGCTAAAAGAGGACAACCAATAATGCTTCGAAATCTCTTTCTTGACACTCATTGTCTTTATTTATTTATTTATTTATAATACCCTCAGGGCCAAATGGCATTACAGAGGGGAGTGGATTACATTGAATAACACATGGTACATGGTGGGGAGGGAAAAATACAGCGTTAGTACGAATATAAGCAAAAGTCAGCGTACAAACAAAAATACATTAAATAGGTCCTGCGTATACAATGTTAGCTACGGTATCACGAAAAAGATGGTTGTCGTTAATAGCAACAATTTCAGGAGGAAGGTGGTTCCACTCGCGAGAAGAACGAGGCAGGAACGACTGCGCAGCTGTGTTAGTACGATAAGTGATAATTCCAACCTTGTGACGGTGATCGACACGGTTGGAAAAATACTGGGGTTGCAAAATAAGTTCGTCGCGCAAGATGGGGTGGTGATACAATTTATGAAAAGTTGATAGGCGGGAAACTTTTCTTCGAAGTGACAGGGTAGGCAGGGACAGATTATTTTTCATTGCAGATATACTGGCAGTGCGATTGTAGTTCGATAATATGAAGCGTGTGGAATTATTCTGAACTAGCTCAAGCGATGTAATTAAATTAATGTGGCTGGGATCCCAAATCGAAGAAGCATATTCTAGTTTAGGTCGTATTAATGTTTTGTACAGGGCTAATTTCAATGAAGATGGAGCTTTGAAAAAGTTACGGCGTAGGTACCCAAGCGTACGGTTAGCTTTGTTGATTATTTGTTCGACGTGCATTGCCCAAGAGAGATTGGATGTTATGTGGACGCCTAAGTACTTGTACGAGTTAGTAGATTCAAGAGGTATGTCGTTTAAGTAGTAAGTAAATTGACTACAAACACTGCGGGACACGCGCATGACTTTACATTTGTTTATGTTCAATTCCATTAACCATGTACGGCACCAGTTATCAACAGTGTTAAGGTCTGATTGAAGAGTACACGAATCGGTTATGTTATTTACCTCACGAAAAATAACGCAATCATCAGCAAATAAATGAATTCTGGATTTAATGTGGCAGGGTAGGTCATTAATATAAATTAGAAATAAGAGAGGCCCAATTACCGATCCCTGAGGAACGCCGGAGTGTACTTCAGTAAAACAAGAATTATACCCGTTAGCGTAAACAAATTGTGAGCGATTTGTGAGAAAACATTCAATCCATTTAAACACGTTATGATCAAGTTTCAGTTGGCTTAGTTTGTGAAGTAAAAGTTTATGACATACCTTATCAAATGCTTTGGAAAAATCTAAAAAGATGCAATCAGCTTGTGATGAGTTGTCCAAAATGCGGTGTAATCTGTTAGTAAATGATACCAGTTGTGTGTCACAGGAGTATGATTTACGAAAGCCGTGCTGAGATGACGTGAAGAAGGAATTACTTTCAAGAAAATTTACAAGGTTTGTGAATATGATGTGCTCTAATAGCTTACAGCACGTACTGGTAAGGGAAATGGGACGATAATTAGCAGGGGAACTTTTACTACCAGATTTATGAATAGGAACTACTTTCCCGATTTTCCATTCAGATGGGAGAGTAGAAGTGTCGAGTGATTGCTGGAATATCTTGGCTAATATGATGGAACTAATTTCTACAGTATTTCTTAAAAATTTACTATTAATCGAATCATAACCAGGGGAAGAATGGTTGCCTAATTTGTTGATAAGGGAAGCGATACCAGAAATGTCTACTAGAATTGGTGGCATGGGGAGGTGATTGTAGCAAAAGGTGGAAGGAAGTGGAACATCAGATGTTTTTGTAAACTGGGCAGCAAATGTGTTGTTGAGGGCTGTTGCACACTGATTGATGGGAACTGTGTCACCAGATGAGTCTTGCAATAAGATGTAATTATCTTTTGGGGGATTGATAACGCGCCAGAACTTTTTTACATTTGTTTTTAACATTGACGGCAATACATTAGAGACGAAGTTATCTTTAGCTTTTTTGAGTGCCCTGACGTAAATACTAGATGCGGTATTATAAGCGGCCCATCGTTCGTTAGTTGGCGAGCGCTTAGCTGAACGATAAAGGCGTTTTTTCTTGTTAGACAGGCGTTTGATAGTGGTATTGTACCATGGCGATTGTGAGTGACTAGCAATAGTGTAGGTTGGTATGTGCTTTACGGTGAGGCGGTGAACTTCGGCAGCAAACATATCCCAGTTAGACTGAACGGAACGGTTCTTAAAATCGGTCAGAAAGACGTCGGTAAATTCAGATAATTCACGATTGATAGCATCGAAGTTAGCTTTTTTGTAATCGCAAATAGTTTTTTTCATTCTGGTGCTTTTAGGAGGGGTAGCGTGTAAGTCAAAGGTGAGCAATGAGTGGTCACTAATACCTGGTAAACAGGTAATAGTTGAAACAAAGTCTGGATGGGTGGTTAAAATCAAATCAAGAGTATTTGTCGTAGTAAATGATACTCGGGTGGGTTCGGTAACTAACTGTGACAAAGAGAAGACAGAACAAAAATCTAGGAAATCTTTAGAAAGCGCTGAAGAGGGTGATAAAACCGGAGGGGAGGTATGCCATTTGATATTTGGGAAGTTAAAATCACCAAGAAGGAACAATGGATACGATGGAAATCGACTGATAATAACATTGACAGAATCATGCAATTCGTTAACGAACGTAGAGGACGAAGATGGTGAGCGGTAGCACACACCTATGATTACTTTGAGATGACCGAGCGTTAATAACGAGAAAAATATTTCTAGGTTACTGTTCACATGAATGGGAGATGAAGGAATGTCTCGCGAAACAGCTAGCAACACTCCGCCACCTCGGCGCTCCGTTTCACATCGATAGACTGTAAAATGTGACGCATTTACGAAAATTTCCGAATCATGCACGTGTTCAGGAAGCCAAGTTTCAGTTAATGCGATTATGTGGGCAGAACATGAGTCTATTGCGCTTGATAATGAGTTGTGTTTGTTTAGAATGCTTCTTATGTTAGTAAAAAGTACAGAAACACGAGGCGTATAGTCTGTCGGCCACTGCCCCTTGCGTTTACCTACGGTGACGTTCGTAGCAAAGTGTCGTTGGTAGGACCAGAGCTTCGGCTACTTGACGGAAGTTGTTCGATGCTATCGCTAGCTGCATTATAAATGTAGATTTTGCGGTTGAGATGCAATTTAGTGTAGCGCAGTTGAAAATCGGGGGATCCGGGGTAGTTTTTGCCAAATTCAATTAACTTTTTACGAGCAATTCGAGTGCAGGGTGAATAATCTTCGGATACAGATATGTCACTTTCTTTGAAATGTTTTCGCTTCGAGAGAATAAGCTCTTTTGTTTTGAAACTGGCAAGTTTTGCTATGACAGGGCGACACTTGTTTGGGGAGTATGTACCGAGACGGTGGGCCCGTTCGATGGCGTTACTGGGGAGAGACATATCTGCATCGGCTAGTAAGGTATTTAACTTCGACACAGTTTCTTTCTATAGGGTTCTTTGGCGTCAGGGATACCGTGAAATATTAAGTTGTTACGGCGAGACCGGTCTTCTAGTTCGTTTAGACGCAACTGCAAAAGGTTATTTTCAGTGGTTAGTTCTTCTACAGATTTCTCGGCGGTAGATAGGCGATCACTAAAGGCATCGAGATCCTTTAACTTGCTTTCAATTTGATCTAATCGGCTTTGTATATTTGTCATTGTTGTTTCGATTCCTTTTTGGCCGGTCCTAATCGTTTTTACTTCTGTTACTAATTCTGCTTGACTCTTCAAACTTTGAGATGAGCGTAAATGAATGTCTTTCAGCAGTTGAAACACAATTTTCATTTGTTCAGCGGGGTTATCAGGCAATGACTGTTTGTTATGTTTGCTTCGTTTTCGAACATAATGTCAAGCTGTAGGGCAGCGCTCATCTAGGTTTCTTTCTTGTCCTCTCTTCCGCAGTTAGATACTACAACGTTATCCAACCACGTTTCGTATGACACTGGGTAAAATCAAGATCTAGTCAGGTTGAACAGTAGAAGCACTTCAGATAGCTGATAGCCGAATCATTGTTCTCTTGTTGCAGCTAATGCCAGAGAATTCGGCATTTAGGCAGCTTCAAACTTTTAACAGTAAGTGACGCGAAAAGGAGGAGTACTAAGTGATCTCTGTAGAGTTGTGCTGCTGGTGGAGTGTACAACCGAATGGAATACGAAAAGAATACTTTTCGACAGCAGTCATAGAGTGGTAAGGTGACAATTTTCAAAACCGTTTTAGAATTCCTCCACATTTTGTTTGAAATGAATAATCACAAGCTTGTGCAGGAGAACATTACGGTTTATCCTAACTAACAAAAATACTAACGTTTAAAAAAGGTCGCGGGATCAAATCCCGGCTGTGGCGGCTGCATTTCCGATGGAGGCGGAAATGTTGTAGGCCCGTGTACTCAGATTTGGGTGCACGTTAAAGAACCTCAGGTGGTCAAAATTTCCGAAGCCCTCCACTACGGCGTCTCTCATAATCATATGGTGGTTTTGGGACGTTAAACCCCACAAATCAATTAACGTTTAAAAAATCATGCGACTATAGAGCCTGCAGAATATTTTGTAACGGTCGCCCGAAATGTAGCACGGAGAACAGTTTTCAGAGTCCAACTTTGTCAACAGCTGCTTAGCACTGTACGTGCATGAAAAGGCACGTGCATGGGCCGCTGTTGTCCTGTTATTAGCGATGATACCTTTGTGAATAAAAGTTAGAGAGGAGCTTCTCACTGCCCCGTGTTCAATGACGACGGAATGGTTCTCACCTTCGCTAACTCTCACACATGTGACGCATACTCCCTGCCACATACTTCATAAAAGCAAGTGAAAAATCTCAGCACTGAACGCTCGGACTTATCAGGATTTCGGGCATCTCGGCTCTACGCTGGCGACGCCGGCTTGCACCACCATAAACACACAAAAATGAAATGAAACCAGTTGATCGCACAATATAGTCCTGTGAAAGAAGGAAGAACGGATGGACGGCTTCATGCCAAAGCAATGCATATGACAAACAACATCTGATATGATTGACATGTGGCGTTTAACATAGAGACGCCGTAGTGGAGGGCTCCGGAAACTTAGACCTTATGGGGTTCCCCAACGCGCACCCAAATCCGAGTACACTGCAGCCTACAGCATTTTCGCCTCCATCGAAAATGCATCCGCCGCAGCCGGGACCCGACCCCGTGGGTCAGCAGCCGAGCACCTCAGCCACTAGAACACCGCGGCGGGGCGACAAACAACATTTCGTGTTTCGCGTATATGGACCCATCGAGAGCATGTACACTTCACGGTAATCACTGTCCGCGTCACTAAGTTAGCAGGAAAGACGAAAAACGCGAGGAGAGAATCATGCGCTCATTACTTTGTACGTCGCAAGGCTGGCGAGGTTCCTGAAGAATGGCCCCTCAACCACACCAAATTAAAAGGCGAGACAGTAGTTTCTTCGTTTCCGTCACTGCTCTTCCTGCAAGCGCTGTGCTCTCCTCGGCACCTATTTTGTGATAAAACTGGCCGTATATCAACACTAAACGGTGAACAAATGCTGATTTCTGGCTTTTTGACAACATCCTGCCATCTCCGCTTGCGCAGTGGTAAATGAACAGAACGAAACGAAATCAGTTTATCGCGTGTGACAGCCATGAGTGGCGAGGCAGAACAGAAATTCGACTGCATGGCAAAGCAGGGTAGGGGACAATTCACAACACTTGTCTCTCGTATATCGACCAGTCGGAAGCTTAACTCATCCTGACGTCACGTGAACAAACTGCTGGCATCGTGGATTGTGGCTCAAAGACGGGAAACACTAAGACACAATAATGCACTATTTATTCGTTTTTGCAGAGGTTCTTAAGGGGTCCATAAAAACCTTCAGGGGCCTCTAAATACATCGAATTTAAAAACAAGACAGCGATCGATTTCGGTCTCGCCTGCCCTCAAATATCTAAAATCACATTAAGGAGGAGAGAAGCAAGGTGCCTTATGAACGCCCCCTCTTATTTTTCTCTGCCAGTTCCAACGCTCGCTCTTAGAAGGGAGCTATCGGCCCTCTTTAGTTCTCGAAGTGGTCGTCATCTAATGCCAAATAATTGATTATTTGATCATCATCATCATCATCATCATCATCATCATCATCAGCCTGACTACGTCCACTGCAGGACAATGACCTCTCCCATGTTCCGCCAGTTAACCCGGTCTTGTGCTTGCTGCTGCCAATTTATACCCGCAAACTTCTTAATCTCATCTGCCCACCTAACGTTCTGTCTCCCCCTAAACCGCTTGCCTTCTCTGGGAATCCAGTCAGTTACCCTTAATGACCAGCGGTTATCCTGTCTACGTTTTACATGCCCGGCCCATGTTCATTTCCTCTTCTTGATTTCATCTATGATAACCTTAACCCCCGTTTGTTCCCCAATCCACTCTGCTCTCTTCTTTGCTCATCCAAATATTTTAACAACCATGAGACATAAAGTGATCATGGTCGTTGAAATATCTGGATGAGCAAACTGGGAATTAGGACATAAAAGGAGCCCTGTGTACTAGAAATGGCTTTGAGTACAAATATAAACTGGGCAAATTGTTAACGATTCATAGGTGGTCGAGGTAAACAGCGCACAGAAACGAACACAGAGTAAGGGAAGGGCACAACACGAGTGCCGACTTTCAACTGAGAAAATTAACGAAGGAGTACCAAACATATACATTTTTTGCGCACCTTTCATTTGGCATTGCCCCGCCGTGGTGGTCTAGTGGCTAAGGTACTCGGCTGCTGACCCGTATTTCGCGGGATCGAATCCCGGCTGCGGCGGCAGCATTTTCCATGGAGGCGAAAATGATGTACGCCCGTGTGCTCAGATTTGGGCGCACGTTAAGGAATGCAGGTGGTCGATATTTCCGGAGTATTCCACTACGGCGTCTTTCATAATCATATGGTGGTTTTGGGACGTTAAACCCTACATATCAATCAATCAATCAATCAATCAATCAATTGAAATGAATATCTGCGAAATGCAATGACTTGTTTAAACTCATAAGCCAAGACTTGAAAGGGGTGCTGTAGCGAAGGCTCAGGCGTTAAAGAGGGGCCATTACCTCATTTGTGCGCCGTCCACTTATGTGTGATATCATTAAAGCTACAAGCAACACTTCCGAAGCTAACTAAAATTGTTGAGAAAATTAACTCATAGAAATACTAGTTGTTTGGAAGCTGATGCGTAAGAGTACAGGGCTAAATGTGCGGAAAGTTTCTGTTAGCAGAGACATGGCGCGATAATACAAAACGCATAGGAATAACGGCACACATACACAGTAAAAATTTTTACACCCAGAAGGGTGTAAATGAGCTTGTCCCGTGGACGACACCCTAAGGGTGTTAATTCAGCACCTTCCAAAAAGGGTGCTTTACCATGCACCCTTAGAATAGGGTGTACATGTAAAAAAACTGTAGGGTGTTAAAAAAACACCCTTAAGGAAGGGTGCCTTCGATGTCCATCACTTTTTTAGCACCCTCTGAGGAGGGTGCGAGAAGGGTGCACAAGGGTGTTGAGTGCCCATGGCAGGGGTGGCGAATACTGCCGCCTAGATATCAGCATGCACTGATTAAACACTACTTGAAGAAAGTGGTCCTGATTATCGATGGTGCACCACCTGTCGAGCTCCATTCATTGCGTGTGGGCAAAAATATAAACGCGTACAATCGTGTATGAACTTGTGCTGGATCTATATATACTTCAGTGTATATGCATAATGTGCGTTACAGAAAATGAAGCCTTGCTGCCCTTGCATATTGCGTTTATTTAATAGGCAAATAAAACATAAACTTTTCTTCTGCCACACAACTTTTTCACCAGATATACGTTCATGTATACGTACACTACACATGCAACACCTCAAATGTTTATTATATTTTTTCAGTTTCACTTTATTGACAATTCTTTGCAACATACAATTACACTGGTTTCAGTTTAGTATACTGCTTCAAGTACATAGAGACTACAAATGAAATACACACTAATATATCCCTATAATTCTTTCAAGTATCTACAATCCCAGTGGTTTCCAGTTTAATACTCCTTCGTGTACACAATCGGTTAATAGGAATGAAATACAGGCAAATATATACTTATGATTCTTTCAAATATATACAATCACCATGATTTCACTATATACGCCTTCATGTACACAATCGTTCCCAAGAAGTGATGCACACATAAATATATATGGATAGTGTTTTCAAATGTATACAATCACAGTGGTTTAAGCTTTGTATTCCTGGATGTATAACAATTGGTTATGAGAAATGATGTACATGCAAACATATACGGGTTTTCGCACATATAACTTTAGCGAATACTTAAGAAACCAATACAATGATCAGAAACACAATATGCTAAAAACGAACACAAAACTGAGTCAGGACACACAAAAAACAAAAGAGGTAATGCATAATTATGGCTAATGACACAGCTGGGTCACTTTATGCCAAATGTCCCAGCCATTTTGGCAACCATCTCAAATGTATTCGAAAAACTCGTGCTGCATTGAAAATAGTGAACTTCTGGAATATTTAGGAGAGGAAAAATATTTGGTCACGTGGCTGCCTTCTGAACTTTCTGGAATGCCGTCTAGGTGTTGTATGTGAAAAATTTTATTTTAAAAGCACCGCTCCTTCTTTCCATACGAAACTTGGTCTACGTGTTACGTAACAAGAGCTTAATTTGGGAGAGTTGGTTCATCGTGGTTGTGTGCTAGTCACAGCGCGATAACTTTAGGAAGAGACAGAAAGGACAGAAAAGAGCACAGACTGTCAACTGAATTTAATGAATGTGCTACGAGCGCTTTTATACGGAGCACAAGAACCGTGTTCATGCGCGACGACACGTGTGAGCACTACAAAATAATTTTAACTGTGAAAAGAATACTCCCTCTCGGAAAGGATAAGTGAACGCGTAGTGATGCACTGATCATTGGTTTACCTGATAAAAAATATTTCTACAAACGTTAAATTGGCATTAAGTAAACCTATTCTCGTGACGAATGGGGCAAGATTGACTATTCCTGTTGCTGTTTAGTACACACACTTTTGAAAGCTTGCAAAGGGTGGAAAACAACACGCTAATATCATATCTGCTGGCTATTTTTCTAGTTGTGAGACACGTGATGTGGTATAACATGCAAAGGTTTTGGTCATTGTTTTTTGTTGGTCCTGTCTTCTTTAACTTTACTTTCTGCAGGAGGGTTTTGCAAACGGGTGTGAAGATTCTGTTGGGATACCCAGCATCTTTTAGTCTTTTAATCTGGTTTTTAAGCCTGGCCTCACCCTTGTGCTAACATGACTTCTGAAGGGTGGCCTGAATACATGTGGTATCAATTCCTCTTTCTATTAATTTTGAATGCCCACTATCAAAAGGCAGAACATTCTTAGCACTCCTGGGCTGATAGCACCAGCCAATACCCCAACAGCATCATCACACTTGTTTGCGAAACCCTCCTGCAGAAAGTAAAGTTAAAGGAAACAGGACCAAAAGAAACAGAGAATGACCAATCACCTTTGCATGTCACATGGTACTACGTACATAAGGTGTCTCACAATTTTAGGAAAAGAGCCAGCAGATATGACATTGTTGTTTTCCACCCCTTGCAAGCTTTCAAAAGTGCATGTACTTACAGCAACAGGAATAGTCAATCTTGCACCATTCGTCACTAGAATAGGTTTACTGAATGTCAATCTAATGTGTATGAGATACCGCTAACACGTGGAAAAGTAAACATAGGACAAACTGGGCAATGCTTCAATGATCAAGCAAGACAGCATGCTTCAAATGTTAAGAAGGGCTATAGTAGTCTCATGGCCAGACACCGTAAAGAATGTAAGTGTAGTCCTAGGTTTCATAAAACACGGTTTTTGAAAAAAAAAAAAGCAAGCAGAAAAAATGAGAGATTTTAGAACTCTTTATCAGGAAGGCCAAGGATCAATGCATCAGTACACCTTCACTTATCTTTTCCGAAAAAGAGTATTCTTTTCTCGGTTAAAATTATTTTGTCATGGTCACACATGTGTTGTTGCAGATGAGCCCTGGTCTTGTGCTCAGTATAAAAACGCTCGTATCACCTTCAATAAAATTCAGTTGACAGCGCTCTTTCCTGTCCTTTTTGCGATAAGATTTCTATTACAGAAAAGAATTTCATTTTCTTACAGTTTAGGTATAATGATGAGTTTTCATTGTATCACAACATGGAGCAAATTGCATCTCAATACGTACAAAATTCACAATTTTGTGACATTCGTGATATTTTCTCGTATATTTCAGCAGCTTGAGAGGTATAAAGATATTTTTTCCTCAAAATATACCTTCTGTGGAGTAAGTATTCACTGCTCAGATATTCATACAAAGTGCAATATTGCAATAAAAAATGCAAACATAACACATTTTGGCTTTATTCTTGGAAGCGAATGTGGCAAAAAAATTGCACTATTATTATTGAGCTTCAAATACCTTACAGAAGCACATTTACTTAACAGGTAGACCGAATTTGCTTTAGAAAAAATAAGCGGTAGTTTTAAAACAAAATTTTCCACAAACAGCACACAGACGGCATTATGCCAGGAAGTTATAAGCCAGCCACATGAACAAAACTTTTTTTCTCGCTGAAGTATTCTAGCTGTTCACTGTTTTCAACGCAGTAAGTCAGCACATTTTTTTTTTTTTCAAATACAATTCAGATGGTCGCCAAAGTGGCTGGGACGTTTGGCATGGAATGGTCCAGCTATATTTAAGCAAAATAACTTACACAAATAACAATATTTGTTCATCTACCATGACCACACTAGAAGAAGTTGTTCAGGCATTGTGACGCTAAAATTTTCAGCGTCGTACTGCCTGAACAACTTCTTTGATAAACTCCAAACTCACGCCGAGAAAAAGCCGCTCAATCACGGTGGTTGTTAAAGGCCTTGCGGCCGTAGACAATGTTGAAAATAAAAAAAAATCAACTCATCAGTGCTGTCACTCCTTCCTTCTTCGTCATTACTGACACGGAAGATTTTTCGGTTATCCATGTGGAGGTTCAGGAAGTAGGCTTGCTCTAGGCTGGGTCCAGGGTAGACTACGCAGGACGTCAGCGGCACCCTCTCATCCTGTAATAAGAGCAAATATGACTTCTCATAAAAAAATTTTCGTGCTGTTCTGGCAGCACCATATATAAAGAATGTGTAGTGTGTATCCTTCGAAATGGCGTGTAATTGACATTACACTGAACTCGAAGCATACAACCTATACATTCCAATAATTTCGTATAATAAAGATAAGAGTTTTCCAGCATACAGCGAATTCCCGAAATCAGGTGAAGTGTCAGACTACAGCTCAAAAATGGCACTTACGAAAGCCTGAACTCACTTAAGAATCAAATTCCTTCTAGGGTAGTGAGCCAGTGTGAAAAACAATTCTTAAAGTACAACGTTTAGAACATGTAGCATTAAGCAAAACGCACAAGAAACTTACCTCTTCATGTACAAACAGTGAAGACATCTCTGCTTTCTCTTTTACATGAGAACAAATGATCTTGGGCGTGGCACTAGCGAAGAGGTCTGCAAAAAAAAAAGCAAAAGATTTACTTACTTAAATCACACCTCTAACAATCTGAGGAATTGTTACAAGTCACCAATCAGTGCAATTCTGACTGCCTCTATAAGGGCATCAAAAATGAACAATTTTCTCGTTCTTTCTACTCTCACAAGACGCTCCGTCAATGGAATCTAATCCAAATTTGACGCTGTGCTTCCTATTTGTCTGCTTTCTAGACGTAGGGCTGCGAACATGTGTTTTGTGCACCTAATCTAGCACAGAAATTCGTCTTCTATAATTCAATCATCTTAATTCATTGTAATTTGATAAAAGATGTGATAGCTCGTCCAGTTTTTAAAGAGTTGTGGGCCTGCAATAGGCACTGCCTTGCACGTATGAAAGTACTTCTTTAAAAAAAAATTTAAAGCTTGCTTTCAGAAAAAGCGTCTGGCATATTTCGACAACCAAGCCCATCCTCTGATCGCAATCAGGGGCACGCTATTAGCGATTATTGACTACGAGATTTACAAACGTAACCCGTGCCTAAATACTCAGTTAAACACAATCACGCAAGTAAGAGCGCTCGAACGACACCAACGCGCGCGGACGCCGACTACGTTGCAGCAGCCATGACTTATGCTAGAGCAACCGCACATAGCTCCTACAGTCACGCATACTCTCTCGATTCTGTTATAACGCCGAACATTATCGCAGATGAAAGCGAAGCACGAAAACAGCAAACAGAAACGAGGGAAAACAACGCACGGCGATGGCCACAACAACGCGCCTTTGGAAGTCTGCTAGATCTTTCCCTGTTGCTGGTGGCACTTGTCCTAAATAGCTTAAAAGACCGAGGCGCACGTGCTGGGAGCATCGCGGCATATCAGCACCTCCAACTATACCGTCTTTAAGCAAAAAAAAAAAGCCATTTCGTACAGTGCGCCTCTGTACATAATTTTTGCTTTTTCTTTCTTTTTTTGCGCTTACACCTACAGAAGCACGTTGCACATTTGAGTATTAATAGAAATGTTATTACGATGTAGCCCAAAGCACATCTTAAAACAATATCAATCACTTTGCGCAGTGTAGAGACAATGTGCGATCAGCAACTAATCCCGCCCTTGTTAAGTGATCACATCACTCACTGTATGAGTGATGCAGGCACTTACACAACATCGCGCATAGCAGTGTGAACTCGTTAAGTTCCACGTTTAATCGGGCATCTGCAACAGGCCCGCGAACGCATGCTGTTGTAAATGGCTGGCAGCCTACTTCGGCAGAGCTGCTGCAGGCGCCCACCTAGCGCTGTATGATTACTACCTACGAAAACAGTACACTCACCGTTAACAGGCCCACGTTGTCCGTGTCCGCCACTCCATGAATATTCCTTAATCCGAGCGTCACTTCGAACACGGTGTCATGCGTGACCACCATTGAATATGCGCCTGTTCGCTAGAACACACACAGCGACCAAGACCCCCGACCAACGCAACGCATTTGAAAGACTGATGAGACAGAGAGGGCAACACTGAGAGAGAGAAGGAGGAGGCACTGGCGGCGGCGTGGCGGCGCCGCAGCTGTCGACGCAGGTGTTCGTTGACGCAACTCTTCGCTTATCTACGCCGCCGTTGTGGGAGCAACGCTGGACGGGTTGAGCGGGGGGGGGGGGGCGGGAAACCCGCCAGGACGGCGCCGAAAGGCAAACGCTATGGCACATACGGCGGACGGCCGTTCAACGCGGAATGACTCCTTGTAAACGGCCACTCTCCTTCCAGCCAGTCGCACAGCGACGCAGGTTATTTACCAGCCTCGGGTTCTTTGAGTATTTCGACGGAATGCGATTGCAGTGGGCGAAAAATAGTGAAGCAAAACTTGCGCAAAACAAAGTGCACCATGGAATGGCCAGAAACAATAATTATTTCGTCCTCGGTGGCATTAGCGGGAGAGCATCGCTACACCTTTTTCCAGAGAAATTTCTTTTTGCATTGTCTGTGTCAGGCGATTCCGCGTATGGTGCCGCAAACACTGAATGCGTAGTCGAAGCTGGAACAAATTAATCCACAGTAGCGGATGTTTAGAAGGCTTGTCATGCACCACGAACCGTGCCGAGGTTGTTATAACAAACTTTTTGCTGACCACATGATCAGCACATATTTCCATATGGTTGCCCAATGAGCTAGCTAAGCACCTGTAGCAAAGGCAGTGCACGTTCTTGTTAAACGTTGTTAATATAAACGATGGTTGTGCATAAGTGCAGTGACAGCTTTCCGTGTGAATTGGTCATAACCCACGTTTTCGAGCGTAGAAGCGCCTCAACGGAGCTAATCAGTTACCACAGCAAGTTCGTAAGCAATGATGAGGTACGAAAATGTGCAGCTGTTTTCCATGTACTGAATAGTTTGTGTACAGTGCCTAGACCACCGCCATTTCTTAAGCCACCTCCCATATAGACTCCCAGTCTGAACAGGTGTGGGATCTTAAACACTAAGAAGCAGTGCCCCCCCCGCACACACACACGAAATTTGAGGGCGCACGGGCTGATGCACACGCATACTTATTCACAGGCGCACACACATACACGTATACACACAAGCGGCCACACACACACGTGACCGTAAACGCACGCATGCATGGGCGTACACATGTGCACAGGCACGCTTAACACAAGCACGGACTCGCACAATCGCTCTTACACGCACACATGCACGGGTGTACACACAATCGCGCTTACACGCACACACACCCATACTCGAGCGAACATTATTTGTGTGTATATAATCCACAGCAAACATGCAGCTTATAACCAACGCTAAGGGAATTAAGCCTTCGTAACATGGATTGCAGTTAATTGCCATTATAGATGAAACGCGATTTGCTTCTGCTGACATTCTGCTGTATTCGGAGAGCACCTTCACACATTCTAAGTCAATTAGGCCGTCATTTAACGCAAGGTCCACATATTCGTGCAGTAGCTGCGCTGCTCGGCCGCCAATCCGAAGGTCGCGGGTTCGATGCCGGCCGTGGCAGTCGAATTAAGGCGGAGGCGAAAAGGTAGAAGCCTTTGCACTGTGCGATATGAGCGCTCATTAAAGAACACCAAATGGTGAAAATCTCTGCAGCTTTCCACTACGACGGCCCTCATAATCATATCGAGGTTTTTGAGACGTAAAATCCCAAATATTATAATTATGTGTTCTTCTTATGCTGCATATTCCATCTGATGAATCGGCACCTACACCCTTCTCAGGCACAAAAGCACCCTTAGAGCCTATTTTAGGGTGCTATCGAGGCAAGCACCCAAACAAAGGGGTGCTTTTTTTTCAATCGACCATTTATGGGTGTTAAAGGGTGTTGCAAAGGGTGCTTTCTCGTAAAAGCACCCTTTTTACACCCTTTTGGGTGCAAAAATTTTACTGTGTACAAGGAGAGTGCGAATTTATTAGAAGGCAGAGAGGTCGGCCTGAGCTAGTTCGCTCTAGCCTGCTACTCTACACAGGGGATAAGAGAAAGGGGAAGGAAAGAGGGATGAAGGGTGATGATGGGGACAAAAAGAGGTGGTGCGTATGTACAGTAGCCACTTAGCATAGTACCCTACAGTCTAGTTTCTAGTCCAGGGCTTTTTATAATCTCTAGAACGGCCTTTATAATAATGTAAGCAACAAGCACAATGCACATCATCGCGAACATAAGCATACTGCAAATATAACCAATATCAAGCAATGTCTAGTAAATACAATGGAGGCCCGCAGCCAAAACAAGTGCCCTAGCTCCCCCCCCCCTCCCCGATATTGAGATGTAAAGAGAGTGGCGGTGTTTTTCAAGGCCCTCAAGAATGACCCCCTTCCCCCCCCCCCCCCTCCGGAAAAAAATTTTCGCAACCAGCTTGGTACACATGATTCTATCTGCATGATTCTATATATAGAGTAGGAGGACCACTTAAGGGGGGGGGAGTGATTTTAAATGAAAAGAAGAGAAAAGTGAGCCCCATAACTGTCTCTCAGGGGGAGGACACCTCAACAATAGCTCACGAGGGATGGGGGTAGAGAAGGGATCAAAAGGATAGGGTTAAAAGGTAAAGAGAGAGAGAGAGAGAGAGAGAGAGAGAGAGAGAGGGGGGGGGGCAGCGAACAACGGAAGTAAGGAGAAGACAGGAATGATGGACACGGTTGCAGGAGTCTGAGGACGGGGCACCACTGGCGAGAACTCTTGTCGGCGTCAGGAGGTGGCGTAGGGCTAATCCAGTCGGCCAGAGCTACGCTGTCGTGGTCGTAGGGGACTGGCGGCAGGAGGTGGCGTAGGACCAGGCCAGTCGGCCAGAGCTGCACCTTCGTCGGAGATCACGAGGGCGCAACCGGTCAGCACGGAATGCAGCGAGCGAGTGAAGGCCGAGGACTGCTTAATTTCCTCACGTTAGTAACGGACACAGGCACTCATGATGAATCACGGCGCTTTTTTGAACACGTTGTTCAAGGTCATCAATATTGTGACGATGATTTAGCTTCAAGTTCTACGGCTTCTAAGCAATAAGAACAGCCGTGTTACGAATGTGGCCTTCAACACTTGTATACGATACTCGGATATACATCCCAAACAAAAAAAAAAGTTTACACCTTATTCCTGTTGCAATTCGTTTAAATTATTTTATGGAACAGCAACTGCGCTGTAAATTCTCAGTCATGGTAGAGAACGTGTACAAGCTAGTACACGACGTATTTATAAGATTTATTTGCTAGTACATTCCGTGCAGAAATGCACAACCAACATCTAAAAGAAATGGAAATGGTTGGAATCGCCCAAAAGGGGCATGACCTTATTTTAACCGTTGGCACACAATTTACTATCACGGAAGTTGGCGAAACGAGAAGTAGAAATATTGTAACCAATCACCTGAATTACTAATCATTATGGCATGAAAAAAAAAATACACGCTAGGTCTACGCGGATCGCGCAGCACAGTCACATCGAAAGCTGGAAGAGCGGCCTTTCAGAGCCTTTTCCAAACACTCATTGGGTAAATACTGCAAGCACACTTGCTTGATACCCACTTGGTCATTAGGAAAAAAAAAATATTTGGGTAGTAGGCCGGCATTCGCTATGCTATTTTTCGTCATTCTTTTGAGAAGCTGAGAAGCGTTGTATCCGCTAAACTTTTGCAAGAAATTTTGTGCCAGTTGTTCATGCAGTGGCTGACGACGATGAGGAATTCTGGCTGAAGTTGGTATGCGCTACAGTTAATAGAGGAACAAGAACAAGCTTTTGTAAGGGGTTGGAGCATTGGACGGCCCACTCGTTACGCTGTTCGCATTATGCGACGACTGGTTGTTTTTTCGCTGTTTTGAAACGCTTTATAGGTCGTATTAACGTGATTGTTTTCACGACATCAAGCCTGCATAGGGCAAGTTTGACAACAAGTCAGAAGCACCGGTGTAGCTCAGTGGTTAAATAAAGAAAAAAAAACGGTGTAGCTCAGTGGTAGAATACACGGATGGCACCCGGGTTCGAGTCCCACCGTGTCATCGGTACTAGGTTTTCTTTTTTTCTAATTTTGCGCGATGTGGTAACGGACACCAGCGGCGGACAACTGCGCGTGGCCCGAGTTGTGATCTCATAAGAGCTTTCGCTGTAAAAGGGAAGCCTGGTTCGAAACAACCCTCGTAGATCGGAGGGTAACCGTTTGCTGTGTCTGAGTGCGTGGCTCCTATATAGCCTTGCTGTTGTCTAAAATGAAAGAGTCTTTCAAGGTAAACATTCTCAGCCGTTGAGTGTTTAAGTGAAACCGACATAGTCGCTAGGCGTTCTAGGGAAGCACAATGTCATTCTATATAGCACCGAAAAATTTTCTCAATAAACAAGATGAGGAATGAATCTTAGTTGTAACGTAAAAAGTTTGCCTAGGGCCATCCTGCTTTTCTTAAGCGGCCTGCAAAGTCCGGCAATTTTACTTGTTTTATGGTGAAACGGTGCCACCATCATCAAGCAACTGAAAGAAACAACTGTGCCACAATAAAGTGATTGCGCACATGTTAGAAGGGAGTGGTAAAACGGTGTCAGGGAAGAGCATCTTTGGAGATCTTTGGATACTCCATAATATTATCTTATTCTTCAGAGTTCTTTAAAAAATACTACGAAAATATATACTTTGTTTCCTTTTTCTTATGGTCAGCCTAATTGCACCTTTTTCTTGCAATAGGACATTTGCCCTTGTAATTCGTGCAAGACTGATGTACCGAGACAACCTCAGGAAAGGAAAATCAAAGCTGTAATAAGGCTCCCGGTGGTGCAGCTGATTTTGCAGCTGGTACCCCTCGAGGAAGGGGAAAAAAAGATAGCTTTGGGGGTGGAGTTTCTACGTGTCATTAGAAGTGTGGGCGTAGTACTTGATCTGCAAGCACAACTCATTCAAATAGTTTCCGACTTTCCTCGCGCGTTCAACACAGGGCCGCCTGCACGCATTTTATTATCTGTTGCTGGTCTGAAAACGGCTGCCAAGTGTTGCTTTGAAAGAATGGTTGCGCTGAATACGACGATTTCTCCTATAAAGTAGTGTTGCAACTAGCACGATGTGAATCACCTGAAAAGCCCGTGACTATAGAGCTGAATGTCCGCCATCCTGTGGTGAAGGTGTCGAACGCAGGAGCACGCATCCCGAATAATTCTTAAATGCGGAGCATTTCCTAGTCGAACAATGTCGCGGCTCCGGCGTCGACGGCGCCGTCCAGACCCCCAATGCGCATGCTCGCGTATCGTGCCGCATGCTCACGTCTCATGCCAACTGTCGCTCCCTTCTCCCTCTCTCGCCTCGCAAGGCCGACACAGAAAGCGCCTGCTAGTAAAAAGAAAATAGACTGCTCGAGTTGCACAACCATTCACTGGCCTCCCCGTATAAGTACTGGATCGCGTGCTCGTAATTCAGTCAAGGGCGTCTTTATTTCGCTTTCACTTGACTTGACGCTTTGCTTAACTCGAGTAGATGCAATGGAAGCAACAATACCTTCAACCAGTAGTTGGGCATAACCTAACATCCGCGTCACACCACTCGTTGAAGGCAACGCCTCTCCTTCATTGAATAAATAGGAATAATAAAGACGAAATAACAGTTAAACATTCCCTAACCAAGCCTAATTACGCAAAATTCAGGCAATACCCCTAACACGCTGTGACGCATTTACTACAGAGTTCTCCCCGTGTGAAGACGTGGGAGGCTTTATCTCTCTTTTTTTCTTTTTTCACCAATAAGCGTCTTATGCCTCCTCCACTGCGTTAACAATATAAATTGGCACTCGAACGGCACTTGAAGCCGGGGGCGGAAACTCCCTATACCTCCCATGTTTTCGCTGTCGGCTGCGGCAGCACCGCTTTTACCACTGATGGTTGCCGGGCATCCGACTAGAAAGATATCGCGAAACGGAAAAAAATTTTCATGACGTCACTGGTGACGTCCCTGCATAGAGGGGTAAAAAACGAAAAGGGCTGCCGTGGAAGCCCTTCTTTCCCACTTCGCATGCAAGCGGAATGCAGCTTGCATGCTGGCCACTTGGCGATGCGGTCATTCGTAAAATTTAATGTGGTACAGGGTGGCTGTTTTATTGACGCAGAATCTGCATTGTGGTGCGTGCTTGTCTGGATCTATCTTGGACAGTATGTATGGTCTGAGGTAAGACAAGGTCTGCAGGCGACGCAACGCTACCTGAGAATCTTTACTTAGCTTTAGCCCCGGGGGCGGAAGTTTCTGTCTTTCGAGTCTTAGATGTTCTAGAATATCTGTGTAGGTTAGGAGCGGGTCCATACGCATAGCCGAAGGTGGAGGTCCGGAAGAGTAATTGTCGGGTCGAGGCATAGGCGAGCTCATTGCCTCTAACTCCGCAGTGGCCGGCTATGCATATCAGCTGTTTCCATTCGCCCTGTGAGCGTGAAGGCGAGAGTTGAGTAAGAAGTCGATTCGCAATGGGGCCAATGTAGCCTTTACAACAATTTCGGTAGGCTGCTTTTTAATCTGTTAGAACGAAGGTGGACCTTGGGTTTCGTAGGGCGAGGGCAATTCCTACTTCTTCCATACTATAGTTGTGTCTGTGTCCTGGGCTGATATACAATCAACCTGCTTTCCACGATGAATGACGCTTATATATTTGAATATTAATGAATGATGCTGTATATTTGCCGTTCACTGGTTCAGCTGCATCGACAAAGAAGGCACCCTCAGTATCTGAGTAGTTGTCGTGAACATTTGCTCGTGATCGACGTCGATGTTCGTGGAACTGAGGATGCATGTTGCGGTAGTGGTTTGATGATGAAGTCCTGCCTCCATTCATATGAGATACGTTGTTTTCCCTTCTCTCAATGGGAACTTCAATGCCATGTTCTGATAGTGTTTTCCGTCCCGTTTTAGTGATGGCGAGGCACATGGCTTGATTCGTGTGGTGTGCATGGAATAGTTCTGATACGGTATTGTGGAGCCCCATTTGAAGCAGACGTTTCTAGAGTGTCCACGGGGGAAGGTTCAGAGCCTTCTTGAAGAGTCATACGTATCACTCTGTCTATTTTTTGCTCGTCTGCTTTCAAGACCCTCAGGTAAGGAAAGCTATAGATTATGCGACTGAAAAAAAAAATGCCTGAATGAGTCGCATTATGGTGTGTTCTTTCATCCCTCGTCATCGGTTAGCCACCCGACTAATCATGCGAGAGATTTGGAGGCAGGACGTTTTTAGTTTATGTGAAGCAAATGAGTTGTTGCCTCGATTATTGAAGTGGGTCCCCAGAATTCGGATGGTTTCAACCTCTTTAATTTGCGTTCTATTGCGTATATATCATGGTCCGACATAACGTTGGCACTCTAGTTAGGGCAATCTCTCTTTTATCCAAATTAAGCGCTCGTTCGCCACAGTGCGAAGAGTCAAAAGTAGATGTCCGTGGATTCGAGCAACGCTTGACTACATGCATCCTGTAGAGTGAATGTTTATTACATTGTTAATAAGGTAGTGCAACAAAATTTCGCGTAACCCACAGGACACTTCGTCGAGTTTCTTTGTAAAGCAGTTTTAGGCATTGGCGTAGCTCTGTCGTAGAAGACTTCACTATCATGCAGAATACGTACCTGGGTCAGATTCCAGCTCAAGCCTTTATTTTTGTCCTTTGCTTCCATCGGTAGTTTTTGTTCATGGTCAACAACGTTGGCGCCGCTACCGCATTTCGGCAACACAAGCTCCTTAACGCTATCGCATTAAGATTTTTAGAAAATAAAATTGCTGTCTCTGGGTCGACTTAGACTGAGAATCACCTGGTACGCATACCCTACTACCAGTCCATATTATGCAAGTATGTGCCCCGCAATTGACTGGTGAAAAGGGTTTCATGACGTACGAGTCATGCAAGTAACCGATTCATACCAATACGTGTTAATCGTGTTCATCATACGCTCTTCTCCTCCTATGCCCCTTCCAATGTATACTAAGCTATAGGGAAGTGGCCACGAGAGTGTCAGTTAGATAGATAGATAGATAGATAGATAGATAGATAGATAGATAGATAGATAGATAGATAGATAGATAGATAGATAGATAGATAGATAGATAGATAGATAGATAGATAGATAGATAGATAGATAGATAGATAGATAGATAGATAGATAGATAGATAGATAGATAGATAGATAGATAGATAGATAGATAGATAGATAGATAGATAGATAGATAGATAGATAGATAGATAGATAGATAGATAGATAGATAGATAGATGCTAAACGCGCGTGCTGTACGGAAAGAAATGTTTTGCCTTTAATATCTCGTGCAGTTTCTCGCAAAGGCGCCCATGAATCTAGATAGGAGGGACAGTTTTGAAAAAGGGGTGAGGGTGTAGTATGAGGTGCGATAGCGGACATGCTGGTGTATAAAGCTTGGAGTGAACACAAGCATCGCGTCTGCGTCGGTGCTGATCACGACTTGGGGAAGCGCTTTTTCAAATATGCGTTTAGTCGCCGACGGCGACAGAAGCAAAAATAAATTGAAGGGTGGGGAGGAGACAGCAAGCGGCTGGGTGCCGCTAAGGGGAAAAAAAATCGCAAGGCGTAGTGGGGAGGGGGGGGGGGGGGGGGTATGCCATCGTCGTAGCTCCGCACTGAGGATACTGACGGCATAGAGCCGCGGTTACGCAAAGAACAGACAAACTTTGGGGCAACACAGTCTGTATAAGGACACAATTGTAGTAGGCACGTTGCTCATAAATTTACTGCGCTTGTAATCAGTTACGCCCTTTTAAAATGGCTGCTTTGTTGTTGTTATATTCGAGGCTCTGAATTATTGATAATTGAAGTTTGAAAACAGTGCGTAGATGAAAACGTGCTCCATTTTCGAAAAAAAAAAAAGACGTTATTCTCTTCCAATTCCATTCCACGCATAAGGTGCTATTCCCATTCCACTCCCCCAAATGTCGTCGTCATTCCATTCCGGTGTCACGAAAATGTGGAATAATTCTGAAGTTATTCCCATTACGGAGTGGCAACTCCGCAACTGTGCTTGAAGCCCACCTTCAGGTGACGGAGATGGAGAGCAACACCCCCCCCCCCCCCCCCACCCTTCTTGTGCGCGCGCCTACGGAGGAGCGTGGCGGCGTCCTGCTTAACACACGAGCGACGCGAGATTGATCGAGACCGACTCCGTAACTCCTCGCCCACAATATCCGGACTTTAACTGGACGAATTTTGAGATATTACGCAGCTAGCAGGGGCTTCAATCTAACATATTTTCTTTGCCGATTGCTTGCTTGTTGTAAATTTGTAAACCTCCATAGACTTATTGACTTTACGTGTGGGACCTTTTAAAGACACGTACAGCTAACGATGTCAGAATGTTCAGGTTGAAAAAAAAAAAAATCTTCGCGCGTATTACCAGACTCTGGTATTACTAGTTTTATCAACTTCTTATAATAATGGTATCTGTGTGAGCGCTGCTTCTTTCGCTCATATGAGTGGAGTCCACTGCAGTGGTGCAGCAGTTACGATGCTCGGCTGCTGACCCGAAGGTGCCGGGTTTGATCCCGGCAGCGTTGGTTGCGTTTCGATAGGAGCGATATATATATATATATATATATATATATATATATATATATATATATATATATATATATATATATATATATATATATATATATATATATATATATATATATATATATATATATATATATATATATATATATATATATATATATATATATATATATATATATATATATATATATATATATGCCCACAGATGGTCACAACATGTGAATCCAAAGCGAACTTCTCGGATTTCAAATTCTGCATAACTGAAAGCCTTAATGGTGACTCCACTAACGTAATATACATGCTACATTGAAACGCCTGCGGACAAGAATATATCGGCCAAACAGACACGCCATTTCGGCTGCGGTTCAATAATCACCGGTACCACGGCCCTTCACTGCCGAAGCTACCTTTATCTAGACATCTGCGCCTGCCAAACCACAGTTTTGAAAATATCAGCGTAGCTCTTTTGCAGTCCGGTTTCTCAAACAGGCGCGAGCGCGAACAGCGTGAGGCATATTTTATTTTCAAATTTCGAACATTAGTAGCCGGCATCAACGAGGACCCCGGAAAACTCAACTGCCTCCGAGAAGTAAGCCAGGAGGAAATTGGTGACAAAGATTGATAGCTGGAGACCATGCTTTTTTCTGACTGACTCGTACGTGTACACTGTCCTTTCT
This sequence comes from Rhipicephalus microplus, assembly GCF_043290135.1. Lineage (NCBI taxonomy): Eukaryota > Metazoa > Arthropoda > Arachnida > Ixodida > Ixodidae > Rhipicephalus > Rhipicephalus microplus. The sequence continues at coordinate 113,805,782 of NC_134710.1, read as the reverse complement.
TGTTTTTTTGTTTTTCTTCTTTTTTTCTTTCCTTTTTTTTCTTCCTTTTTTTCTTTTTTCCACATGCACATACAAAGTGTTTACGTTCGCCTACCACTTGATGACCATTGAAGGGAAACGGACGAAGATTAAAGGTAAAGAGCCGACCGACCCATTAAGGGGAAACCCTTTCTTTACGCACGCCGTCACGGACCCTCCCGCCACCGCGGCGACAATCTTGGGTGGCCCGACACACGTTGAGAACTGAACAGCACATAAGAACCGTATGTGGACGTACACGGACAGTTGGTTTCGTTTTCAGTGTCGACAGTGGTTCTTCCTCTTTTTTACTTTCTTTCTTTTCTTTCTTTTTTTTCGTCTTTTTTCTTCGCCCTTTTTGTTTTTTTTCTTTCCTTTTTTTAGTTCCCTCTCACTCTCGCAAACATCGTTCAAGGCGAGAGGGACGCGGCAGCAACGAAGTTTGGTAGTTCATGTGAGGACCCCTCCCAAAACTCTTGGGAAATAAATATATTTATCCTTGTTGACAACGCTCCCGTTGTGCCGTATCCCATACCTTCATATATATATATATATATATATATATATATATATATATATATATATATATATATATATAAAGTATGATTACCCATAAAGTATGATTACCCCCCTCCCCCCGAAAAGTTTTCTGCCTACGCTCCTGGCGTGGATCGCTTCAGAATATGTAAGAGGGGACATTTCTTCATGTTCAAACTTTGCGCCCTAGAGCTGCGGCCGCTCCCACGACTTTGGCTTGCTTTCCGTTCTAGACGAGCGGGGGCGCATCTGCGATTTCAATATGGTCGCGGCATCGCTGGAGGCAGTCTTGGCATCGATTATTTCCGCACGTATTTAATGTACAGTAGTCCGGTATGTCAGAGAAGTGGTCGCTATTATGTTCTGACGAAACGTGCATAATTATGCTTTGTTCATGAAGGCATTTCAGTACATATTCAGATCACGACGATCGGCAAAAGCTGCAAAAATACTTTGCTGCTTTATATTTGTTGGTGTGCTGTTTTTTCTAGTTCAACTCTCTTATCCGGGATGTATGAACTCCGATATAGAAGCCTTCCTGGACAATCTCGTGAGTACAAAGTATAACGTGCATAGGTTGTTCGCAGCGCAAAGGGCCGGTGACGAGTAAGAAAAAGGCAAGACAGCGCTCGTTACATCCTTTTATTGCTCCTCTATGTCCTTTTGCGCTGTAAACCACGAATCTATTCTAAGCCGCCTAGTTTTTCGTTATCACTTAGTACAACACTCTTGAATGGCCGCCAACGTCCTTTTTTTTTTTCTCTCTTTTCCAGTGCGATGCCTACAGAAAAGGGGAGATATCCGGCAACCTTTGCGCCCAGTTCTGTGCGCGAGAGTTGTCAAAGATCCAATGTCAGACTCAGCACATCGGCAAAGACATTGTTTTCACTGCACTGTGGAACTTCGAACCTATTGTTGTAAAAGCTAAAAAACGGCTGATTACCGCTTTAGAACCTGTCTACTGGACGGACAGAAGCAGAAACAGTCATTATCCAGACAATGACACTTTTATCCGTATGGTTAACCTGCAGATCAACTATATTTTTAGGCGCAATTTCACGTGGGTCGAGTCATTTTATGGTAAACGGTTTAGCATTGCTGAAATGAACAGTATTTACGCTCTGCTGCAACAAACAGAGTACCTGTTTAACTTGGCCCTTCAGGGCCTGGATGTGGTCCCAAAAATATTCGGGACATGTGGTCATGCATATGCTGTAGAGTTCTTGTCGCCGTTGGAAACGCGTTGGTCGCCAGAGCGTAGCGATATCTCTGCTTTTAGCTTCAAGGATCGTGCCATGATAGCGCTACGTATATTAAAGACTGTGGATGTGCTGGAGAGTGTGATGGGGGAAGAAATTCACCAGTGTGACATGAAATCAAGCCATTTCGGTGTTGATGTAAAAGGTCTGGTCAAGATGCTCGACTTGGATGCTTTTGCGCTGCATTCAACCGTGCAAGCGAACATTGCCAATGCAGGACACTGCAGAGCCGACAAAGACTGTGATTTCTTCGACTGTGCTGGCCGCTGTAATGCACAGGGTCAGTGTGACCCTGCTGTGCTCAATGACAATCTACAGGTGAATACATATTTACTTCCACATTTCTGTTTGTGGAGATTTGTTTACTGACACCACAAGAATGCACTGCTAGCTTTAGTGATTGGCTTCTTGTGCACTGCATGCGTATATAGTTACTTGTGTAATAGATGGCTTGCATTGACATTACTGAAACCATCATATTGGTGCACAAAGCTTGTGGGAGGCAGTGTGTGACGACATTTTAATTTAATCTGCACATTGCATGCAGGCTCTTTCGTTATACGCGCACAAAGGCCAGTAACGTTCCGGTAGTGCATTTATCACTTCAAATCAACTTAGCCACCACGAGACATTGGTGCTTTGACGTCATCAAAGCTTTCATGTTGGAGCACCAATACATTAAGAACCTGCATCTATGACTAAAACCAGAGGTTCTATGATGATTCATGCAATCTATCAATACATAATTGCAGGCTGATAACTTAGCCTTAGTTAAAAAGGTAATGTTGTACTTGCCTGAACATTGTAGAGACTATAGACCTCCTGCGACAAAAAATTTTGTAAATTCATGCTATCTTCGGAGAGCTGCATGGTCTGTGTGCAATTGTGGTAGCCTCCTTAACTGAGGGTTTGTTTTTTTAATACAATTTATTCTATTCTTTGCAGCGAATTTGCAAGAACATCTTTCAGGGAAATCTCTTTGGTCGGTATACAGGCCTACTAAGAAGCCCACCTTCATGGATTGCTGTGGAACTATACACATTGTTGAATGAATGTAGTGCCACATCTAGAGCACCGCTGCCTAGAAACCATAGCAGAGTGATAAAAGAAAAATTTGTGAAGCTACTACATTCTGTTTTGATACAGTGAGTGCTTTACAAGATAGGAATTGCTCAAGTTGGCTTAAGCCATGATAAAGCACTGCTCAACTCGGTGAACTTATATTTATTGTGAATGCTTTACTTAGCATGTTTTACTTAGTGTGTTTTACTTAGTTATAGCATATTGTATTCAATGTCCTGAAACCACAATTTTTTTGTGAAGGACACCATAGCGGGTAGCTTGAGATTAAATTTGCCCTCCTGGCAACTTTATTTTGCAATTCAGCTCGAAACACAAATGTATCAGTATGCCACTCTACATCAATATGTGACTGAGAATGCAATGTGTAATTTCACGCTCAGAAGTAGAATGCCACTGTCACTTTGGCTTTTCAGGAGGATGAATATGTGGAATGCACCTTTGAAAACCTTCGTTTGTTTTGGCTTGCATATTCAATATCTTTATTTGTAGCACCAACTACTTTCTCAACTTCGGCATGTTTGCACTGTGCAAACAGAACAAGGGTAGAAGTGAAGACACAGCACAGGCACCTCTGCCCTCATTCCATTTGCACTTTGCAAACATGTTCATTTTGAATCGTCAACTAGTGCAAGCTACTATTGTTTCTTAATTGTTGTTCATGTGTGTGCAAACATTCGGGTTTTGTGAAGCTATTGCCTATGGCCCTAAAGAGGCATGGCTACTAGTAAAGTGAATATGTTGTAAAAGGAAATTTCTACTCTTCATTTAAGTGCAGTTCATTGAGTTATATTGTCCTGGTGCATGTACTTTTGAATAGAATTATACCATAGATCTCTTTGAATTAAATATTTTGTTTTTTAACTTTACAGGGCTGAAGAATCATCTATAATCAATTTATAACCTGTTATACGTACCTAGTTGTGACTTTTTTACCGAACAACTTTTACTCGTGGTTGTTGCATATATGGTCAACTACTTCATTTTGTGAGAAAATGGGCTGTTAAAGCTTACTAGTCAGCAAGTATGACTGATTTTTGTTACTGCCTGCTCGTTTTTAGTTGAACAAATTATGTGAGTGTTTTCTTTTTCTTTTTTCTTCCTTTTCACTCTGCAAGCCAGGAAAAGTACATACTACTGTGAAAGCTTGATTGGTCACATTCCTTTGAGAACTGTTTTAATAAAAATATTTGTACTGTCGGTAATTGGTGCTATGAGACTTCAGGAAATGACACTACACTTTGCTGTGGTATGCTGAATGTTCAGCAAGCATATGTAGGCGTGGATGACGAAGCTGTGTGTTCAATGTGCCTTCAGTAGTACACAATTGCAGCATGTGCCTTCAGTAGTACACAATTGCAGCTCTTGAATTGGAGCTTAGCAACTGTAATTAAGCACTTGCGATTCGGTGAGTCACGAGGTCTACTTTGAAGTTCGTCTTTGTGTGCTTGCCCGTTGTAGACTTGGTACCAAAACGTTTGTGCTCCCTCAGAGAGAGAGAGAAAAAAAAAGCAGGGGTGTAGAGCCAGTGCGCTGGTAGAGCAATCAGTCGCATGACCAGCTGCCCGTCTCGTTGATCGAGACACGTAAGCTGTCTGCGTTTGCATGGCTTGGCCTAGTTAGAGGACCACCCAAAGAAAGGGGCCATATTCTTGAACTGGTTTCATGGAATCTTGAAGTAAGTATATTTGCGAATTCTGGATTCAGTAATTAAGCCAGCATCAGAAAGAATGGGTATTACAGGAACATCTAGGGACCACAGCGCGAGAGCATCAGTCATCTCGTTTTTCGTACTTCACTTTCTCTTGTGGCTCATTGTAGTCGTACATTTCATTGTAATCGTACAGTCGGTGTTACGAGCCTACATTACCGGCCGGTCAAGGCTTCGTAATTAATGCGCTCGGCAAAGCAATCCAAATGTCTAACAGAAAAAAAACGAAAAAAAAAATCTGGGGACTTCAGCTGCTTTAGCCACAACAAATAGCTTTCGTCTTCGTACAGCCCAGCTTGCTTTTCTTTTTTTCTTTTTAAGGAGGTAAGGGGCGCATATACTTGCACGTACTTTGGTATGAGTCGATGCTAAATATAGACACATACCGTTTATGATTTAAAAACGTGATTTTCACCATTTTAGCACAAAGTTTACGTTTGCGAAACTGCTGATTAAATGAGGCATTCTTCATTATCTGACATGGTGTAATGGCGCGGTGCAGGTCTAAAGTTTCTCTCATGGCTCCTCTATAGAAAGCTCTGTTCAGAGTATATGTACTCATTCATTTCGTAGACGTTGGGGCGGACCTGATTCTGAGAAAACTTATATGTATGTTCCTACGATGACTCTAGCGCTAGGAAAAGTTCGAGCTGCTCTACTGCACCGTGTGCGATTGCCCCGACGGTCCCTGCATAGTTTCCCGCCACCTTTTGAGTCCATATTTAATAGAGCTGCCTCATATCAAGATCGATTGGCACTAGTGGATGTCGAAGGAACCTATACGTATTCGAACCTTTTGGCTAGTAGTACTACGTTGCAGGCGCACATTGACGACGTGCTTAAGGGCTCCACGAAAGAGCGGATATCGTTCCTGTGTCCTAATGCAGCATCTTACGTTATTGCTCAGTGGGCCTGCTGGTTGGGTGGTAATGTTGCCGTGCCGCTGTACTGGAATTTACCGCGTTCAGTCCTAGAGTATTACATTAGAGATTCTCAGAGCTCGCTCCTCGTGAGCACAAAAACATATGCTGACCATTTGCAGCCTATAGCAAGAGAACTAGATTTACCTTTGGTGGTACTCGGCGAAGAGGTGAAAAAAGAAACGTACACAGCATCGAAACAGGTAGATATAGTGTGGACACTTTGTAGTGTATAGCTGACACTTAAATCTTTTTGCAGAAAATGGAAGAGTGGAAGCGACTAAAACACAAGGATGCACAAATACTGTACACCAGTGGCACTACGGGACCACCTAAGGGTGTCGTCACAACCCACAACAACCTGTTTGTCCAAGCTTTGGCCATAATCAGTGCATGGGAATTCAGCTCGTCAGATGCTGTGCTCCACACATTGCCTCTGCATCACACACATGGCATAGTGAATGCTTTGGTGGCTCCCATGTATGCTGGAAGCACGTGTGTCATGCTGCCCAAGTTTGAAGCTGCTGATGTAAGTGGACAATTATGAGTTTCGAAACGTCATACACATCATACATATAGGGTGTTAACAAGAAAGGAGTTCTAACTCGTTGGTAATGTTAGATTTCGGAAACACATTAGAGTACTGTGTCGGCACCATTATTTATAACCAGCAATCAGTTGATCTTTGTGGTCTGTCTTATCAGACACAATTAGCTAAGCCAACATTCAATGCATCTGGCCTTGGAGACTGTTAAGTGTGCACTTGTTTTTACTTATCTAGCCTTTTCTGTGGCATTGCACGCAGTGAGTACACGCCACTCTGCACGAGATCCACTCCATATGCACTGAGCGCACTGAACGTTTTAGTGGACTGGTATGAATCTTAATGCAGATGGGATTGTGCAGTAAAGGATGGATGCAGTTGTATCCATGTTTGCATTTGTCATGTGTTATGTTCTATCTATTCTGTCTATATACAGTTAAAATATACATATGCACTGTCTCCCTCAATCTGACTTAACATGGAAGCTTGTGACCAAATGTGTTCCAACACTGTGCATAGTGTTCACTTTCCCGCAGTTCTCTTACTGAATGTGCACCACCATTCGTGGGCGATCGTGTATAAAAAAACAGCCCTAGATTTGCAGAAATTAGGGAAAGTGAAGGTCATGTGCAGGCTTGGAGCTTGTTCAGCCACCAGCAGCCATGTTGCAAGTTGGGCGCAATAATGGATGTATAATATATTGACCACTAGATCAAAGTTTAGCTCAAAAGTTGCCTAACACAGCAGCTTTTATGATTTGTCTTGCAAACGCTTCTAAACTCTGTAGCTCCTGTCGCTTGTCTAATGTTGTAACTAGAGGAATGACAAGTTTTACAGCATTAGCTGTTCATACCTAATCTACACTATTCTGAATCTTCCCACTATCTTATCTTTGGTGTGTTCAGAATTTTTTAAAAACACCTGCACAGTTGAGCAAGTAAATTTAGCTGATTGCAACTTTCAGGATTGGGAGGGGAACTTATGTAGATACTGGTGAGTGTTAAAAAGTAGATGGTAAAATCTTGAAGCCCGTAAATGAAACCAAGAAACTTTGTGAGTGCAGAAAGGTACACTCGTGTGGCCATAATCTTCAGTAGTGACCCAGTATGTTTACAAATATAATTCTGCAGGGAATTACATGATTCAAGGCAGTGCTTTGTTAAGGATAACAAAGTTTTAATGGACTTCAAGGAGTGGCTTATTTTCTTTGGTGGCTTAGCAGCTATGGTATTGCTCTGCAGAGCATAAGGATGCAGCTTCAATTCGAAATGAGGGTAGCCTTGCTTCATTAATAATATGTGGTTTTACGTGGATATCATTATGAGGCATGCTGTAGTAGCTCCAAAAATTTTTACCTTTTAGTGTTCTTTAATGGGCACTGACATCACAGTACATGGGCCTCTAGCATTTCGATTCCATCGAAATGCAACTGCCACAGCTGAGATCATACCCACGTCCTTTGGATTAGCAGCCGAACACCGTAACCACTACACCGTGGCAGACAGCCTAACTTAATGAGGGTCAAGTGCACAAATGTGCATCTACATTTAAGTGCATATTAATAAATATCGCAGGGTCAGAGTTAATCCTGAATCTCCTACAATGGTGTGGCTTAGAATCATCTTCAATTTTGACGTGTGAAAACCGCAGGATTAACATTTTTTAGAGTGGCCGATAACAGTGGCTACCAGCAAGAAGCCTCTTCAACGTGTAGACAGTCCTTAGATTAACCGCTACACTTTATGGTCTGTGAAGAATCTAGCTTCAACTAAAAAATCTGGAAACTTGTGCAGATACTCATTTTTCTCTTGGCTGTTATTGATCCTCACATATGCATGAAAGAAATTTGCACAGATCATTTGGTTAGTTGAATTCAAACGTTTCTGTACACTAATATTTCTGTGCATGATTAAGAACCCTACGTGATCATAATCATTATTTATGTGGAGCTCTGCGTTGACATGTATAGCATCCATAAGAAGTGCTGCTTCACAATAAAAAACCTTGGGTTTTTAAGATTACTATGTAGTCCTTTATGTATGGTGCCCAATGAATGCCTAATATCAAAGCTGCAGGTAGACATTCGCTCAGCAGACAGCAACTGTTTTACAGGTATGGAACTATCTCATTGAATCTCCGACAAGAGGGCCTCGAATCAATGTTTATATGGCAGTGCCAACAATATATGCAAAGCTCATACAGCACTATGACAAAATGTTTTCAAGCAGTACTCCCTTCTCCAGAAGCAAAGAATTCATCCGTGCAGCTTGCACACAAAAAATCAGGTACAGACAACCTTTTTTGCAATGGCAGTTGTTTCGTGGCAGTTTATTTTCAGTACTATCATTAAGCTAAGCCCCCTAAGAATTCTAAGGATTAATAAAGCCCGCAATAATTTTTGTACCTAATTTGGTTTTGTGCCCTTTTTTTGCATGATGTGACTGTATGGAAAATTTATGCCTTGGAGTTCACCTTGCTGAAGCACTTCAGTTAAGATATGTATAAAGTTTAAAGCTTGACTCTGGTAACTCTTGCATAAATTCAAGCAATTTTTTATTGTGTACCATATGAAAAATTGTGACTCCAGGTCATAGGGTTTTCAAAGCTGAAATTCTGTGACAAAGCACCACCTGTAGGTTGCCTTATTAAAAATAACAATAAATGAAGCAGCAAACCAGTTGCCCATTTCAGACATTTTAGCTGTGTAACAAGAAAGTGCTTTGTCTTGTAGCAGTACTTTGTAGTGTGTATGGAAAGAGCATTATTAAGCGGCACTAGTAGCTGTGGTGGCGTCTCTCATAATCATATGGTGGTTTTGGGACGTTAAACCCCACATATCAATCATTAGTAGCTGTGGTGTCACACATGCCGTAGTGAAAAGCTTAAACTGGCCGTCCTTTGGGGAAGCTGGCCACAGATGATTTTCTGCCAATACAGCATGTTGACCTACAGATGCAAGGGACATGAGTACCTGCTTATTAAAACAAATAAGTGAATTCCACCCATTGAACTAACTAAAAAGTCAGCAGAGTAACTAAAGAATATGGTATGCACATTCTAACCCCCTCCCTCCTCCAAACGGCAAAAGATAATCAAGATTTGTTCGGTACCGGAATAAATTTCAAAATGGCTGTGAAAGGGCCTCTAAGAAGTGTGCACACATGTGCTTCTAATGAAATGCTTTATTGAATAAACATGTATTTTAAATTTTTACTCCACTGAAGGGAAGCCTCATGTGAAATTTCATGTGTTATGGCAAGGGTGGAAAAGGGGGAAGTGTTCTAGCAACTTGTCCTATTCTGAGTGCAATCATGAGGCACCACACTCTAAATGTATTCGAAAATCTTGCACATATCTAAAGACTCTTGGAACTTGGGTTCCTGAGAACCGCTTCCACATTAACCTATAGTAGAAAATGAGTTGAAAAGAATGACGGGAGGAGAGGAGGCTCGTGTCGGCGCATATTTAAGTCCAAAAAGGGAAAGAGGCAGTTTGCTCAGTTAGGGGTGCTTGCTCAGGATTTTATGGTAATTTCAGTCTAACAGTCTTGAACATTGCTTTTATATGATCAACATGAAAATTGCATTCACTTTGTTAGCTGGCTAGTTTTAATGAAAAGTTGGCACATGCTTGAGTGAGATGCTTGTACTGTCCAAGTATTATTTATTTTTATTGGTTTATCTGATAGGTTGATGGTGAGTGGGTCAGCATCACTTCCGCTTCCTGTATTAGAACGCTGGAAAGAAATAACTGGCCATACACTCCTGGAACGTTACGGAATGACAGAAATTGGAATGGCACTCACAAATCCTCTTCATGGAACACGAAAACCTGGTAGGCACTGCACAAGGTTCTTGAATATCGTTTTCTTAACAATTTTTTTTCTACATCAATTCTGTAATCTTTTGCAGGATTTGTAGGCAAGCCATTTCCAGGTGTCAAAGTCTGTCTTGCAAAGCCAAATGCCTATGCTGCAACAGGTTATGATGTGATTTTAACTGGCGATGAGTATGGGACCAAAGTTGTCAAAGGAAGTGAAAATGAATCTGGTGACCTTCTTGTGAAAGGGCCTAACGTCTTCAAGGAATACTGGAACAAGCCAAAAGCCACGAAGGAGGCCTTTACGAGTGATGGCTGGTTTAAAACTGGTATGTCTAATGAATTGTTTCTGTCATTATTTGAATGATTTCGCATGCATCGGCATCTTATACATGATATGCTGAGGAGGCCTGCTATTGATAAGACTATTATTTCCATAACCATCCTTAATGTAGTGAGGAACTGTGCTAAAGTTAGATTTTTACACTCTGCAGTAATATGTCATTCTATAGACATAGGTAAATAGATCTATACGGTGCTGTGATGCCATACAGTCTTTGTTGTTTTGTATTTTAATGCAGTGAAAAATTGGATAAGACAATGTCAAGTGCATATTCTACAACCTTAAGTATATGATGTATTTGAGAGTTGCAGTTTCCTTGGCTGTGCATATTCACTTAGGTCTTGTATGAATGGAAGGAAAAATATAACAGTAATTTTTGTTAAAGAGAGACTGGCATGAAAGCTTTCAGTTGATTTTTGTGTCAAATGGAAGGTCAAGCTCTCTTGAGCCTAGAAAATGTGTTTCTAAGCATGAGTACACACTGAAAAAATAATACAGTATATTTTTAAAAGCTAGTTTCGGTTCCTACGGTTCCCCGTCGTCACGACATGATATGTGCTTCTCTTCTTATGCTTGTACCTGATGTTATCGCAACTAGCCAGACTGCTGCATGGAGTCTTCAGAAGTAGTACTGTTGCTTGATACCAAGCTGTTGTCGATGTGAGTAGATGTGTCATTGCAAAATTGACTTTAATAGCAAAATAAAGTCTTACCAGCTTTACTGAGCCTCACACTTTCTCAGAACTGTCTCTGTATACCAGAGATCCAGAGATTTGTATGGCAGAGTAGACTCGCCTTCGAAAATTTTGTCCCCTTTAATGATGAAATCAGTGACATCCACTTTTTGAGAGTTAAAAAGAGTGTGTAAATGGTTGGTTTCCCCCTAGCACAATGTGTAAGCTGCTTTACATGAAGGACAAAATGGTTCAATGGAGTTGTGACAGCTACGCTGCACATGTTGCTCGCCTTAACAAGGATCGGCATTTTTGGGCAAGCATCTTGGTATTCAAGTACTTCTAACAACTTATGATATTTGGAAGACCCGCCACGGTGCTCTAGTGTTTATGGTGCTCGACTGCTACCCCGCTGGCCACGGGGTCGAATCTTGGCCACGGCAGCTCCATCTTCAATGGGGGCAAAGATGCTTGTGGCCTGTGTACTTTGATTTAGGTGCACGTGAAAAAAGCCCAGGTGGTTGAAATTTCAGGAGCCCTCCACTACGGTGTCTTTCATATTCATATAGTGGTTTTAAGATCTTAAGCCCCAACCATTATTATTATAGTATGACCTGCCAAATAAATTTTGGTAAATAGATCTATACTGTCCATCTTATTGCTAGGTATTTGTTCTTTCCTTATAATGTAAATTAAATGATGAAAGTATGTTGGACTAAGTACTGAGACAATTTTTATTGGACAGCCCTATGCTTGCCGTTTTAGCTAGCTCCTCACAAAAACTTGATTGTAGGTCATACCCCATACTTAAAGTTAAAGAGCTTTTTTTAGCCTAAGGATCCATGGGGATCCCTAGATTATCACTCACACTTTCATGGTGCTTCACAATACAGTTTCGAGCAGCTACACTCTTCAAAACCTGTACTCTTCTCAACTTTCGTTAATGTAATTTATAAGCAGCCTGCATATTTCCTGGTTTGCATATTTCTGCATGAAAATTAACTCTTCATATATTACCATTTTTGTATAGCGATGAAACAGATTGTGAAAGAAAGCGATTTGTGTAAAGAACTGAAAAAAATTACTGTGAAGTCCTAATTATTATGCGCTCTAAGTCCACACTTGAAGGCATGAGCCTTAAGGTTTGTTATAGACTGCACAGTGATATATACATCTCAAATTTAGAAAACACTGAAAGTGTGTTTCATGGTATTCTGCAATATAGTTTATATATTAGGGCTCATATTTAGTTTTGAGGGCAAAGTATACGTGTAATGTGATCAAGAGGCTTCCTTTAACACAATGAAAACAACACCGTAGTACTCACAACAAAGGTTTTGTGACCTGAAGCATCATATTTACTTGAAAAGGACAGTCAGAGCAAGGTATGACAGGCAGTGGTTTCTTGGGTGACATAGCAGTGCTTGTCAAGGAAAGCCGTGAAGGAGGACCACCCTGCAGACTTAACAAGGGTTTACACTTATGTCTTCCACCTCAGACACTACAAGTGCAATGCATATTTTTAAAACTAAAACTTTGATGTGATGTACTGTTCAGATGTAATGCCAGGTATATTTTATATTGATGTACAGCATTCACTTTATGCCAGTGACATTGCAGTTGTATGTGGCAAGGTTCGGGTGCATTCAGTGTCTGATTACAGATATTGTAGGTACGATACCAATCACTGTGAAAATAGCAGCTATTGCTGCTTTAGCTGTGTTCTATGATTTCATGTGCTTCTTAAGGACATTGCCTTTACTGTTTTTTCTTGCATCATTGTTTCTTAGGAGACACTGCTGAATATATAGATGGAGCTTACAAGATACTGGGTCGCACATCATCGGACATTATCAAAAGTGGAGGCTACAAGATTAGTGCTTTGGATGTAGAGCGTCACCTTCTGGCACATCCAGGTAAGATTGTTGAGCAGTTTTCAAAGCTGTTGGTGCTTGACTGAATTTTTTGAAAACTAACTACTACAGAGTGAAGTTCTTTGTCACCCTGAGTTACTGTCTAAAAGCACATCTTGCTTTAGTGTGCCCTAACAGCTTCTATGACTGCTATTGTGTACCTGTTGTGACACAGGCAAGCATTTCTCATTATGGCATTGCTAATAATGTTCCTGGAATTCTGTTTTTATAAATTTGTCTGCAATTGGTCTGGATCTTATATGCTTAGTCTTCTATAAGTCTAAAATGCACGAGTAATATGGCACATATTCAGGATTAAATTTTTATACAGAAACCAGGAACCTTTGGAAAGGGTACTGGTTCAATCGAGTGTCCAAAGACAGCATAAAGGAAAAGAGACCGGAGCCCTCAGCCAAACACTTGAGAAAATGTAAAAGCTATCTTTTTAAATGTGAAAGTATTCAAAAGTCAGAAAAATCAGTTATGATGGCATAAGGTAAAGTTCATGTATTAGCTGTAAAAAGTGTGAATATCTGAAATGAGTATGTTCGCTCCATTAGCCAGGTGATTACAGATAACTGGAAGGAGATGAGACCACCACCCACACAGTGCAATAGCTAAATAACCAACAGTGGGGGTGATCTTGCTTTGTCCTATAGGAAAACACGCCTTTGTTCCCCTTTAGGGCAAGTCGGAAGTGTAGTGAGATGTTGTACAAGACAAGGCAGCCACCAATAAAATCTATGCTGGAGAAAGGTTGCTTTAGCTCTGAATATGCCCAGATTGGTATTCGAGCATATCCGTCTTCTGTAACACTTCCTCATGATGCACCACTCGTCGCATTCTGGTAGAGTACTGCAATGCCGCAGCGGCCCCTGACGCCTTTCCATGGGCTAGAAAAGTGTTCACAAAGAGCTTGCATATTTGTGGGGTACACACAAGTCCTTGAATTTCACGGCCTTGAATGTCCTAGAATTTCGTTTCAGTCCTTGAATAATGGAAATTTTCACAGGGTCCAATTGTACGACTCGTAGGCAGTTGAGCGCGGTCCTGGGCAAACTTCATTGCTTATCGTGTTCCAAGATACTGCAATTTTGAAATCAGGCACAATCAAACCGCCTGTATTAGATTGGCGAGATCGAGGCATGCACATTCACTTTAGCTTTGGTTCGCCAGAAGCCACAAGCTGATGGCCATGATAAGGCTACAGCATCTTGAGCTCTCCAGAAAAAAAAAAAAAAAAAAGATGTGCATATATGCTTATTGCAGTAGACTAGTATTAGTGATTGAAATGTTTTCTTTTGGCTTCACCTTTAGTGGTATCCCTCTGCAAACTCTTAAAAAAAGAATACAGCACACTCTCACTAGCCTCAGCCACTAGCCTATCCCAGTCCAACAGCCTGTGAATGACTGTGAAGGTTAAGACCGATATGAACTTGACAGCATTAAGATGCAAATAGAAAAAAAGACTGAAAGACCTGCCCTAAGCTTCAGAACTTCTAGCCTAGTGAAACAATGCAATAAGTGAACTGAACATATTTTGTTTTGTGCAATAAAGTTTACTGTTAACTATAATTATGCTGTTTAAATTTTTAGAAGTTCTTGAAAAGTTCTTGAGTTTTTTTTCTGGAAACCTGTACGAACCCTGTATTTGAGTACCGTGGCGTCTGTTAGCAACTGATGCCATTTGGTCAGTGCACCATCCAGTGATCCCACTGTTGCGCCAACTGCGCCAAAGGGCGCCAAATTAAATTTACTGCGCCATCCTGATAACATCAAGAGAAATTGTGCCCAACAGCGCCAAAGTCGTATTTGGAAGCGTCTATTACCGGCAATATCCACGTTGGCGCGTCAAAACATGTGCACCTTTTTCTCGGGGCCACCAAAGTTATAATCACATAAGTAGAGTTATCCCTTATAAACGGTGGTCACACGTGAGTCCTAAATAATTAATGATGCTATGTTGGGTTCAGATGCAACTTTTGTTGTGCAAATCTGCTTAACGTCGAACCGCACTCTCCGCTGGGGCTCGTGACATCTAGTCCAATTGGTAGCGTGAAGCTGTGGCGGCAATTCATCGGCGGGCATCGTCTGTTCCAGGAACGCTGCTGATAGCTCGATTGAAGAGTTGCACGGCACGTGATTGAAAGGATTTTTACTAATAACTTCACGCGTGCCGCCAGAATATCTGTCACATCTACTTCTGGACATCACAATCTAATTCTGTGCTTCACATCCACAGAAGGACACGTGAACGAAGGGAACACATTGACACTTTCCCTCTATTATACTTTATTTCTGGATATTCATTCAGAAAAGCTTTTTCGTAATTCCTGCCTGCAGCACATTCATGTTTGTAATCACTGTTGCAGTGAAAGCCCCCAAAAGACCGAAAAAGTTCGAAAGGGCAGGGTCTCCGCCCTTTCGAACTCGATATTGCTAGGGTCCAAATACTAAGTTTCTTGTGCTTTTTTTTAAAATGTTGTCTCATTAATGAAAGCATGCGTCCTGGTCGAAGCAGCCGCAATTTGGTTTAAATACACACAGCTTTCAGTAGTGGGGCCATCGCTGGCGGCTCTGGTGTCGGAAGGCCCACTGTGAAGTGGCTACACCATGTTACACATACGCCCCTCGCTTTCCATGGTCAGTAGTGTATGGTTACAAAAAAATCAACATCACGGCATCGCATTCATTGCTTTTTTTTTTTGCGTGGGGTTAAGAAAGGCTGTGTCACTCAAAGAGCGCAGTCGCTGACGCGCGCTGTATCTCGAGGCATAATGAGACTGCTTGTGAACTTTCTGTGCTACTAACCTCTGCTTCTCGTTTCGGATGACTGACAGCACGAAAACCACTTTGGCAACTGGAGTGATGATTGTACCTTTAGGCAGTGTTGTTTTGACTTACGCGATATGGGGTCCAACAGATTCAATTTGTTACTACCACATAAGCTCTCAGCTATGGATGCTATACCAACAAATTGTATTTTTATACCAAATAATAAGGCTAGGCGTCACCACGAGGTGCACTAGCCGCGGGGTTGCCATTTTGGAGGTCCGCGCACTCGTCCCAATGCAGAAAACTTCTTGCACGTGCTGTGTTCAATATCTGTACAGCGACTTGGATGACTAGGGACCCCCGGAACATCTCTTGCACACGGACGCACGTATAGATAAAATCAGACTTGTCTAGAGCGCCAGCCGTCTGCTCCAGCTGCTGTACGTTTTCCAGAAATATGTAAAGAGAGATGCCGCAGTGATACTAAACATGGTCATACTGCATGTTAGGCCCTTGTGCTATAATGTAAGCATCAACGGAAGCTTGTAGCTAACGTGAGATAGAAGCCGCGGTCAACAACACTGTCCACAGGAACGCGCTCCGCTGCTCTAGACCAGTGTGATTTTATGAACGGCGAACGGACCGTACGAATGGACCCTCCGAAATGGCACGACTATGGTGTGGCCACTTTGCGATGAAGGCTCAGTGCACACCCCTGTATGGCCACCACTCTAGAAAGCGAAGCACTTTCGCCCAATCACTTCGCGTTGAGAGTACGAAATAGAAGGGTATACCAGCTGTCTTTGATGCTTGCCGAAATAGCCCGCGTGCCAGCGATCACACCTTTAAAGTCAAAGTTCATATAACAAGACACCCCCCCTTGTGGTCCTAGTTCCTTCCTTCTCCTTGAAAACTGGCAGCGCATTTCTCTCTGCTTGAGTAACAATCGATGGTAGGCCTGACACGCCGGCTCCGTGCAAAGCAGATATGCCAGCTCGCATCCATGCTCTGTGCAAAGCAGATACGCGGGCTCTATTATCTCTGCTTTAGCCGTGTTTGTCGCCCCTGCTCGTGCATTTTTACCGACGTGCAAAACGCGATGTGCTGGAGGATTTTAATAATTTGTACAGTACTCAAAACATGACGGTGACGGCCGGTGGCACACATAACACGCGAAATTACCATTTGCCTGCCGACTTCCCCTTCAAATCAAGGTACCCCCCTCCCTAAAAAATGAAAAATATTTCTTCCTGCGCCCCTGGCGATGGTAAAATACAGTCGAGAATGTCGATATAATTGCTATTGCAATAAAAACGAAATTTCTCTTGCCTTCAAGTTCTTTTAGGCAATTGCATAAGGTGCCCCTTCAGGTTTTTTTTTTCTTTTTGCACTGCTTTATAGAGGACACTATCGGGGTTTTTAGTGTATAGACATAACGGCCTAAACACATAAAACAGCGCTGCAAAAGGAAAACGAAGCTCAGTTTCAGCACAGGAGAGATGAGTGCCGGAGGAGTTTGGCTTTATGAGACTAGCTAAATGACGTCATGTTACGCCCAGTAATATAATCAATT